>NC_141537.1:46250000-46575000 GCF_021556685.1 Rattus norvegicus | reverse complement strand
TTATCTTTTTGTGACCTGTTTCCTTATATATAAAATAGATTTAGTCATAATAGAGTATACCACATGTGATTTGTATGAGCAAAAAAAGAGTTCCTGTCAGTTATATTCCTAAAACATAAAGCACAAGTTAGGACCATATCATAAACAATAAAATCTATATTATTTTAGTACATTTATATGATATTTATTTTATTAACCTTATATTTTTCTCTCATGTTAATATGCTTGTGTATACTTCAAATAATAAAATAAAGGAAACAATGCAGGACAAGGGTTGGGATAGATGAATCATTTCACTCTTAATTTCTCAGTAAAATTTACAATATCTGACAAGTGCTAGAGTTTGTTAAAGGAAAATGGTAACTCACACATTGGGGAGTGTTGTTCTACAAACAACACTTAGTTCTACAGAAACTTGAAAATGTTGAATGAGTTGAAGATAATGATACTTCTCCGTGCATAGTAGATGGGTTCACACAACCGGAAGCAAATTCACATGTAATAAAAAAAATCACATAACAATGGTGCTGTCTTGGATCAGGTTCCTGAGGAGCAGAGTCCATAGCTAAGAGTATTGTGCATGCCATAACATGAAAAGTGTTCTTTAGGAGAGCCCTGTATGGATCCTGTTGAGGAAAGCTGTTTAGGGTACAGAAGCACAAGCTAAGGGTGTGGAGTCATGTCTAGTTTGAGTTGGTTCATGAGGGGCTTTGAGATATAAAATCACATAGCAGCAATTCTTCCTTTAACCAGTTATAGGTGACCTGGCAGGTGAGGGACTAACCATGGTAAGGCAACTCCTGCCAGCCAAGGAGGACGGAAGGAACAGGTGCCAGGTGTAAGAGCCCAACATTGGTCATGGCTGTTGGTAGACATGTTCTCTGAGAAAAAAAGAATCCAATGGAGTACTTCAACTCCCCTCAAATGTGTAAAACAACAAAGCCTCACTTAACAGAAGTCATTAACAGAAGGCAGCATTTAAAATGGAAGCATGTGAACATAATAGCAAGCAACATAGTTAATATGAATGAATTAGATCTACATGTGTTATATAGATAAAACTGAAAATATAATTCTGAGCAAACAAGTGCAACCCAAAGAAAGGTAAGTACACAGGCTTGTGCATATTATAAAAACAGCAAAAGAGTATATGCCTTTATGGTTACAGAGTGTATTATTAAAATATTAAAATGTGGTTCATACTGACTTTATCGTGAGAGTGTTTATTTTTAAAACTGATGAATAGGGATAGAATTAGGAAGAATACAAATAAGACTTTGGATACACATATCAGCAAAAATATTAATGTTTTCTGGTGTTTTTAATAAATGTAGCATATTTAAAAATAATTCTTAACTTTTCTGAAATACTTAAAATTTCTTATGTAAAAAATGGTATTGTTTGATGGAAACATAACAAAGTAGTAATTTTACCAAAGACCAACTTGGTTAACCAAGGAGTTTACTAGGGTTACTTTCAGGAATACGGATGAGTTAAAGGTGCTACATCACCCAAAATCTCACACGACTATGGGCAATGACTCAGGAAAACTGCATTCCCGATGCACTTTGTACTACTTGCAGACAGATATTGTTACTGCTTTTAAAATCTTAGCTAAAATTCTAGTTAATCTTATAAATTTCAGGAACTTCCTGGAACTTGCTAGTTTTGTTTCTAGTGAAAACTATAAATTTTATTTATTTCCTGAGTCCTGACCAGGGTCCTCCAGAAGAGAGAATGTTTCGATTTAAATGAGATAGCTACACAACAGAAAGAAGGAAAATTCAAGGAAGAGGACCATATTTCTACGTTGGGCCAATGTGGAAGGAAATATAAAGGTTAGAAATAATGTCCTCATATAGCTCCTAGAACCATGGTATACTTGTCTTTCAAGAATATTATGAGTAACAAGCAGTTATATTTATTCTTCCAATCATATTTTGGCTCTGAGAACATTGAATCAGAAAATAGCATGGTCTAGACTTAAATGATCAATTAGTAAATTTAGCATGAGGGAGATGCATGAGGGAAAGGGGAAGGGGGAAGAAGATAGAAATTTAGTAAGAAAATCTCAGGAAAGCATAACATATCTTTTTTCAGCCCTTAATATGCGCCAAAAAGTTGCTTGGAAGCAAATTGCTTGATACACATTAATCAGTAAACTAGGCTGAGGGGTCAAATGAGTGTCTGTCCCTACATTTAAATTTCTGAGCACCAAGTGGAAATTGGTGAGGGAAGAGTGTCTGAAGAACTTGGAGGCTTCTCAGCAAAGAAACCAACAAATGTATTTATGGAAAGAATCCCTTGTTTCTGATTCAAAAGTCTCCAAACGATTTCTGTGGAACTTGAGTCTTCCAAGATATTCTGTGAACAAGGGATTTTATATCAAACATGTTAGCAAATGCTGCAATGCCATATTCCGTTCTTGGAGATTCGCAGGCGATTAACATATAAAGACCACCAAGGTGATTTACAGAGAAGGAAGCTATAAGGAAGCTTTACATCTTTCTAAATCATTTGATACCCAAATGGATTTAAGAGAAAATGGAATACCACCAATGATGAAACTTAAATGCTTTATGGAATTTGTTTTATTCCTGTTTGATTTACAGCATACTTTCCCTAATGGCTTTGAAATATTCTAGTTCTATAAGTTTTTGGTATAAATTTTTTTACAAATTAAATCTTCATTTTACTGTTTGTTTTCCAGTTCCCGTGCTTACAATGTTAGCCAGAGGTACTGTTATTTTTAATTTGTGGGAGAATAAATATGAGGGTTTTTTGGCCTGTTAGTTTAGGTCTTCAAAATAACAGTAAGACAGAGCTTTTGTGAAGGTGTTCAACATTCTAGTTTTTTCCAATCCTACTTTATGGCACGCTTTTTAAATGTCTCCCAGAATGCTCAGTCTTCAGGCTTTTGAATCAACATGTCAATGGCTTTAAATCAAATGACCATGTTAAAATATATGGCTGAGCCACAAGCATTTGCAGCCATCCATTTAATTGCATCCTATAAAATGAAACCAGGAGGTATAAGTTTACAAACATAACATCTGAGGTGGCGGGTAAGATTAGAGCTAAATAACACATGTACTTTAAACTCTTGATATGGATTCCTGAAGGGCTATGATTTACCAGTAGACTGTTGACGAGGGGCATCTAAGCATCAGTGTGCATTCTGCAGCCTTATAAACGACAATAGCTCAAGCCTGTAGACAAGGCTTGTTCTTCAACAAACCTTTTGTTTGCCTTTCCCTGAAACATAGTAATAATTCAACTGGCCTTGTCGATTTAAGAAAATAATAAAGCTATTTTACTTTCTTGGAGAACTTTTAGAATAAAATTGTTGTTCCATGACTACTTACTGCACGGTTCAAGTTTCTGTGGGTTGCTCAATATTTATCTCGTATGTCCAACTAGAGTAAATGGGAATATTAGTTCAACGTGAAGCCAATTTCTATTCAATGAAATATGTTGCTATTCATTTGCTCAGTCTCACAATTACCTAATTTTCATAGGTCTTTTAAGTAAGTACATCCTATGTACATAACTTTGAATCTGCCATTGATAAGCTAGGTACCTTCGACAAGTTGTTTGTTCTTTTAACTTTTCAATTTCGTGGCTTTCTTGTCTGTAAATAGAGGTATTATTTATCTATTGTGGATTATTAAGCTCATGGATATTAATGGTTAGAATATATTGAAGTGCATGGCTTAAACAATTACATACGTGTTATTTATTATTATTGTTGTTGTTGTTGTTTAAATGTGTACAGGAAGCGACTATAAGTGCTGGCAATATATAATTTCATCAATCAAAGTGTAAGTCTCAATTGAGCATGTTTACCATATAAATATACTGTCCTAACTTAGACAAAACTTTGATCTTTGTAGTTGTTTTCAAATATGCCATTTTCCTCTGTAAGTTTTCGACAGTTAAATGTTTTATATGAATCTAATAAATGAAACTTATTCATTCATTTGTGACATAAAAATGAACATCAGGTTAGATCTTATTCATAGTGTTTTAGTTGGTTGGGTTTTTTCCTTTAATAAGTAGGTTTACATAATGAAATTAGATCAATTTTTAAGTTTGGAGGAGGGGAGAGGAGAAAGAGAGACAGGGTGGAGTGGAAAGATGGAGAGTTATCAACGATGATAAGTGGTCCTGATCTTTGTTCTGCTTTCAAGTTTATGCGTTATTTTTCAGACAATATGAAAAGATTAAGGTCCCACCAACGTATACTTTCCTCATCAGTCTCCTTTAATATCTAGATCCTATGTTCGTTTATCCTTGAGAGCTATTCTTCAGTTCTTCTTTATGTCCTGTAAGCAGATAGACCAACAGGCAGAATCAACAAACATTGGTAAACGTAGCACTGCATCATAATACCAGCAAGAGTTGCCAGAGAGCTGGCTGTGTGGAACTGGAAATGGACCTAGGAGAAAAGAGATTGCTTTTGTTCCAGATCCACATTTAATTTTCAAACTTATCAAATATTTTGTTCATATTTATTTTTGTGACCATAAATAGGTAAAAAATTTTTCATTTATTTTCAAGGTCAGACTCTTAGCGAAACGAGAAATCATACACACGAAAGAATTTTCTTACTACTCAGGAAGAGTAATTAATAAAACAATGTTGTCATCCAAAAAAGTAGAGAAACTAGAATAAAAAGCAGTGTATGATCTCTTTCCTTTCCCTCACTTCCTTCCTCCCTCTCTCCCTCCCTCCCCCTCTCTCTCCCTCCCCTTCCCTCTCTCCCCCCTCCCTTCCTTCCACCTTCCTCCCCTCTTCTATGGCTGGCTGTAAGCTGGAGGTTATCAATGGGCATCTTCCTTAATTGTTCTTCTAATTACATTTGAAACCTGTAGTTCTTTGATTTACATAGCTACTCAGCCTGTTCTAGGGACCCTCCAGTGTCTGCTTTCTTAGCAATAGGAGCATAAGCACCTGTGGTATTATTTTATTTTGTTTTTAATTATTCTATATGGAATCTCCGTGTCTGGCTTTGGCTGTCTTGGAACTCACCATGTAGACCAGACTGGCCTTTAACATGAGAAATGCCTTTACCTCCTTTACCTCCCAAGTACATACTAAAATATGACACAACATGCCAGACCAGGTCCTGGCTTCTCACACGGACACAGGGATCTGAACTCAGGCTCTGAGCTTGTGCAGCAAGCACTTTGCCCAGGAATAATCCAACTCCCCGTTTTTTCCCAAGACTGGAAAACATCTTGGATTGGAAAGTGAGTTTTAGTGTCCAAAAATATCAATGGAGCCATGAAAGCTTTTCTTACATATATTAGAACATATGCTCTTTAAGTTTGGAAAGGCAAGATAAATGCCAGCAAATTCCCGCAATAGCATGCACTTGGGTATGAGATGTATCAGATTGTGTCTTTGTAGTCATAAATATGTGTAACTGACATAGTAGCTTCAGTTCACGACTCATGGCAATATATGCATGTAGGGAAAGAGACTGGGACAAGAGTTTACAGAGATGAAAAAGATAAACTGTTCTAATTCTTCTATTTTGTTCTCGAGTTTCATTTTAAACATACGGAGGCATTAAGATCAGGGGAGGAAGTACAGTCATCCCTCTGTATCCATGGAGAATTGGTTGTAGGTCCCTAAGGATACCAATCAGAAGATGCTCACACTTCTTATGTAAAGCAGCATAGATTAGCATGTAATCTATGCTATCCATAACTATCATAACTACCAGTACCCACCACAACAGGAACACCGTAGAAAGAGTTGTTGTGCTGTACTTTTTTAAAGAATTAAGAAAAAAAATTCTATGTTCCGCACAGAGAATTTTTTTCTTCAATATTTTCTTTCTGTGATTGGTGGACTCCACAGCTGCACAGGTGTCAGGGCTGCATTCATGCCTATTAGAAGGTGGAAAATCGCATTAAGGTTCAGAGGACCCAGCCTCAAACTATTCCACGAAACTTATTGAACTATTTCTTATTTCGTCAGTTAGCTAATATATTGACATGTTTTCATTTTGAACATGAGATAGGGTTGTTTGTACATGCGTGTGTGTGTGTGTGTTTGTGTGTGTGTGTGTGTGTGTGTTACATATGGTTTTGATAAGGGGAAAATATGTCACATGATAGGATAACTTTATGTTGTGTTACCAGCACCCCCCCTCCAAAAAATACAGACTTGTATTTAGTCTTCATAACCAAATTGTTCATAAGAACATAAAGTCCCATTCAGAGTCAATGGAAACTCAGAACTTGGAGTTGCTCCAGGGAGTCATAGAAAAAGTGGCATTTCCTCCTTAAATTACAAAGCAGGATTCAAAACTGAAAAGCTAAAAGTTGACTTACTATCTACAACCATGGGCTTTTCCATACCTCGCTATCCCCCAAAAGCAGGCACTTTAGAAAGAAGACATGGCTGACAGGGAACAGGGATCCAAATTTGCTCTTTGAAACCCCAGAAGCTAATTTCCATATCCAAGCTAGTGTTTCAAAGAGGTTTCTTTTCATGTGTTTTCCTAGGAGGGCAAGATTTCAAAGAAGGAAACTCAGCAAAGCAAGGTAGCCCAGCTCTCTTGCTGGGACCTTCAATTAGCATTTCTGACTAATACTTTGGCAAAATTACTCACACACATTTCCAGAGTTGAGAAACAGTCTCGTGGCACTTGTTTGCTCATATGCTCAACCCGGCAGGTTTGCAAGTTTCAGGAGTGGACGTGTTGGCATTTTGTTTTTACTGTTGTTTCTGTTTGCGCATGTTGTTTCTGTGTCAAACAATGTGTTTAGAAAGGAGAAAGGAAATGACTGGCAGCAAACACTGTGAGTCAGTTATAGACATACACGCACATACAGGCAAACGTGTGTGTGTATATAAATAGACACATTAAACCAAGAGATATTTAAACTAACACGCTATTGGTATTAATTAAAATATTAACCCGTTCACATAGTAAGATGTAAAACTTTGGAAGGCCTGATTATAAAACTGGAAGGACCTCGGAGACCATCTGTTCCAACCGCGTCATTTTACAAAAGGGAAATTTGAGGACCAGGGCAACAAAACAACTTTCCTGGGGTCACATGCAAAGTCAACAGCAGAGCTGTGACAGGACTCGGGTCCCCTAACCTCCTGGCCTCGCTCATTCATTGAGAGTGCTTCAAAGGGTGTTTATAACACTCAGTGTAGACACAGCTTATCTTTTGGTTAATGCTTGAAAAATTACATTTTTTTTGTGGATGCAAAGTGCAAAACAGGCTTTCTTCATCAATATGATTTGTTTAAGGCAAAACAGAAACGGCTTTTGCTACTCATACTTCATATTTATATGTAGTAATTTGTGTGTGTGTGTGTGTGTGTGTGTGTGTGTGTGTGTGTGTGTGTGCCTGTGTCTGTGTGTGCTCAAGATGGAGAGAGGGAAGATGGAGAAGGAGGGAGGGGGTAAAAGAGAGGGAGAAAGAAGGAGAGAGGAGGGAGGAGGAAGGGAACAAGAACATATATAAAGAAAAACAGTACCTTTATTCACTGTTCTCAAATCCTTATTTTTTCCCCCCATCAAACCTTCATGAAGTCCACTGCTGGGAAAACTGATGTGAACTGAGGTAATGATCTGAAGAGGCTTCATGTGTGATCACTTGCATTTATTCTAGAAGTAGAATCAAACAAAAAAGTATGTTCAGACACAAGAGGATTCACTGTTTTCTGGGACAGAGAGAGAGAGAGAAAGAGAGAGAGAGAGAGAGAGAGAGAGAGAGAGAGAGAGAGAGAGAGAGAGAGAGAGATTACCCCGAAGTGATGGTGTTGTTGGAACTGGCCTCAGACACAGTTTCTCCCTGACCTGCTCCCGTGCCTCTTAGTCCTCAACTTCTGCAGTGACAGAGCATGAAAATTAGGAACACACTTCCCAGGGCAGGTCATAGAAGTGAGAACCCATTTCCCCCAAAACAGCCATAAAAACCCAAAACATCTTTTACCTTTCTGTGAACGAGCTGGTAGGTAATATGAGCTCTTCTGTCCTACTTTGATTATAAGTAGAAAAAAAAGTCAAATCCCACCCAGAAAGGAAGAAATAGTACAAGCTACTAGAAGAATCAGAACAGAGAGGCCCTGACGAGATTCCTGATGCTAGCACCATTAGTTCACGTCTTTTGCGTCCAGTCATGGGTCTGCACAGCTGTCTGTGCTTCATGGGACTGGAGGAAAACAATGCATAGTCCTTCGAGTCCCTAGGCTTTCAAGCGGAAGGCTTTCCTGCATGTAGAATTCTGATTGAGCAAACTTGCAGTGTTTCTCCCTCGTTAACTAGTTTTCTCCTGCAGGGGTGCCAGCCATGACTCCTTACAGGGTCACCCACTATCCACCGATATGAAGATTAGATACATAGCAGAGCATTTATAGCTGATCGCATAGCCAATCAATTTTGTTCCCAGTGATTATGGGTAAGTGATTTGAGATCTTAACTCGATCCATAATATAATTTCATTATGTTGGTTTAGACCGTTTTGGTTTACAACCATGCAGAGGAGAAAACCTTTGCACATATGTGGCTCGTTTTTAGTTCAGATCTACATGAATCGAGTGGACTTAGGTGAAGTAAGCAAAGGGCTTCCTATTCACCAATGAACTGCTGAAAAGCATGCTCAGTTTCCTCACCATTGTTATTGGTCCAGCAGCCAAAGGCAAATGCTATGTTCTGTTGTGACAATCAGTTATTTTAAGTTTCCTCCCTCTCTTTTGTAACTTTCATTTTATAACCTTCCTTTAAAAAAATGCTCTCTCTCTCTCTCTCTCTCTCTCTCTCTCTCTCTCTCTCTCTCTCTCTGTGTGTGTGTGTGTGTGTGTGTGTGTGTGCATGTAGGGCATTGGATCTCACGGAACTAGGTTTATAAGCAGTTGTAAACCTCCTGATATGGGTACCAGGAACTAAACTCTGGTGTTCTTTAAGAGTAGCAAGTTATCTTAATGGCTGAGCCATGTCTTTAGCCTCTCTCTCTCTCTCTCTCTCTCTCTCTCTCTCTCTCTCTCTCTCTCTCTCTCTTTCTCTCTCTCCCTTCCTGTCCCTCCCCTCCTTCCTCTCTCTCTCATACACAGTATATGTATATGCTAAAACAAGTGTTAACACATATATGGGGATTGAATAAAAAAGATTTCTACCCCAGGACTCAGAACAACCCCATTTTGTTAGGTATTCTGTAGTTGTAATGGTTTTGATTAGAAGGTGTTTGAACCCTTGATTCCCAGTTTTAGTGGTGCTGTTTGTAGAGATGGAGACTTGCTGGAGGGAGTATGTCATGGGGTGGGGCTTTGAGATTTCATATCTTTATCATACATCCAGTTTGTTCTGTTTTGGGTTTGTTGTTGAAGATGTGATCTCTGACTTCCTCTTCCTACCACCATGTTTACCGTTTGCTGCTATGCCCCTGGCCATTAAGGACACTCCTTTTGGAATGATAAGCCTAAGTAATATATTCTCTGTATAAATTGCTTCTGGCCACTGTGCTTTATCATAGCAACAGAAAATAATTAATACAATAATGATGAGTTGGATAGTAACTTATCAAGTGTTTAGAGTTCAGAATGGGTTTGAGGAGTTGGTTAGCATGGTCATGGATCCCCCTAGATCTAACACATATACTGCCATATTATTTTTATTCTAAGTCTAAGTGTGTGCAAGGTTCTGGAACTCTATGCTCAAACTTAATGAGACTGGTTCAGTTCCAAGTGGAATTCCAGTTTCATCAGTAGCATATGTAGAGGAAGGGCAACAATCAGGGAAGACTCATAAGGCCAGCCCGTTTTTTTATTGGCAGAAAATATTACCAATTGAATTTTGACCTGCCATAGAGTAGTGGAATAATTATATGCTCACAGGTGAGTAGAACTGGATATATTAGATTTTTCTTTGTCTTTCCTCAAGTAGAATTTATAGATTAAATTTATAGATGTATAGAATTATAAATTTATAGAATTTATAAATTAAAAAATTACTATTTGGATCTGGGTTACCTTATTCAAAATGATATCTTCAAGTTCCATCCATTCCCTGAAAATTTCATGATGTCTTCATTTTTAATTGCATAGTAGTATACCATTGTGTAAATATACCACACTTTCTTTATCTGTTCCTCATTGAGATCGAGGGACATTTAGGTTGTTTCCAGTTTCTGGATATACAGCTGCTATACACATAGTGGAGCAAACATTCTTGTGGTATGGTGGAGTATCTTTTGGGTATATGCCCAAGTGTGATATAGCAGGGTTTTGAGTTATCATACTGGGTGAGGTAACCCAGACCCAGAAACATGCGTGCATGGTATATGCTCATTTATAAGTGGATATTAGCCACAACGTACAGGTAACCATGCTACAATTCACAGATCCAAAGAAGCTAATTATCAAGGAGGGCCCAAGGGAGGACCCTTTAGTCTCACTCAGAAGGAGAAAAAAACCAGACATTGGAAGTGGATGGAGAGAGAGAACTGGGTAGGAGAAGAGGTGGCAAGGGAAACAGGGGTGGAGAATCAGGAATGGGGAGGAGGATGAGAGATGGCTGGGAGAAAGAAGGGAAATTGGTGGGCGGACATCTCTGGGATGGGCTGGAGATCTGGAATGGGGATGCTCCTGGAAGTCTGTTGAGGTGACCCTAACAGAGACTCCTATCAGTGTGGGATATGGACCCTGAAGTGGCCACCTCCTGTAGCCAGGCAGGACATCTAATGGAGGGAGGAGGACACCAACTTACCCACAAAGCCTTTGACCCAAAATTTGTCTTGCCCACAATGACTGAACAATGACTGGGCCAACTTGAGACCCATCCCAAGCCAACCCACGACATTATTGATACTTTGCTCAGCTTATATATAGAAGCCTAACTGTCTTCTGAGAGGCTTCAGACAGAAGCTGATGGAAACAGATGCAGAGACCCACAGTCAAACAATAGGCAGAGCTCAGGGAGTCTTGTGGAAGAATTGAGAGAACCAGAGGGGTCAAGAAGACTACAAGAAGACCTACAGAGTAAACTAACATGAGCCCATGGGGCTTACAGAGACGGAACCATCAATCAAAGAGCATGCATGGGCTGGACCCCACACATATGCAGCACATACACAGCTTGGTCTTCATGTGGGTCCACCTAACAATTAGAGCAGGGGCTGTCTCTCACTCTATTGCCTGTCTTTGGATTCCTTTCCCCTAACTGGACTGCCTTGTCTGGCCTCCGTGAGAAAGGATGTGGCTTAGCCTTGCTGTGACTTTCTGAGGGTGGTTGGTACCCATGGTGGGTCTCCCCTTCTCTGAGGAGTGTGGAGAGTTGGTGAAGGGGGTGGGAAGATGGAACTGAGAGGAGAGGAGGGAGTAGGACTGCAATCAAGATGTAAAGTGATTAAATTAATGAAAAAGAAAAAAAGTTACTATTTGGCATGCATTATACCTTTCCTCCTTTTGGCTGTCCCTAATCGTATAATGACAGCCAAGTTAAATTGAAGAATACTGGCTTATTTTTGTACATGCAGATCTCAGTGGAGGAGGGTGCCCCATCTTTTTGCTAACAGGGCTTATAATGTGCACTGTCTTGGATTGTACTGTGTAAGGAGGCGAGCTTGACATGCTCCAGCACTCTCTTAAGACGTCTCCAGCTCAGAAAAGAAAGAAATGTTGGCATCTATTTGAAAGATAAAGGACCAGGAATAAGGTCCCTTCTGAAACATGACTTGACCTCAGACAAGCTTTGGCCTCTGTGCTTCAGTTTTCACTTCTGTAGAACCCTGAAGAAGGGTGTGTGCAAAGCCTGGAAGAGTTTGGGGCAGACTGGAGTGAAACTGTCTTCTGGACCCTTGCACACGTATCACCTCAGCTATGGTTGCCTGCACAAGACTTGCACAAGATTAAGCCAGTCAATATCCCAGCAAAAGAAGGGATGGGATCAAAATCACCACCCATAGCTGAGGAGCTATGGACATTCTATGGGTTCTGGGTGAGGAAATCTCATTTTTTTTTTAAAGTCGTGGTTCTCTAGGAGGTTGGCCATATTCTAGTGGCTTTCCCTAAACCCATGAGGATATGAGCAGCACCAGTTGACCTTTGTGGATTATACACAGAGGGAGGAATGCTGAAGAGATGGCTCAGCAGTTATGATTAAGAATGTCTGCTGCTCTTATATAAGTCCTGAGTCTAATTCCAAATTCTCATATCACGTGGCTCACAACCGCCTTAAGGTTCTAGGTCTAGGGGGTCAAATGTGCTCTTCTGGTTTCTGTGGACAGTCTCCTTTCATGTACAAGCATGACACCCCCCACACCCATACACACATGCACACTTATGTGCATGATTTACTGTATTAGCACTTTAGGTTGACTGAGTACTACATGATGAGCACATGTATGTACACACACTTAGAAATAAAATCTTTAAAATGAAAAAAGTGCATGAAGTTGGGGGGGATGAGGAGATGGGGTGGGTCTTGGAGGAATTAGATGGACTCAGGGTAACTATAACGAAAATGTATTATATATGCATGAAATTCTAAAAGAATTAATAAAAATATGATACGTTAGAAAAATGCAATTAGATTGTAAATCCATTGGGAGCTATCAAAAGAAAAAATAGTCAAACACAAGTATACGAGGGTGACTTTTAAAAGAAAAATTTACTACACACGATACGTAAGACCTAATGAATACTATCTCTTGGGTAGAGACAAACTGACGGAAGTAGTTACTCACTGTATCAGCACTTATGGTTTACTGGGTACTGCGTGATAAACCTCTGTAACCTGAAAACCCAAGTGCTCCAAATTTAAAAAATTTTGGGGGTTGGGGATTTAGCTTAGTGGTAGAGCACTTGCCTAGCAAGCACAAGGCCCTGGGTTTAGTCCTCAGCTCTGGAAAAAAATTTTTTTGAGTCCCAAGATGATGCCCAAACCAGAATACATGACATCGTTTCAAGAAAAAATTGTTTAACGTGTAATATGAAATTATATTTATGCTATGTTACAAAGCATGTGTGAGAACCCAACTCACTGAGTCTTTTCCCCACCTTTGTTGTTATATCCATTTTACAGATGGAATTGATGCTTATAGGACTCAAGTAACAACCGGTTTCATCTAGCTAATAAACAGAAGCATCTCAGATTTTAAATCTAAATGATGCATTTGTTATATTTTTGTTGTAGTCCATTTTCTCTCTTGTTCATTCTCTCCTTTACTCCTGTCTTCTCTCCCTTCTTGCCATTTCAATTCATCTCCAGTCTCTTAGTCTTTAATAGCACGACCTGAGAAGGTTACATATTGTTTCAAGGCAGCAAATAATTCCCTTTATTAGAGTAGATAATTGCAGGATCTTCTGTTTTCTGGATGTTTTTAATAAATGGCTCCATTCATTCCTCTGGAAAGTGTAAAATTGAGATGCAGAAAGATTGTTGCAGTCAATTAGCAGAAAGTTTATCTTCCCATACATTACCCACTTCTGCAGTCTATTACAGATATTTATCATTATTATCTGGAAGACTTCAAGAGCTACAGACCAAAGTTGACTATAATCACCGTAATTACAAGATTGTTAACCCATGCTCCCCAGGAACAAATTGAGATTTACATATACTGTAACTTAAATATATAAGAAAACACAGTAGGTTATGATCTTATCTTTATCAGAGGAGAACGGAACAACATAGTATAAAAGCCCTCCTCTTCCTGCGAAGACCACATTCTCCATTGCTGTCAAATGGGGGCGCTTGGCCTTGGTTTCTGTTTTGCCTGAGAGGAGTCCTATTTTGTCTCTGTTTCCTCCACATCCTGGCTTAGGTCCAGGCATTTCCTCTAGCACCGAAAGCTCTTGCTGCACTATCCTCTGGAGTTGGGCTAAAAGGCAGGGGCTGCTGAGCCACTAGGACAGACATCTGTGGTCATCAAGGACGCTCATGAAGAAAGGAAGGTCTGCAGCCACAATCTCGCCTGTGATGCTGGATTACCAGCTCCACAGAAGGTCTTGTGGGGTCTGTTATGCCAGTACTGGTCACCATGTTTTTTTTTTTTTCTGCGATATTGGAGGTATTCGTCGAACTGAGGGAAAATAAACCCCCTACCCCACCATTTCCTGCTTCTCTCGTATGCCACTACTAACCCCTTAACTTGACTAACAGAGCTATCTATTTCTCTGGTTTATAAACCTTATCCTAGAGGTTTAGGAGGTTGAAGAGTTTAGTTTTAATCACTGAAAAAAAAAAAAAAACAATCTATGACCATTGCGTTGTTTACTGAGCCTGGGATTTTCTTCTACCTCCAAAGAAACTGAATTCATTCGCTGTTTTGCCGTTTCTTGCTTTAGTGACATGATTGAAGTCACACAGGTCTGCGATAGCCTAGTTCAGTAATTTAGAATCTTAAGGAAGGGGACTGAATACCGAGCACTTCCATCCAGATTTCCTGCTTTCGCACTCTGTCCTCTGTGGCCCTCTTCACTGCCTGCCTTCCTTCACAGGGAAGCTCAAGAAAGCTTGTGCATTCCACAGGCATGTGCATGCAGGAAGAGCGCTCAACTCTCACGTGAACCTTCCCTGTCCTCCACCACGTTCACAGTCCAGGCTGGAGACCGCTCTATGCCAACGTGGGGCTTCGTTTGTAGCCCTTTCCAGACAGCATCCAGGTAAACAACCTTCTTGCTGCACTCTTCTCGTGCATTCCATTTGTGTCTACGTATGTTAGAGTGAGCTCCTTGGATAAAGTCATGACATGTTGCCTGGATTAGCTCACCCAAGTCTCTAATTTCAATTTCCTCCTGTGCTTTCTGCCCGGTACCGTGGATATCGAAGTACTACATCTTAAATTCTCCCCAGTCACGTGGCTGTGAAAATTAATCCTAACCAAAATTGTTCAGCAGAAACCAGAGAGGATTTCTTCTTTTTAAAAATTATTTATATTTATCATTTTTTAAAATGTGTGCGCGCGCGTGCGTGTGTGTGTGTGTGCGTGTCTGGGTGTGTAAAGGCTTCAAACTGATGTTAGGAGTCTTCCTTAATCCCTCTTCACTCTATATGTTGGTGTAGGGTAGACCAACTAAACCGCAATTGATGTAAAGCCTCCTAAGACGGAGGAAATTCTCAGTGCTCTAGGCTACTGAGATCTGAAGTCATTTGTGAGTCACCGTTAATGTGGCAATAATGGGCTAATATACCAGCTAGCAAGGACTTCCTTAAAGCAAGTTCATGCAATCTCTTCCTGTGACTGACTGAAACCAAAGGTACTCGTCAGTGAAGCTGGGCTTTTGATGCGTAAATGGAACTTGAGTAACTTTAGAAAGATTTAATTTCCTTCATCATCTTCAACTTCAGTACGTTCATCAGACTAGCAAAAATCAAAACTGGTACTCGATTATTAAGCACACATTATTTTCCATCTTCTACATTTCTATTAAATAATTCTAGTTCATTTCCAAGGTAAACAGGTGTCTCTGGCCAATTAAACTCTTTTAAGTAAAGCAGACAGAATTGTGAAATATAGAAATATGTAACTATATTTGAGGAAAACTGTAAATTACAGTATCTACTGTTGCTTACTTCTACTTTTTCTGTGGCATTAATAAAACATTTCTCAGTCAAACTATGATCTTCAGGCCAAATCTGGTCATCAGGTATTGTATGGCCTTTGAACTAACCATGTTTTTCTGCAGATGAATATGTATAATAAATTTAATGATAGAGAATTCAAACTCTGAACCCCCCTTTCAAATAATTTTTGCTTCTCTGAAAACAACTTCATTATTGTTATTAGTACATCTATAATTTAAAATGTACTCAATTATCACTTTTGCTATATTTTGAATTGGGCCAATAAAACTCCAGAAATCTATTTTCACTATACCTGGTCTTTGTTTTTACAAAATTTGTTTGTACAAATATCCCTAGCTCTAGTTTTTTGTCTTGGTTTACAAAGTTGCAAATAGACCTTTAAGCAGAAGATGCCCTCCTGCCCTAAGAATTGCCCGACTATTGTTCTATGGTCAACACTATGATGACCTCTCGGGAGGCTCACTGTCCAGGGAGCCGAGGTTGTCAGTGCTGCCTTCTGATGTCCATGCTGCCTTCTGTTGTCCACAAGGGACCATCTTTGTTTCCAAGAAATTTCCAAGAAGCATAATGCCAAACAATTTTCATAAACTTCTGTGTCCTTTTTCTCATCCCACACAATACCCCTTTGAAAAATAAACCCAATCAGGATCATGAGACACTCACTGGACTGGCACTGACACCGTGGACTAAGGAAGTTCATGGGTGCCCAGGTTAATACAGGGAAATCACTGCAGACAGCCAAGTCACTCATGATTCATTCTGCCGCAGTATAAATAGCTACAGGATCATTCGAGCTAATTTGCAAGTGATTTTACTCTTGCTTGTATTGCTCACCGTGTTAACATATAAACTCTAGGCAAGATCTTTTAAGGACACTTATTTTTTCTTTCTGATTACGATTTTTTTTTTTTGGTTTCAGTTACCAGTGATAATTGTGTTCTACTGTCATTTTTAAAACAGCTTATTTTCCCGTCTTCATATTCTGAACAGTGAAGCATGCTTTGTTTCCGACTTTCACCTTCCACACAAAATAATTTCACATGTGGATTAGTCTGTAATGGTAGCAATAATTGGTCATTATCAAGATGAAAATTGTTAAGCTTTTGGCTTTTTTGAAGAAAAGTTTAGTAGCTTGTCAGGGCCAGTGGGTTGTAGAGTTAGAAGGACACTTCATGTCGATCGTGTACATATGTGTTTTAAATATCATCAGGGCTATCTAACAGTAATATGAGATGTCTATCCTAATTTGGTACAGGATTATGCAATTGCTTCATGTGCATAATTTTAAGATTTTTTTTCTTTAATGACTATCATGGAAAGTTGTATCTATTTTTCCCTACCAGGATCTTTAAAGGTCACTTGAGAGTTGCATCTCACACTTGTATAGCATCTGTTTAATTAGACTTATATGACAGCATTTCAGTCATTCAAGATGTGCCCAAAGCTGTGAAGTAGCCTGGGAACCCTGCCTGTGATGTTGAGAAGTCTGAAGACAGCCAGTTGGTAGACATCGCTCTTAAGCCTACCTCGATTACTCAAGAGCTTCCCAAGGTTCCCTGTTCCCACCCGGCAAGGCTGCATTCCTGCTCCCAGGGGATGAGTTGATTTAATTCCCCGTGATTGCATTTTCAGAGCATATTCCTCACTAATGCTGCCTATCCTCCCACTGACTTTCAGAGCAAGTACAATGTGCATATATTGTAATCAGAGTTTTCCTCTAAATGCTGGTCATGTTTCAAAGGCTTCCTAAGCAGCCTACTTTACTGGAAGATTATGCTTGTGACCAGCTGAGTAGGGAGCCTGACACATAAGGACGCCCGTAAATGGTAGCTTCTTTGTGACTTCATTGGATTTTGCTTATAACCTTTATGTGTTTTTATAGAAATTCTTTGGAATTCCCTTTCATAGTGAAATTCAAGTCTTACTATAAAGCTGAAGCTCTCTGGTATGAAAATGCTGAATTTTGTACAACATTTAACTGAGCAATCCATTGATATCACCCTAAGCATGAAAGACCATTGTTTTAATAAATTATTATAGGTCTTTTGTGGGAAGAGTCCTAGTTTATCCTTTCTATAGGAAAAGTAGGTTATTTTCTCAAAGCTACCTGATGAGAATACTAATTTTTTTTTGTTCTAGACTCTTGTCTTATTGTACTGTGTGGATAAATATTTAATTTTAAGAGATTTTTCTGGTGTTCCTGAAGGTTGAAAAGAAAGGGCTAGAATGCTTTGTTTTTATGCTTTGTATAAAAATTTGTGACAATGTGTGTGTGTTTTACGCTTGTGTGTATGTGGTATGTGTGTTTGTGTACGTGTGTTTATGTGTGAGTATGTTTGTGTGTACACGTGTATGTGTGTGTGTGTGTGTCTGTGTGTGAGAGTGTATGTATTCTAGCCTGAAGTGGAAGCCAGGGACTGATTTATGTCCAGCATGTTTGAACAATGGATTTTTCATCTTTCATGTTTTGGAGTCAGAGTCTCTCATGGGAATGGCTCATCTGAAGGTGACACTTCTGCTGGAGTAGCTGGCCTGTGTTTTCTGGGATCATCATGCCTCTGTAACCCAGTTCTTAGATTACGCTATTGCTGTCACACAGAACCCAGGTTCTGGGGATTTCACCTCTGATCATGTTCGTACAGTAAGTTCTATACCCACTGAGCCTTTCCCCAACCCTTGAGCCTTTCAACACAATAGAAACTTTTCTTCAATATTTGCCTTCTATTGTAAAATTAGGAGTAGAATCTCAGAAACCCTGAATCTCAGTTTGTTTCTGGAAACATGCATTCATATGATCTTTTGTACCAGACAATAATTAAAATTTCTAAAATAAAATCGTAATTAATTAAATTAAACTACAGTTTTAAAGAAGTGTATTCAGATTAATAAAACTATTCAGTTAATGAATTACAAGTTGGGACAAAGACTTCCGATAGTGAAGAGTTTTATGGTATCATTATTCATTTTGTGGTTTCAAGTCTCTCAGCAGATCAAAAGCAAAGAATTTTTGTTAAATTAACCTACTTTGATAAATGCTTGCCTTTCCCACTTGCGTGACACATGGTAAAGCGTGGCTGAGATTGAGTGCAGGGAGCCTCTAGCAAGCGGTCTTCAGCAAGGACTCAACAGGATCAGTCTTGTCTAAGTTCACGGAAAGGCAATTCTTTACCAATCATGACAACTATTTATATGAAGAGAAGGACAAGATATGTGGGTGTGGGGATGGTGGTAGTGGGGAGGAGGCTACAGACATCTCCTGGGGAAACAACACTGGAAATTCTCTGAGATAAAGTTTCCATTCACCAAACAACAGTTGTATTTAGCAGAACAGATAGTTCTCCACTTATTTAATTTTTTTACTACTAGTTAACCCTGTATGAGTGCCTAAGGACACACTACTCTCACACTATGTATAACTTGCTCAAGAATGTTAACTTGCTCAAGTCTTGTAAATTGCCCCCGGGAAGCAGTTTTGGTCACTGAAGCTAACATTGGACATGGTTTAGACATTTCATAAAATTTATTTAAAAATTGCTGAGTATCAGGCACACTGTGAGGTTAGCAATCTAGCTGTAAGTCCAAATCCTCGACCCCAAGGTGCTTACCAGCTTATTGATTGCGGAGATAGCCTGAGATACATTAAATGCTAGGAATGAGATACAGGGATTCCCAAGGTCACACCTGTGATTGGAAAAACAATGTTCTTCCCTTGCTGATGACAGAATCTAAGGGTCAGGTGCCTGGGGTTCCTAGTTTTCCTAGTTAGGATTCTGAGTATAGGATGAGGGCTTTGGTGGAAAGGAAGAAGTGACCGCAGTTAGCAGATGATACAATCTAGAATTGGTACAATGCTACTGATCCCATTGGAGAGGGAATTGGGTGTGGTGGGGTGTGGGCTCCAAAGGGTGCTGACTTATCCTTGTAGCTCATGTTAAGCAAGTGCCGCTGAGAGTGGGAAGAGCTATTTAAAGAGCCAGCTGATAATGTTTCTTAACCTTGAGTCTCCCACAGGAAGAGTGGGTGGGAGAGCAGTGGAAAACAGTGGCAGGCAAAGGGAAACAAAAGTTATCGCTTGGATAAGTAGGTGGGGCTAGGGATGGAGAGCAAGAAGAGACTAAAGGTGCTGATGTTTCAGATTTGCACAGGGGCCCTCCGACCCCTCTGAACATCCAAAGACTGGGAAGCCTCTTTGGGGTCTCTTTAAGGGGTCCATCAAATCAAGATGAAGTATAGCATCACATGGAATGGCAAGTGGCCTGGTCTATGTTTTACCAGAAATTCTGGAGAATCCTTTTGCAGCTTCTAGGTAATACTGTTGGAATTGGGGTACCTTCTTGGAGTTCTTAGTCATATTGATAAAAATTTAAGAATGAACTCAAATAGAAGCCCGAAGACAATTTTAAAAGAAATCTTCCAGAATGGGAGAGCTTTCGATCTCATCAGCTGCTTGGAAGAGGAGTCTGAAAGGAGGAGGAAAAGAGGCCATGTCATCTGCGTTAAGCTGTCCAAGGTCAGCCACATAGGGAGGAGGGGAGCTTTAAAGAAAGAGTGGAGAGCCCAAGGCATTAGTGAATGCATGCTTAGAAAAAAAAAAGGAGAAAAGAAAAAGTTATACTGTTTTAGAAAAATTTATAGACGTTCACATACTTCAAAAGCAGCAGGTCTGCTCTCTCTAAGAGACTGAGGTAGGATCCCTGAGAAGTAAATACACACTATCTCACTTTTTAAAGGGTTATTATACTGTTTATCGCCACAGCATTGCTCACGGTGAGCCTGCCTTCCTAGGGGGTGGCCCTACATTCTGGGTGGTCCATTGGCCATGTGATTGACTAGTCCAACTGCAATGTTAAGTGTCCATCCAGGCCAGGGATTTTGTTCTTTTCACCAGAAAGACTTTGCTATACCTTCATGGGCTGTCACTGTTTCTTTTTCTTTTTTTAAATTTCTTTTTATTTGTTACTTTATCTACATTTCAAATGTTATTCCCTTCCCAGTTTCCCCTCCACAGACTGCATATTCCACCCCTCCCCCTGCTTCTGTGAGGGTGTTCCAGCACCGACCAACCCACTCCTGCCTCACTGCCCTAGCTTTTCCCTATGCTAGGGCATCAAGCCTTCACAGGATCAAGGGCTTCCCTCCCACTAATGCCAGATAAAGCCATCCTCTACTACATATGCAGCTAGAGCCATGGGTCTAGAATCTTCCATGTGGATTCTTTGGCCAGTGGGTTAGTCCCTGGGAGCTCTGGGGGATCTATTTGATTGATATTGTTGTTCTTCCTATGGTGTTCCTTCAGTTCCTTCAGTCCTTTCCCTAGTGCTTACATTGGGGTCCCCGTGCTCAGTCTTGGCTGTGAGCATCCACATCTGTATTTGCCTCTGGCAGAGCCTCTCAGGAGACAGCTATATCAGGCTCCTGTCAGCATGCACTTCTTAAGATCCGCAGTAGTGTCTGGGTTTGGTGACTGTATATGGGATGGATTCCCAGTTGGGGCAGTCCCTGGATGGCCTTTCCTTCAATCTTTGCTCTACCCTTCTTTGTCTGTGTATTTCTTTTAGCAGGAGCAATTCTGGGTTAAAACTTTTGAGAAGGATGGGTAGTCCCATCTCTCAACTGGGGGCTGTGCCTAACCTCTCATATGGTCTCTACAGGTTCTCTTGCACCTTTGTTGGACATTTCAGCTAATCTCATCCCTGTTGGGTCCTGGGGCCCTCTTGCTTTCCTAGTGTCTGGAACATTCTGTTGGCTACCCCCAGTTTCCCATCCCCCATTGCTACACACCTCTGTTCAATTTACTGATGCCCCGCACATTTCCTCTGTCTCCTCCCATACGTGATTCTGCACCTCTTTCCCCTCCCCCTCCTCTCTTCCTTTTAAGCCCCCCCCGCATCCTCTACTTTCCTTGATTATTTTGTTTCCCCTTCTAAGTAGGACTGAACCATCCACTCTTTGGTCTTCCTTCTTCTTGAGCTTCATATGGTCTGTGAGTTACATAGTGGGTATGCCAAGCTTTTTCCTAATATCCACTTATCAATGAGTGCATACCATGTGTGTTCTTTTGTGACTGGGTTACCTCACTCAGGATGATATTTTCAAGTTCCCTCCATTTGCTAAGAATTTCATGAAGTCCTTGTTTTTAATAGCTGAGTAGTACTCCATTGTGTAAATGTACCACATTTTCTGTACCCATTCCTCTGTTGAGGGACATCTGGGTTGTTTCCAGCTTCTGGCTATTATAAATAAGGCTGCTATGAACACAATGGAGCAGTGTCCTTGTTGTATGTTCGAGCACTTTTGGGGGGGAGTATTTGCCCAGGAGTGGTATAGCTGGGTCCTTAGGCAGTACTATGTTCAATTTTCTGAGGAATTGCCAGACTGTTTTCCAGCCATTCTGACTAGTGTGAGGTGGAATCTCAGGGTCATTTTGAAAAAGACAGCATATTCAACAAATGAATGGTGCTGGCTTAAGTGCCGGTTTGCATGTAGAAGAATGCAAACTGACCCCTTCTTTTCTCCTTGTACAAAGCTCGGGCAAGTGGATCAAGCACTTTCACAAAAAACCAGATACACTGAATGTATTAGAAGAGAAATTGAGAAAGAGCCTCAAACACATTGGCACAGGGGAAATTTTCCTAAAAAGAACCCCAATGGCCCAGTCTCTAAGATCAATATAGACAAATGGGATCTCATAAAATTGAAAAGCTTCAGTAAGGCAAAGAACACTGTCATCAGGACAAAACAGCAACCTATAGATTGGGAAAAGAACTTTATCAATCCTACATACGATAGAAGGCTAATATCTAATATATAAATAGAATTCAAGAAGTCAGACTCCAGAGAACCAAATAGCCACTTTAAAAATGTGGTACAGAGATAAACAAAGTATTCTCAACTGAGGAATCTTGAATGGCCGAGAAGCACCTAAAGAAATGTTCAACATCCTTAGTATCAGGGAAATGGCTTCACTGTTTCAGTAGCATTTCTGGCTTCAAATTCTAGGCAGTCAGAGGGCAAGATCTTTCATGATAAAATTTGGGACAGGAGTAAGAGTTTTCTACTAGATGTGTCTAAACCTTGCTGATCTAGTAAAATTCAACTCTGAGAGTCCACCATGGTTTATGCCTCTCTCTTCTCTGCCTTTCTTTGAAAGCATTTTCAATACCATTTTAATGAGGTTCTATAAAGTTCCTACCCATTAAGAGGTTATTAAGGGATTTTCAGGGAGAGTATATAAAATAAGCATGCAGAAGAAGAGGAAACACTAAGTCTGGAAGGGAGAATGCTGAGTAAAACAGCCTAAAACAAAGACAGTGTGGAGTGATTGCCAGTCATGGATCAGTCATGTCCTGTGAATAGAGACTTCCTGCCAGGTGTCAGCTCAACAGGAAATGTAGCATCAGGGCAGATCTAGGTAGTCCTAAAGTCACCAGAGCTTTCCCCTACCCTTTCAGGTTTTGTGGCCTATTGAACTCTGATGCAAGCTTATTGACTAAGGTAGACTCTCTCAGGACTGCTCCATCTCTACTCCTTGAATTGTGGTTTGCACATTTTATCCTTTCTCCTTTGGGCCTTTGTGAGGGACAAAGTACTTGACAGGACACTGAGTTCTTAGCACTAATAGTAAATCTTTCAAGGGAAAAGGTGAAACCCTCCCCTTGTCTTTCCTCCCAGTCCCAGCAGCAAACCTTTTGTCTAGCTTCTTTGCCTGGCTACAGAGGAGCAGCTAGGGTTCCTGGACAATTGCTGAAGCACTGTGCATACTTAACCAGTTGTCGCCTAATTTCTGATCACATTATTGACAATAGCAGCAGTCACAGTAACTCACTTCATACTTCACAGTCACGGAACAGCACTCTAAGCATTGGAACTAGAGTCTAAGCCCTAAGATGTAAGCGCCTTTGTGCTTTGTGCTTTGTGTGTCTTAGTGCTATGTCCACAAACCAGAATAACGGTAGTAGGTTCTCTGTTAAGGGACATGGCCCCTATTTTACGGATGAGAAAGTTGAGGCACTGGGTTGGGTGTGGTGTAAAATAATTTGCTGAAATTACACAGCCAGAAAGTGGTAGAGCCTGGCTGGACTATTGTTTAGCAAAAATATGAAAGCAGTTTGCATAATAAAAGCAAAAAAATACTACATGCAAGATGGGGTACCCTTGCATTACCCTGCTTTTTGATAATCAAGCATTGAATATTTTACCATGCTCTTGCCACATGCTGAGTTGACTTAACAGTTGTAGTTGTTGTTATTACTCTTCTTTTAATATAACTTAAATTTTCTACGCTAACATTTTATGAATTGTGAGCTATATATTTTTTGGGGGACCTTAAGAATACAGCTTATTTTGCTAATCCAGATGGCACCTTACGAGACTGCCAAAATACATAAAAACTATAATAATATCAACATCTCATTTTAAAGGGGAAAAATACCCTTCCATTTTGAAAGCTCAACCATTCAAATTCTGGAAGTTTAATCTGTAGGTCTTTAGGAACTTTACATATTGGTCATCAGAGAAGCAGAGTTTCTTAAAGGAGAATGAGAATTCCCTTTCTTTTTCTATGCTCAGAAGGTTCCAGAGCACATCTACCAGCAGGTGTTATCAGTAGCAATTAAACTGTGAAGCAATTAAATGGTCCTTCTGCATAGCTGCAGAAGAGTTCAGTACAATCCCATACTAGGGGAAGAGCACCTGCTGATTCAGTTTTGGCACCGAAAGCAACAACAAGTCATTCACTGCTATTTGTAACCGCATGAAGGTATTCGTCAAACCACTCCAATAATCATGAAGAGATCCAAGAGCAATCTGTGGTCCATAGCTCGAGATACAGAGACAGGAGATGGTGTTACTGTGCTCTCAAGGAATTTATAATCCAAAAGAAGAAAGCAAAAATGTAGGGAAACAAAAGCTTAGGTGCTGTGGTTGCAGCATGAGTAGCTGGAGAGAGGAGAGGGAGAAGGAGAGGGAGAGGGAGAGGAAGAGGGAGAGGGAGAAGGAGAGAGAGAGAGAGAGATAGAGACAGACAGAGAGAGACAGAGACAGACAGAGAGAGAGACAGAGACAGACAGAGAGAGAGAGGGAGGGAGGGAGAGGGAGAGAGAGGGAGGGAGAGGGAGAGAGAGGGAGGGAGGGAGAGGGAGAGAGAGGGAGAGGGAGGGAGAGGGGGAGGGAGAGAGAGGGAGGGAGAGGGGGAGGGAGAGAGAGGGAGAGAGAGAGAGAGAGAGAAAGAGAGGGGGGGTGGGGATCGATTATAGAACATGCATGAGGGTTTCTTGGCAGAGTAGTCACCTAAACTGAGTTTTGCAAGATTCATCTCGGTGTTTTCAAGATGGGACACTTAGTAAAATGTACAACGTCAAAGAATGGAAGGCGATACCAGGGATGGCACGTTCTTCGGTGTCCCTTACCCTGCTCCGTTTCTCTACTGCTTGCCTGTCTTGCCTTGTCAAATTCAGATGGCCAGACCTGAGCTTATCTCTTTGGAATTGCAGGAAGCACGGAAGCATCCAACGTCTCTGAAATCGTGTGTCTCCGAAGCCTACTTACTTTAGGGAGAGTTGTACAAGATGGGTGGAAAACACAAAAGACAAAACACAAAAGTTTAGGAGATGCAATTCCTTCGATGTATTTGGTCAGGAAAATAAAGGGTTGAAGATTTTACCAGGCTAAAAAGATTCCTTGTGTGAGAGAGTAGTGTCTGTTTTGTTCTCCCTGTATTTTTCTCCCTCTGCTTCCTCACTTCCCGAGGGTGGCCAGAAATGTACATTTCTTTCCCAGAGGGTGTTTTAGATTGTTATGTCTGAAGCACTGTTGCCAGAAGAGCCCGATTTTATTTGGAAGGCAACTTGGCTTGTTAAGGGAATAGGAGAGAGGCAGGAGAGTCTCTAGCCTGAGAAGGAATGAGAGTGTGTCAGTTGATTGCGGATACATACGCCATTCCCTTCTGATGTGTCAGGGTACTGGCATGGGCGAAGCTGGGAATGGGGCAATATGCCCACACATGGCTGGACACACAGACGCTTCTAGGTCCAACCTCAGTGGATTGCTATGCTTAGGAAGAGCGAGTTGTGCCTCCACCTCCAAAGGATTGTATTTAAGACTTTGGGGGTTCTCAGAACCCTGGAGTTGTGGAGATGAGAGCAAAGTCTATAATAATTGAGAATAAGACTTTCTATTCAGAGTTGTATTTAAATTAGTGGTTGAAAAATATTAGATATTACTTCAACACTCAATTTAGTATATTAAAATTCATAGCCATCTGCATTGTGGAATGATTTCTCTGGTGTGTTAAAGAACAGATCCAAGGGCATATCTGAGCTAGAAGCAAGAAATGAAGAGGCCTATACCCAAAAGCAAGCTAAGGACTACAAGGCTCTAAACGTAGACTTAGACCTGGAGCTATGGGGAAGTTGATGGATCTGGAAGATGCTCAGGAGATAGAGGTGAAATGGGAAGATGTGTTAGGGCCTAGTTAGGAGACAGGAGCCATGCAGGTGTTTGTACAGGGAAACAATATAAAGAATTATAAACTGGTAACTCTGGGTTAACAGCTGACTGGCAGAACTCTTGGTCCTAAGAGTAGGACAAAGCACTCAAGGAAGGGACACAGTTTGAAGGGCTCCCATTTTCCAGGGCTGAGCTAAAAGCTCAATGGAGATCTTGCTTCTGTAGTTTCCTGAGTTTGCTGTGGTGCCATAGCCTGAGGCTGGCTACCTGAAAACAACCTACAAGACGATATTGTAACAGAACTAGCCTGTATGAGTTGGTGGAATTTATTGAGAGAGAATCTAGAAGAATGTAGAACTTGCTGGAGGTCACTTTACAGTAAGCCTGCTCACTGGGAAGCTAGTTGTGACAACAGTGGAACTCACTAAAAAGCTGCTCATGGGGACACTTTCTCATACTCATACTCAGTGTCTTTCAAGATGAGCACCATTTCATGACCTTCATGATAGCCAATCAGCAGGAAGGCAAGAAGAGAGAAGACCAGCGGTGGGAAGAGAAGCCTGTGCCTTCGCCACAATGCTTGCACTTTCCTCCACTGACACAGCCTCACTCTGGGCTGGCTGGTTGCCAGAAGAAGAATGTTACTAGTGCTCACCTGCAGGATCATAATTAGGACAGAGAAAGGTGGACCTGGAGATTGGCGACTACAGGTGGATAATTGGTTAGGAGGACTTCTGCAACAAGAGCTGTAATATGAATGTTTATGCCTTCCGAAACGCATTGGTTGGAACCCTAACCTCATAGGCATGGTGTTGAGCAGCTTGTGAGGGCCAAAGTTCTCACCACCAGGATTATTTTCCTTATAAAAGGTCCTAGAGAGTTCTTCTCCCATTGTCAACCACATAACACAAGAAGAAGACACTGTTAAACATAGCAGATTATTAGTCCACCAGGCAATTTTTTTCTGCACAGTGACTGTGGACTTCCTAGCCTCTAGAACAGCGAGAAATGAATTTCTTTTGTAGCTTGGAGACTACTCATTTTATGGTGTATATCAGAGACAAATAGACTAAGACAGTGGCTTGCAGGGTAGATTTTTCTTTAATTGTTTTCATGTTGTTTTTTTAACAAAACAAACATCAAATTGGGAAGAAGAATTATATTCAGAATTAAAAAGGGTCATGATTATACTAAAGCACAGACTACCAATACTTTAGAGAGGGGTAAGAGAGCCCTCTGAAAGAAATCAAGAGATAGAAGGCTGCAGAGGTATACTTAAGATAGAACAGTATTATAGAGGCCAAGAAAAGAGAGACTTGCATAAGGGAAAGAGCAATAAAGGGTAGATATACTACATAGAGGCCAAGGGAAAACATTATGAATGAACCTATAGTATGTTGAAACTGAGAGAGTTTGTGTAGAACCCATCAAATATTAACTACAAGAGTGTCCAAGCTGGATACAGGACTAAATGGGATTGAAAGATGTTAATTCATCACTTTAGGTGAAGAAAATGCTATGATTATTTTGGAACTAACTTTGAAATGGGTAAAGCACATATGAGGGTTAATCTTGATGTAATGCTTGGTAGGGCTTAAGTCACTGAGGAGATAAACCTCTGGGTGTGTCTATCAATAAGAGTGTTTATATAGGTTTAAGTGAGGTGAGAAGATCCACCCTGAATGTGGGTGGTGCCAACCTGTGGGCTACGGTCCTGGACTAAATAAAAAGCAGAAATCCAGTAGAACATCAGCATCCATGTCTCTCCACAATGGGTAGAGTGAGAATAGCTGCTTCATGCTCCTGCATCTACTGCGAGGGCTGCCTTCATTGCCACACATTCCCTGCCATGATGAACTACACCATCAAACTGTGAGCCAAAAACCAACCCTGCCGTCTGTAAGTTGCTCGCTGGCATGGAATTTTGACATAGCAGCAAATTAACCAAGGCATTAGTGCTAGCTGTTTGTTTGTCTGGCTTATTTGAGCATGACACGAGTGAGGTCAAGGTCAGAGGTACAATAAATACCTCAGGGGGCCGGTTCACTGAGCTCTTTTCCTGCTCTCAATCTTAGACTCTCAGCCAAATTCTTCTGTATTCACTGAGTCCCAAGGGAATTAATAGAAAAATGGGGTGATGGAAGGGGCAAGTCAGTGCCAAGGTATCAATACTGCAAGACAAACTACTACTTCTGACGCATTCCTTATGAACTGCTCATATTATGGTATGTTCTACTTGAAATGTTTTTATGCTGGAAACCACACTAGCCTGGCTACTTTAAGTATGAGAAGAGTCAATAAAACTCTGACAAAACTCTGATCATCAGATTTGGCAGCAAGAGCATCCACCCACTGTAGTTTAGTACTCCCTCCACTTCCTCCTCCTCCTCCTTCTCCTCCTCCTCTTCCTCCTCCTCCTCTGCCTCCTCCTCTTTTTCTTCTTCTTCTTCCCCTTCCCCTTTCCCTTTCTCTCTCTTCTTCTTCTCTAACATGATAAATTATTTTAATCAAAAGTAATTTGTAGATAGAATGACATGTGAGCAGACAACAGAATAATGTGAACAAAGATCTGGGTCTGCTGATTTTTCAAGGTTTCCTAGCTAGCCCAGGTGGTAGAGCGTGGGACTATTTCTATTTTAAAAAATGGGTCAGAGAAACCCAAAGTCTCCCCTGCCCCAGGGATGGTTCTGAGGATCTTGTTAAGTGATACATATGATGACTTCATGTACTGGTGATCTTTTTATTATTAAAAAAATCTCTGAATTTATTCTTCTAAATTTTGACATAAGTAGATAAATTATTGTTTAAAAAAGGTATTAAAAATCAGTATTTTTATATTAGCAAGCTTTAAATGCTTTAAATTGTTTAGTAATTTTTCCAAAACAAATTTCACTTCAGCTAGTTCAAGCTCTTGATGTGAACAGTTCTTACTTTAGAAAGAAGCAGGAGTGAGGTTCAGCAGCTTACCAGCAAGGCTGCAACCCGAGGCTAAGCTCAGGAAAGAACAAAACTGACTGATTCCCAAAAATTCACCTCTGACCATCACTTGAACACTGTGACATGAACAGGTGCCTACACATCCACACATGCAGGCACACGTTCATACATGCAGGTACATATTTACACATGCAGACACACATTAACACATGCAGGCATATATCCACAGATGCAGGCACACATGCACACATGCAGGCACACATGCACACATGCAGGCACACATGCACACATGCAGGCACACATGCACACATGCAGGCACACATGCACACATGCAGGCACATGTTCACACATGCAGACACATGTTCACACATGCAGGCACACATCCATACATGCAGACACACATTCACATATTCAGACAGATATTCACACCTGCAGACACACATCCATACATGCAGACAGACATTCCTACATGCTGACACACTCACACATGCAGACACACATCCACACATGCAGGCAGACATTCCTACATGCTGACACACTCACACATGCAGACACACATCCACACATGCAGGCAGACATTCCTACATGCTGACACACTCACACATGCAGACACACCTCCACACATGCAGGCACACACCTCTAGGCTGTGGATCCTGAACTGTTTAAGAGTGAGAGAGCAAGCAGGCCTGCATTCATTGCTCATCTTTCCTGATAACCTTGTGACAGGTTCATCTCCCACAAGCTCATGTCACTGTCACTTCACTGCTATGACGAACTGTCACCTGATTATGAGCTAAAATAAACACTTTCTCTCCTAAGTCAGGATATTTTATCACAACATCAGGAAGGGAAACCAAGATACCAAAGATCTAAAGAACCTTTCTGCTGGGGTCCTCCAAACTCTTCATACCACCAATATCTCCTCCCTCAACACACAAGCTGGCATCCTGGAAAATTAGATTAGTGCGAATGCCAAAGAAAAGTATATTGACTACTGTAAGATACAATGCTTGCCAAATGGGATATTTGGAAAGGTTCATAGTGAAGATTCTCAGCCATGTGCATTGCTGAGTCTCTCTCTCTCTCTCTCTCTCTCTCTCTCTCTCTCTCTCTGTGTGTGTGTATGTGCATTATGTGCATGTGTATGTGTGTGTGCATGTGTGTGAGTCTGTGCCTGTCTCTCTATCTGTGTCTCTATCTCTCTATGTCTCTGTCTCTCTATGTCTCTGTCTCTCTGTGTCTCTGTGTCTGTGTCTCTTTGTCTCTCTCTGTGTCTCTCTATGTCTCTCTCTCTGTCTCTCTCTCTCTGTCCCTCTCTCTCTCTCTCTCTCTCTCTCTCTCTCTCTCTCTCTGTATACAATATGCTTCCATTCTTCATCCAGAATTCCACCGAACTGAGCTTCTCTTGACTCTGAGTGGTGCCTATTAATCTCTGTTACTTACATTCTCATTTTTCTGACTGATGTTTCTCTGTATAAGAACATTTAGTAGAAGAAAGAATGAAAATGTAGGCAGTGGGGGAGTGATGGGCAAATGCATAAAATAGATGGGAGAATAAGAAAAAACACAGAGCGAATCATTAAGATGAAGAATTTATGTAGCACAATTTGTCATGAATTGTACTGACCAATAAAGAAAATGAAAAGTTTGTGGATTAATATCGTAAACCCATACCCTGAATTAGAAGCTGGCAGATCGATGCTGAGAGCCGGCGAATACACTCGGTAATTAGTAGGAAGAATAAAGAAGTGAGCTAGTTAATCAGCTCTAGAATGTACTTTGGTTCAATCTTGCATTCTGACCAAACAGTTTCAAACTAGTTGTCATTTACTTCTAAATTGCTGGTATAGGGAGTTTGCTGTAAATAGAAGTACTAATTGTGCAGCTTGGAGCCAAGCACACACTCTGCATGTGATGTATATTCGTCTCTTGCTGTACAGTTCTGCCAACCAACCTGCTCCTGCTGTTCCCATTCCTTCCTTTCTTGGACACAGCATACCATTTACTGAGCTTTCAGTGTGTGTGTGTGTGTGTGTGTGTGTGTGTGTGTGTGTGTGTGTGTGTGTGTATGTGTGTGTACTGTGTGAATAGAGTCTTATAAATGAATAATAGCATGAGCGCGCCTAACTCCCTTTCATTTGTTCCTGGGCCTTCAAATCTCATTTCCTCAAACAGGGAAGCTGACTCTGCGAGCCTAATGAGCCACTTAAGTCCTATTTCATTATTTTATATATAGGCTTTGTTTCTCTTCAGTTTCATGATTTCCCATAAAAAGTATAAATGGATTAGTCATCACACTGCTCTGTGGTTCCACCTCTCCCGAGCTGCTCCTCATCTCTGAGTCACTGAGCTATAACCAAGAGAAGCCTTTATGCTAATTTGATGGAATTGATGATAATCTGGGCCTGGCGAGTGAGGTCTCAGGTTGGGGTAGGACCGAAAGCTCTGCAGAAACTGAAAGGGCAGCATTGTCACCTAATGCATGGGTGTTTCCTGGAAACCTCTGGAATGTGAGTTGAGGCACAGAAGGAATTGGGAGGACATGATATACACACACACACACACACACACACACACACACACACACACAGAAACACAGACACAGACACAGACACAGACACAGACACAGACACAGACACACACACACACACCCCAAATACTAGTTTGTAAGAAGCGATGTAGCATTCTCTTTCCTGTAACTCCAGCTTACTAAGGGTAGTTGTATAACATGAATTAATTGCAGCCTGTGAAGGATGAGCTAGTGGACAGGTGCAGGTAACACCTATGTCTGGATGAAGGTGAGGGAGAGCACCTCTGTCCTATTCTTCCACCAAGGCAACAGCCAAACCGACGAAATCGATGGTGCATTCATTGCTTTTAATCCCAAATGCTTTTATTTTATTGCAATATGCAGCATTCATCACCTAGACAGTCAGCTTCTCAGGAGAGCCGTCTTGAAAGTCAGACCAAGCTTACAAGTCTCAGCTCTCCGCCATTAGACCCGAGTGTTGTATGGGATCTGAGACACAAGGAAACATGACCCCTCCGAGGTCTCTCATCTTTTTGAAAAAAATTGTCTTATGTGCTTGGATGTTTTGCCTGGATGCATCTGTCTGTGCGTGCCTGGGGCCCATAGAGGCCAGAAGAAGGTGTTAGATTCCCTGGAACCGGAGTTACAGACGGTCACAAACTATTACTTGAGTTCTAGGATCAAAGCCTGGATCCTCTGGAAGAATAGCAATCGCTCTTAGATACTGAGCCGTCTTTCCGCATCAAGCTATTTTCTTTCCCGTTATCCATGCATTCTCCTTCATACAAATTAGCTACAGAATTAACATTGCTGTGTTCATAAACTCGAGTCTCTGACATTACCTTCACCATCTAGATTGCTTTTTCCCCCTTAGTTAACTCAGATTCACAGAGAAAGTCCTAACAAAGGATGCTGTGTAAGCACAAAGGGTTGCAAGACGCCATATTGCTGCTGTGTCCTCTGTTACTGTTGGTGATGGGCTTCTTGCTCACGAGTAAGGAGTGCGCCATCAGTGAAGGATTCAGCTACTGCCAGTTGCTCATCAAACCTAGATGATGTGATCATCTCTCCCACATGTTCAGGAGAAAGCAATGTGGCCTTATATACAATTTGCTTTTCTGATTGGGACGGCTTAGGTAATGCTATTTTTACGTTCTATCTCCATTCTATTAAAAGAAAGACAATAAGGAGTGTGGTAAGATCAGAAGAACTGAAAACCTCACTCCATTACTCAAGCTTGTATATACTCTGGGTGTGACTCATGACTGGGCACAGGAGGGACAGAGAGCATCTCACTGGACACGTGACCAATTATTAACAGCTCTCTAGTTAGGTTTTCTATTGACTTAAGGTGCTTAAAAATGTCAAAGTTGCAAGATAGAAGTACTGTTTTTCTTTTCTTTTTTAAAGGATGATTAGGGGCGTTTTGTAACTCTGAAATTAAACATTAATTCCAAAAGATATTCATTTCCCCCTAGCCACACAAAGGCACTTTTGTGACCAATGTGTGCAGTTTCAGCAGGATCACGTCATCCCTAGAGAAATGCCTTCAGAGGAGTGTCTGTCTCGGGCACCTCTCACTTAGTAGCATTATTTTTACATAGATGCTCTTAAATTTATATTATGCATTAATTAACAGCTCATACTTTAAGAAGAGAATAGTTAATTTTTATACCTTTTTACTTTCCTTCAAAGATTATAAATATTTTAAATCACCTACTGAATTTAATAATGCAATTTAATATCCTTACCTGAGTATAGTTCCTCCATTTCTGTCCATTAGCTTTGTAATGTGTGATATATCTTTTGATCGATACAATGTACTTATATGTACAAATGGGAAAGAGTTTTTCTCCTTGTTCGGTTAACACTTATGGGGACGACACACCCCTTCTCTGCTCATTTAAATATTCTCTTTTGGTTCCTTCTTTTTTCTTCCCTTTTGAAATCCTTTTACCCATATCCAGGAAAGACATAGGCACTAGAATCACAGCAACAACTAGGCATAGAGTCTCATGAAATCCTTTTCCCGTGGTGGAATGACATTGCCAAGAACTTGTAAGATTAGTAATCTAGTAATATCAGAATAAGACCAACAACACGATGTATGAATCCCTAAATAAACAAAAAAAAAATAAGGAAGGAAGAAAACACAAAGAAATCTGATAATATCAGCTTCCAAAATTGATTGTGAAATCTTTACCCCTCCATGGTAAATCACATCACAAAGAGACGATTAAATACCAGATTAAATTAAACTGTTGTGAATTTAGGAAGAACCAGGGGAGGCTGAGTATTCCTGTCTCGTGGTCAATGCATTTCCTTTTTGAGATAGATTTTAGGGAAGCCAAGCTGTGAGGGTAGCAGATTGCATAGTGAGCACCAGGCAGGAAAACATGGAAAATGAGGAACAGATTATGCAGTGATCTTCCCAGGCAGCGAGGGCGAGTCCTCCTCCACTTGGTGAGGGCGAGTCCTCCTCCATTTGGTGAGGGCGAGTCCTCCTCCACTTGGTGAGGGCGAGTCCTCCTCCACTTGGTGAGGGCAAGTCCTCCTGTTCCTTTCCCTCTTGGGTTGCATTGGAGCTCGGCTTTGTACTGCCACTATTAACCTCTTTGAGACGTTTATCTCTTTCCACTGCCTGATTCCCATCATGCCAACCACTTGGATCCCTTCACACCTTGTGCCCACCCTCATTGTTCCTTGTGAATGGTTTTTCTGCAGGAAATAATTATATCAGAACAGATATGGAAATCCTTCTAGCCTCTGCGTTCTGAGCGGCAGATTGCATGAAAGTTAATTAGTTTAATTTATGGAAGTCTGTTTTGCATTCTTAAGCTTGTGGTTTCAAAGGAAATAATACTTGCTATATGACAACCCTCTTCTTTCTTTGGGCCATCCTGCACGTGGCATTATTGAAGGACCTTCAGAGATAACATTTTAGGGGTAGATAGCTGCCTCACGTGGCTGCAAGCTCTTATACAAGTATTCACAGCAATTGGGTTTGGGGTGTTCCATCAATAAAATAGAGAATAAGATTTTCGAGTGAATGGGTAGCATGGCTTATTGCCGAGGTCTCACTTGTCACCCTCTTTGTTCTCTGTTGTCATTTGTTCTCTTAGAAACCATAGCTGATATCTTACTAGCAGTTTTTAAACAAAAAACAATGTTTTTGTGGTATTTGAGTGTGTGTGTGTGTGTGTGTGTGTGTGTTTGTATGTGTGTGTGTGTTCTTGTGCTTGCTTGTGTGTACAACTATTTGAAGGCCCTGTGCTCTGCCTTACTTTCTTGGACCTGGGGCTCCGTTGGAAGTCATCAGGTCCCTGTGATTCTCTGCTGAAAAAGCCACACTGTTGGGGTTACAGGGATGTATGGTCCCAGGTGGCTTTTCTGTGGATGCCGAGGATTTGGATTCCGGTTCTCAAGTTTACCCAGCATGTGCTCTTTCCCTCTAAGTCATTATCTCAGCCCCTCTCGGAATGTTCCTCTCAGAATCTTCTCACACTCCAAAGTTTCTTCTCCGGAATGGGACAGTGTTAGACAGTGAGTGGGTTAAAGACTGCAACTAGGGCTCACAGCGGTTGGTTACATAAGTTGCTAATTGGTTCCTACTCTATGTGCACAGGGCTCACTTTTAGCGGCAATGGAACATGGATGAGGACAGCAGGTATTCAAGGAAGCTGGAGGTTCTGAGGCAGGGGTTTTCATTAGTGTTCAGGTGGAGAGTCTTCAGTCTCAGATCTCATGTGAATGAGTACGTGTGCATGCGTGTGTGTGTGTGTGTGTGTGTGTGCGTGTGTGTGTGTTTGATATGTATGTATGTATGTATGTATTTGTTTGTGTATGTGTGTGCTCATACACAAATCACAAATGTGCTCATACACATATGTGTGCAAACCAGAGGTTAATGCTGAGTGTGCACTTGAATTGTTGTGCCCTTACTACTTGAAGTAGGATCTCTCATTGAACCAGGAGCTCATAGATTTGGCTAGGCTGACTTGTCAGCAAGCAGATAGCCTCTCAACTTCACCTGCACTTTATTTACAGATGCAGCTGCTGGATCTGGATTCCTGCAGGTGCTGCAAATCTATACACAGGTCCCCATGTCTTCATAGCAGACTCTCGATGGAGCTGTCTTTCCCACTCCTGTCTTAATGATCCAGATTTTAAGTTTTCTATTTAGAGGGACCTGTGGGAAAACTTCAGATGAATTTATATAGTCACAAATTCTTGAATTTCATTTGAATACAATAATATTGTGTCTTGAATGAATTTGTACTTACTTGGCTATTGATAATTTAGATGTCATAAAATTATTAACAAGTAGAACTGTAAATTTTTACAATGGAAGCTATATTCACATCAGTAAAAATGAAGTATAAAATGAAGACATAATTTTAAAAGCACATGCATTAGGCTATTTTTAGCTGAAATAACATTTGTATTTATGAAATTGTTTTTTAATGACTCAAATTATTATCTATTTGATACATAGAAATCTTTCTACTTAATTTTTCAATTTTAAAGCTATCACAAGTAGATTGAGCATTTAAAAAAAATTTTTTTGGCATATGGCAATATCACAGTGAAAATGCATAAATCCAGGGACTCTGGGAACCCACATTAGTCCATGGCTTGAACTTTTTCAAATTCTTAAGAATTTCAGTTCAAGGCTGGACAGAATGGTGTGTGTTGCGCCACTCGGACATCTCTCACCCTAACTCAGGCTTGAAATCAAATGCAGTGAAATGACACGAGGGCAGGCAAAGAAAGAGGCTTCCAAAAAACCACCTGAGGCTCTGATAACCGTCGCTAAATTCCCATAAACTGGCGGTGTTTAATCTCTATCAGTTGGATGCTTAAAATTAAGGTTCATAGATTGCCCACTTGTTCTCAGAAAGCCGTGTAAGTTGTGCTGAGGTGTTCGGAGTGTATCTATCTGACAGTGTTTCCAAAGGTCTTTGTTTCGGTTTATTGGAAACTTTCTGAATGGTTTCTCCACATCAAGTGTTTCATTTAGGCAAGAAACCGCAACCGCCCAGCTCTCACTATGCTCTTGGAAGAATAAACGTTATCGAAGCCTCTGGCAGGTCCTTTTGCACAGACATCACCTCTACCCATTCCATTTCGCAGGCCAGCCAGAAGTGAAGCTACTTCAGCTAATGAAATTTACTTTGATCAGAGGAGGCCAATCACCCTTCAAAGCACTGCTGTGTTCGGAAATGCAGGCAAGTGTCTAGTAAATGGAGGGCAGCGCAGCAACAAGGGATCAAAATAGGGGCTGACGCTTCATTAGGTCACATTAATACCTGACAGAGGCTGACTGCAAGTCAGCGGGGAAGCCCTGTTACGTGTGGGCGATGTAGGGGAGGTGGACTTTCCCCTTCCCTATCCACTTTCCTCCAAGTCTTTGAAAGAATCCTCTCTTCCTTCTCCTTCCCATTTCCTTCATCCATCCCTTCCTTAGTTTTACCAAAGAATTTACTCAGAAACAGTGACTTCAAGCTAATATTTTTTTGTCATTCATTGGTCATATTTCAGGGGTTTATAGGAAAACAGTAAATAGGACATTTAACAGAACTATAACCCAAAAATATGTATATATATATGTATACACACATATACATTTACACATACACATATATGTGTATGTTAAATATTTATGTAGATATGCAGTTTTGACTGAAGGGTTTTCAAATAAACTTTGCATAAAGGTGTACCTTGTGGGAAAAATTTTTAAATATGGCTCATATAATAAATCATGCATCTTCTCACTCCTGTATAGGGAAATTACAACATGCTGATTTAATTACACATCTTGCCTCTGAGCTTGATTTAGTCAATTAATTAGCCATTGCTTAATTAAATAGAGTTTTTCACTCCTTCCCTCTGTCATATAATTCTCCAGTTCTCTGACATTAACAGGGCGTTCACCAATAAGGCTTTGACTTTTTAAGATTAGCACAGACGTTGAGAGTCAATTCCACAAAACTACCTTAACGTCAGGCAGTAGCTGCGAATGGGGTCCCCAGGCTACTCTGATGCTTCTGCCTGGCTGACTGCACATTTGGCTGCCCTCACAGTCCTACCTCCCTCAGGTGTCATAATTTGCTAGGAACTCAGAGCTCAGGAAAGTTCCATGCTAGTGATTGCATTCTTATTACACAGACTATAACTCAGGAACTGCAAATGAAATAGGTGCTCTGTTAGTCAGCAACTTACTGCTCTGGCCAAAGCCTGACAAGAAACAGCTTCAAGGAGGGAAGTTTTACCTCAGCTCATGATCCGGGGATACAGTCCACAGGTGGGACGGTTCCCTGCTCACATCCCAGATGAAGAAGGCGAGAAAGGAGAATGCTGGGGCTCCCCTGGGCTTCTTCTTTACCCCCTTCTAGTCTACGTAGCCCTCCATCTGCTGGGACGGTACTATACCCACATCAGAACAATCTTCACCTTAGTTAACCCTCTCTGGAAATACCTTTACAGACACACTCAAAGACATAGTCTTCTGTGTCCTGGGCATTTTTTTTAGGTTCTTATTTGAATACGTGTCTGTGTCTCTGTGTGTAGATGCATTTTCATATGTGTGTAAGTGTGTGGGGACCAGAGAACAACTTTGGGTGTCAGGTTCAGGAATAACCCCTACCACTTTTGAGCGAGATCCTCTTATTGGTCTGCAGTTCACCAATTAGGTGAGACTTGCTTGCCCTTGAGCTCCAAGGATCGTCCTGTCTCTGCTTCCCCACTGCTGGGGTTACACGTGCTTATCACCGAGCCTGACATTCTTACGCCATGTCCTCATGCTGGCTAGGCAAGCACTTTACTGAGCGGTCTCCGTAGACCCGTAAGTGTTTATTATTTCATTGAAGTTGACAGATTTGATCATCACGAGTACATCCTTGTCAATGATCAAAAATGTACTTCTAAGCCACAGCCCTCCAATGTTCAGTGAGGTTGCTTAACTGTAAGCCCCTGCTGCGAAAAAAAAAATACTTATGTCAGGGGTAGATGAGAATGGTGATAAAGAGCTCCCACACTCTCCTACCAGATTATAGGAGCCCCTGGTTCTGTGAAGGCTCATTTCCCCAGGGTAGGGGAATGCCAGGATGTTGAGGTGGGAGTGGGTGGGTGGGAGGGGGAGCATCCTCATAGACGCAAGGGAAGGGGGATGGGAGAGGGGGGAACTGGGAAAGGGGATAACATTTGAAATGTAAATACATAAAATATTCCATAAAAAAGATTATCGTCTCCTGATACGTTAATATGCCCTCCCATCTGGCAACTCTCTGAATTTTGTTAAGACTTCAATTTACATATCCTTATGAAGCATGGATGATTAAATGGATGGTCACTGAAGTAGACTCCCAGTCTTCCTTCTTCCTAGAATTTACTGAATATTCTAACCTGTAACCATATACGTTAGTACGTGGTATTTCTAGTAACAATTTCTTATTTATTGTTTATTAACATGAATTCAAGTGTGACAGGAAGCAGTTGACTATGACTTTCACATCACTTAGGAGATTCTAGAGAGTTTTAGGGTTCTGTGCCAGGAACTGAAGATAACACACACACACACACACACAGACACAGACACACACACAGACACACACACAGACACACACAGACACACACACATACACACACACAGACAAACACACACATACACACACACAGACACACACACACATACACACACACAGACACACACACACAGACACACACACAGACACACACACAGACACACACACAGACACACACAGACACACAGACACACAGACACACTCAAAGACACACACAGACACACACACACAGACACACAGACACACACACAGACACACACAGACACACAGACACACAGACACACTCACAGACGCACACAGACACACAGACACAGACACAGACACAGACACACAGACACACACACAGACACACACACAGACACACAGACACAGACACACACAGACACACACACAGACACACAGACACAGACACACACACAGACACAGACACATACACACAGACACACACACAGACACACACACAGACACACACACAGACACACACAGACACACACAGACACAGACACACACACAGACACACACACACACATAGACACACACAGACACACACAGACACACAGACACACACACAGAGACACACACACACACACACAGACACAACTCTAGGAGATGTAAACAAATATATATCTACCCCAACCGCACCAACTACAGAAAAACACTAGATGGCCTGTGTCTAGCTTAGTGAGCCAGTGAGCTTCTTGGCATTACTTAATGGACCATAAGTTCTTTCACAGCATCATGAGGGGTTCTGGCTGTATCAACAACAGTGCACCACAGTGTTTGTGATGACTCATGGAAGCTTGCTGTCTCCCTGGAGTTCTCTGCACAATTGCAGGCAGCTCAGCTGGTGGCCCGACTCTCCTCTCCTTAGCACAGTAATTGTTTCCTGCCTTTAGACCCTTGTGGAAGAACCTGTGGATGTTAAGAGATGTAGCAGCTTTCTAGGCCTGGCAAGTTTATTTTCAGAATCTTCCGTGTTTCCCTTCTTCCTTCAGGTGGTAATGTGTCAACTCAGCAGAAATAGTCTGACAACCACTATGTGTTTGTAGGATCCTGTCACTATTTTTCATATCTATTCATCTATCTATCTATCTATCTATCTATCTATCTATCTATCTATCTATCTATCTATCTATCCCTTCTGTGCCTCTCTCTGTCTCTCTCTCTGTCTCTCTCTCTGTCTCTCTCTCTCTCTCTCTGTGTGTGTGTGTGTGTGTGTGTGTACCAAGTACGTAGAAGTTGGAAGGTAATTGTGGGACTCTTTCCTTCATCATGTAGGTCCTGGGCTTAGGTCCATTCCTCTGAGCAATCTTTCTGGCCCCTGTCCCTATCCTCAATCTTGAACTTAAAGGCGTATTCCATTGCCTGGTACTGATATAGATCAACTCCGTGTGATTAAAGGAAATTGAGGCTTAGGTAATTCCCTACAAGCATCCTCAGCTCTGGGGGGTGGGGGTGGGGCAAGGAATGGAGCCAGTTCCTATTTCATGTAGCTGTGTTGAGACTAGTGTGCTTCCTGTAAATTGTTCAGAACACAGCCTGATGTGCTTACCATTGCTTTTGGTGTCATTATTGTAGTACTTTGCTTTTCACTGGGTGCAAGACAAAATCTCAATGAGAAGAAGTAGGTAGGCAGGAGTTCTTACAAGCAGGAAGCAATGGTAGACACTTGACTTTTTAGGTAGGAGTTGGCTATGGCAGGTGTAAGAGCTGAGTCTGATTTGCAGGCCTTGCCTTGGTCGCATTCTAGGCAGCCACAGCAGCCCACATCACAGTTGGGTGCCCCATGTGGAGAGTTGTTTAATAAATACCCTTCGCCGATGATCACAATGGAGTTTTATGGTTGCTCTCAGCCTACACGATACAGAAGTATAGAAGTAGTTTAATCTGTAACGGAACACGGATTTTCCTATATTGCCTATTAAGCTCTCATTGTGAAAGCCAGTAACTTGTACTCTGATAGAAATGAGTCTGCAGTGATAGTAATTTAACAAGAAAGTTAGTGTGGAAGCCAAGCTCCCTTTCACGTGCCTTAAATTTTACCTTTAGTGTCTCAATGCATTTTGCATCTGAGCTTGGCAGTTAATGGTCTCTGTAATAAATTCAAAGTCAAGTTGAGCCCGTGTGGAATTCTCAAGTCTGTGTGTCTTTGCAAGGCCCTCATGCCATCTAGGCTCCTTCCTGGTCATTTTTTACCAAGTTGATTGTTTTGTAACAAATAATTTACTGATTGGAATTCGGATTGAATGCTACAGCAGGAAGCAATCTATTCTCAAGAACCTGAAGGTTTTTTAGCTGTCTCCTGTTTTGTTGCTAACCTCTTACAAACTGTGGCAACATCAAGCAGTTCATATTCAAGTAAGTTAAAAAGAACATTTCTACAACCTCTTGTTTTATTATTAATTTGGTTGCAAGCTCATGGCAGGTAAGGTTTGCGCATGATTAGGCATATTTGGAAATTACCATTGTGGTCAAGAAGAATCAAAGAAAAGGTCTTTACTACTCATGTGATAACTAACATCCCATCTGAGTTTAGCCTGTAAACCTTTAACACTGTATCAATCCTTCATCTGATTTCTTTCATGCACAGGAGTTGGGGGTGGGGAAAGATGAAGCACATAGTCACCTTCTGGCTGCTTTGTTCCTGCCTCTTTTGATCTCCCAACCTATATTGATAGCTTAAAATGTCCGTCCTATTTTCTTTACTTTCCCCCACTCCCTTCATCTGGTCCCTGTCGGACAGTGATACAGATATATCGCTAAATATCAGCTATCAATAAACCAGTAGACTTAATTAAAGAAAAACATTGTGTAATTTGCTGTAAGCACTTTTCTCAGATTACCATTAATTGACTCTGTCCATAGATCATTCACTACAATGTTTTATCTTTATTGGATTCCTGATTTTTTTCCAAAATATTTTACCTTCCAAGCATAAAATGACATGATCAAAATGTTGTTTGTTGGTATGAAGATACACTGTAAATCAAACTGGTCCCTACTACTACAGGTATATAATTCTATGGTGGAAGGTGGCCAGGACCCTAGAGATGATATGAAATCTCCACCATCTGCAGCCCTTAGAAGTAGGGCGGTATGCATCAAAAGAAGTGTAAAACAGTCTTGGCTCTTGAGGAGAAAGTCAAGGTAAGCTTACACAGGTAAGCTTTAATTATAATGTATAAACCAAGCAAAATGAACACAAGGATGGTCAAAATGTTCTGAATCAATACACAATTTTCTAGGGGCAGGCACATCTTAGGCAAAAGATAGCAGAGAAGACACCAAGTTCCAAAGCTACAGCTTTACTCCAGAAGTCAAGGTACACAGTTGTAAGCTCTGCTGCTCTGTTCACATGAATGGAAGAAAGAGCTGGTGTTTGGATTGAGAGGGTGGACATTGTGAAATTTCAGTTGTGCTTTTGGGATGCTGGTCTGTGTGCTCAGCCCCAACCCTTTATCAGTGGGGCTATCATTCTGTCAATATTTGAGGAGGGGAGGTATCATCTAACAGAACAACACGGGACTAGAGGAACTGGCTCAAAAACAAGAAATATGGTGGTTTGGAGGTTTATAGAAAGAAACCATCTTGTTATTAAGCTTCTCCAAGGAAATAGAGCCAATATAATATTAGCTGTCTCTAGCTGATCTATCTGTATGTCCATGCATCATATTTTTAGAGGCCAGCAACTCTAAAATCTGTAGAGTGAGGAGGATAGAGCCCCAGGGAAGAATCTCTATTGAAGCTCGAGCCCAGTCTTCTGCCTGTTGGAAGAACTCTTTCTTAGGTCGACCTTTTCCTACTAAGGCCTTCAACTGAAGGGCACAGTCTGTCTGCCTATAGAGTGTGGTCTGCTTTGTTAGAATCTAATCTCACTTAAATGATCTCCACAAAAACATCTAGAGGAATGCATGAACAAATACGTGGGTATCTTGGATGAGCCAAGTTGATATAATTAATCATCATCCCCAGAAATATCTGTCCTCTTTGTTGGAGAAGTCTATATTTCTCATCATTATTGAGACCTGTGAGGAATCTATGTATCAGATATCAAAGCTCCAGTGGTCTGCCTCTTAAACAGGCCTGCCTCTGCTCTGCAGCCGAGTGAGAGCAGGGAAGCTCTGCCCTTGGCTTCCATGGCGGGAGAAAGGTGATGCCTTCATTAAGGACTTTCCTTTAATGGGAAAATGGGATGTTCTGTGAAAGAAAAACAGGATTTGGATATCAGTAGAATGAGTACCAGCTTTCCTTATCCTCTGAGTAACGCATGTTTCAACAGTGCCTTGCACCTACCATGTTTCTGCACTGGGTCTTCAGAGGACATTGATCTTGGTCTGTTTTGTTTTTTCGTCCTCAAATTATTCCTGTTTAAATGGAGATTAATAGGATGAAAATTTCACTTTTTTTTATCCACAACTGTGGATTAAAAAAATGTACTCAGAGCTAGTTTTGGAAACATAGTACATGTTCTATATTTTCTGAGTGAATATATGTGTGGATGCCTGTTTGCCAGGACAGCACACATTTTGAAAATAAATAATAGTGTATATATGTAGGTAGCATAGCTTGCTACCATGATAGAAAAACAGTTTTGAAAATAGGACTGATAACTTTATTCTGACATTTTAGTTCAATAGAACCAAAAGCTTTAACAAAAGGAGTTCATCCATAGACAGAAAGACACCCCACCTCCCCCCCATGCATACACACACACACACACACACACACACACACACACACACATGAGGAGAGAGAGGGGGGAGAGAGAGAGAGAGAGAGAGAGAGAGAGGCAGAGAGAGATATATATTAGAAATCATAACAGTTGAAAATTAGTTATGTAGTAGAAATGAAATAATAATTGTAGGGTTACACAGAGAGTAACAGACACCACCAATGATACATTACATGGTATACATGTTTTAAAAACAATTCTGAGTTTGTTCTTAGAATCAGAGTCTTTCTATAATCAACGTTGACTCTGTATTTATGGGCCTTTGTCTTACAGTTCACAGGTTTATCTAAAGTTTTCCACTGTCTGAAGAGTTTCTCATCTCTTGTGTATTGTTATCTGCATTTGGGGGACTATGTACTAGAGGTTCTGAGTGCAAGCCAGATGTAAGAGAAGACAGCCTTTTGCCTTCTAAGAAAAGGGACAACCCCCGGAGACAATGATCAAGCTTTTTCCAGATGAGCAGTGCTTTTCATTGAAGAATGTTTGAAAGTATTTCCCACAGCGGAGACTTCCATTTTCCATCTTCCATTGTTGCCGGTGAAGGTTTCCCCAGTCCTGCATGAACAATACTCAGATAATGATAACCTTTCTGTGTGGATACTGAGCGTCCTTTCGTACGGATGACTTGTATGATGGAAAACACTTCCTAGCATTTTGAGACAGTGTGGCTAGGCAGATCCCAAACCTTGTCTTTTAGCGTTTTTGCTTTTCTGGCTCTCTGGATGAATGGCTCCCAGGCTGCTGTTGCTGTGTGACAAGTTACGACAAACTCTGGGTGATAAGGCAGAGGCCATCTACTGTGTTTACCGGGCGCCCAGTCAGACATGAGCACATATGGCTTTTCTGGAACCTCAGCTGGGAACATGCAGAGTTAGTGGAATGACTAGTGGCTGGAATTGCCTCACCGGTCCGTGTCTGCAGTCTGAAATTAGGTCTTGCACCTCTGTGTAGCTGAGGGAATGGCCAAGTGACTGGACTTAGTGGGTATTATGGTCTACAGTATGACTAGTGACTTCTCTGTGTGTCTTGGCCTTCTCATGGTATGGTTTTGGGGGAGCAAAATCCCAAGAATGATATTTCATATTATGATCCTCAGAGACTCTTCTTTGGAGCACATCATAGGTCAGTCAGGTTGATTTCAAGCTCTTCCATTGACGAGGATAAAGGACTTGGCTATCTTTTTTCTCCTCTTTTCCTTTTTCTTATTTGGTCAGTAATTTATCTGAATTTCATCTTTAGCATCTGTTCAAAGGGATTCTGGCAGAAGAGAAGGTGAACGTTTATTTCCTGCTGTGGGATGATCTGGAGTCATCCTTCAGGATCTGTTTTGGGGATCAATGCCAGGACCCCTGAGGACACGAAATCTGTGGATGCACAAGTTTCTAAAGTAAAATGCTACATTTTCATACACCAGTGAACCCCCTACTTTATACTTTCAATAATCTCTAAGTTACTTATACTATCCAATATAATTCAAATGCTTTATAAATGCGTGTCGTGATGTATTGTTTAGAAAATAAAGACAAAGAAATAAATCTGTGTATGTTTAGTAGCGACACAATTAAAAGAATTTTGAGTTCCATCCAGAGTTAGTTGAAGCTGAAGAGGTGAGGCCATAGACAGTGGGTGGTCTGTACTGGCTGTTTGTGAACATGTAAGGTAATTTTATAATTTTGCATAAAGGGTTCAGAAGACTGTTGAGACGGAAGGGATCAAAACTATCCATCACTTCCAGAAATTCTAGTGTCCCTGTGATACTGAGTAAGTAAAGTTAAAATTATTACAATGAAGAACTTAATACTTAATTTACAACTACTATTACTTAATAATTATTTTATAAATAATAGTAGTAGTCTCTGAGCAAGACCCAGAGACTGTATATCAAATGACATGATATACAATACAAATGATACAAATACAACATCACAACCATTGCCAGAGAAACAGATGAGGCTTGCTTTCCCCTCATGCTTTTACCATTGAAAAAGCCTGGTACTTGGAGCTTGGGCTAGCTGACCTTGTTCTTTCTGTGGAACTTTGCAGCAGAAGAGACAAATCGCATTTGCTTTTGACAGGGCATGGGCTGGGGAGAAGGGTGATTTCAGAAAGACAAGGGTGGACTGAGCAGGGCTAATGCCCTGTAGCTCTCAGGGAGAAACTCCTTGGCCTATCTATCCACTGTGATAAATGAGTGGTCTCTTACTTATGAGGCATCAGAGGCACTGGTTGGCTTCAGAGCAGTGGTTCTCAGCCTACCTAATGCTGCACCTCCTCAGGTTGTGGTGACCCCCCCAACCATAAAATTATATTCGTGTAATTTTGCTACGGTTATGAGTCACAATGTAAATACTCATGTTTTCTGATGGCTTTAGGTGACCTCTGTGAAAGGGTTGTTCAGCTCCCCAGGGGATCACGACGCACTGCTGCTCTAGGCTGAGGAGACACTCACGTCATCTATGGCATGGATGCCTCTGGCTTGAGATATGCAGTTCTGGGTTTTAGCTTCAAACAATGGAATGAGTTTGGGTGTTTGACTGTTTTAATTACCAGCAGAAAATCTTGAGCATATTAAGGGAGGGGAGAAGTCATGGGAGAAAGTGACAGGTAGAGGTTAGAGTTGTGCTCTGGGAACCTTGGGCTTTCCAAGAGAGAGTGGTCACAGCTATAAAGCAGGGCAGAAGCACCAACTTGGTCTGTTGTAAGGAGAAAATTGTCACCAGGGAGCTGGGCTCATGTTACAAACTCTAGGAAACACTCACTGACATTTCTCAGCTGTCTCCTTCTTCACTGTGGTAATCATGGTTTGAGGGCTTACAGATCAGATTTTTCAGCCTGGCTTCTTGCTACCTGGGACCAGTGAATCTCTTCACCGTTTTTGAGAATCAGATCTTTCATTAGTGAACTAGGTCAAGAAGAATCATTCTACTAGTTTAGTACATTAAAATATGGAAACTGCATAAAACACTCCAGTCTATTTTCTAAGTCTTCCCCCCCCCCATTTTGTACTTAACAATAAACCCGTGTCCAGTTTAAAGATCTAACTTCCAGGGGAATTTCAAATGCATTCCTGCGTACTTTCCCTGATTGGCTGTATCCTTAACAAGCCCTTCTTTGGGACCACCCATGTTTCCAAAGCTGAAAGTCCCCAAATATCCTTGACTAGCTACCCCAAGGGCCAAGGTTGCTTCCTTCCTTTGTCCAGGAACAAGCAGTTCTACTGTCTAGTTTGGAAAGTGTCCATTAGAGCCCGTACTGATTTTATATTTATTGGTCAACTGCTACCCAAGGCTGTAAGGTTAAAGTTGAGAGCCTCCATCTTCAGGGTAAAACTGTGTTAACTTCAGAACACTAACACAAATAGCTTTCCACAGGGGGCATCTACATCCTCATCATATGCGACAGTCACTTGGGGGACCAGAAACTGAAATGCTCCTGATAAAAAGTGGTTAAGTTACAGAACTTGAACCACTTTCTGTTTAGCTGGCATCAATCCCTACACTGAAGAAATTCTTTAAACTGAGAGCTACTTCATTCCACGAGCACTGGATAGTGTAGAAAAGCTCCCCAGACTGCTAAGTTCCTTGGGTTAGTTTAGGAGTTTCTAGAGCGATCTATAATTAGATCATATTCTTCTGTGTTACATGCTGATGGGAATCCAACTTCCCCCTTCTTCCTAACTCCTATCTGAATGCAATGCTTCTGCCACGCTGGGAATCACCTTTCAGGCAGGTTGTCGCGGTCTTCTTGTTAGTTTTGGAGTTTTCTAAGAGACCGAATGACCAGCTGTTGTACTTAGTAAGTATTGAGATGACAGTGGCATGTCAGACATCACATTAGATTGTAAATAGATAATTTCATTATCTGGGACTATTATCTGAATTTATTTTATAACTACAGTGCTCAAGTATTTGAAAGAATAGCACACACACACACACACACACATACAGATACACACACACACCTTATACCTCTATGTGGGCAGGAAGAAACCACCTACTATCCCTAATCTTTCTTATTTTGAAATAAGGACACACCATGTAAGGGTAATCCCATTTATAGGTTGCTCTGGTGCTCTCCTATGCTAGCAATAATGACCCATTAAGGGTCACTAGACTGAGAAGAATGAGATCTAAATACTATTGGCTCATAGTTATTCCTTGGAAGAGAGCTTTCAGGAGATGTTATCTTTTGCCTGGATGTCAAGAAAACAAATAGGAACTTGTGGGTGAGACGATAACCAAGAAGGAACCAACCAGTAGTAATATGAGGGAGGTCTAGAGGTGATGGCGTTGAATATAAATGCTTGCATTTGGATCGGGCAGATACCCATCAGCAGTGGCACACATGAAATGCGTTACATTGGGGCAGCCATTTAGAAAGTAAACAAGCAGGTGTTTATGACATCCACTGCTAAACTTAGGAAGCCGAAGGACTAGCATTTTGAAGTAGGTTGGAAGGACAGTGGAAGGAAGGGAATGTTATAGGGCTTGATATTGTGTAAAACAGTCAAAGAAAGAAGGTTGCTTGACATAAACTAGAGTCACCTGAGTAGAAGAAACCTCAACTGAGAGATTGTCTCCATCAGATTGGCTTGGGTGCACCTCGGAGTGAGGGGCACATTTTCATGTCTTTTGTGGGAGGACCCAGTACACTGTGGGCAGTGTAACACAAGGGCAGGTAGTCCTGGGCTGCATAAGAAAGGGAGCTGAGCAAGCCTTTGAGAGAAAGCCAGACAGCACCATTTCTGGATGGTCTCTGATTAGTTCTTGCTCTTAGGTTCCTGTCTTGGAGTTTCTGATCGCAGGCTGTCATAAGGGAAGCATAAGATGGAGTGAATCCTTTTCTCCACACGCTTGGTTACGGTTGGTGTTTTATCACAGCAACTGAGGAACAGCCTAGAACAACTGGCAAAGAGAAGACATAGTGGTTCACAGTAGCTGGGAGAATTAGCTTCCCAACTTTGCATTCAGTGACTTCTTGCTGGCAACCTGGAATTGGTCCTAGTGGGTAGGAGTATTAGCACCACGAGAAGTGAAGACGTGGCAGACGTTTTAAAGTGGTAAGTGATATTTTGCATACCCTTCGGAGAGTCAGTTGTTAACACTTGTCTGTAAAACCCTTTTAAGAAACTATGCCTTTCCCTGGTCAGATGTATAGCTGGCAAATAATATTTTCCCATTCTATTAGGCTGCTGCTTCAGTTGATTTACAGTTTCCTTTTCAGTACAGAAACAAAATGGATGTAGTGTCAAGCTGCCCTCTAAGTTTGTATCTCTGTTTCCACAGATGAGTGTCGCTCTCAGAACTCAGAGCTATTTATGTGTGCAACGGATGGTAGTTAACACAGAAACTCACAAGAGGTCAAAGTATAGACAATGCGTGGAGTGCTCAGTCCCATACACAGTACCTGTACTATTTCCCCAACCTTCCGATGAGAGATCATATTAGATAATGGGGTGGGAAGATTTTACAAAGCAAAGCTCATGGAGGACCAGAGTGAAACTGTCTAATGGACATGGTGGGACCCCTGCATTGGTGAGCTCACTGAAGCTGTACGTGCCTGTACAGAATCTGCAAAAGATCAAGCCAGTTAATATTCTATGTTGGAGGGGGGAGGGCTCAAAAACCACCAACCCCTAGCTGAGAAGTTACTTAGAATTGATGGTTTTAGGGAGAGGGAGACTCAGTTTAAGAGTATAGCCATTAGCCAGACATGGTGGTACACGCCTTTAATCTCAGCACTTAGGAGGCAGAGGCAGGCAGATCTCCGTGAGTTCAAGCCCTTCCTGGTTCAGAAATCAAGTTCAGGACAGCCAGGCTACATAGAGAAACTCTGTCTTGAAAACCAAACCAAACTAAACCATGCCAGGCCAAATAAAGCAACCAATCAAACAAACCACCAAACAACCAACAAACCAAAGTACAGTGTGACAGAGTGGGTAGCACACTCCAGTGTGTGCCCCTACACCCTGAGTAAATTGATTGCACAAATCGGACTTGGTGAATTATTTAAGAAAAGAAAAAGAGGATACAAGATTGGGAGAGTGTTGATAGGCACTGAATGAATTGGGGAGGAGTTAGAGGGAGGAGGGGGTAAATATCAAAATACATCAAAATGCTAAAAGAACTAATAAAATGCTACATTAAAATATTTTTTCAGTGTATGTATTCTGGTGGCACATAAATATTCAACCCACAACAATTGTTCTTGCTGAATAATGTTCCCCAGAAATCTGTAACATTGCATATTACTGGTGGATAATTCTGGATTTTAATCCAAACCATTTCATTCTTGAAGATTTTAGGAAAGTTAGGGAGGGAATTATGAGGAGATTAGTGGAAAAAGAAGAGGAGGAGAAAGAGATGAACAGAGAAGGAGAAGAAGGAGGAGGAGGGGGGATGGAAAAGGGAAGAAAGAGGAGGAGGAGGAAGTGAAGAAAGGGAGGAAGATTATGAGAGAAGTCATCTCTTTTTCTCTGTATTTTGGGTAGAGACGACATGGAAAAGGTGGAAAGGTCACCATATACAATGTAAGGTGAAAGCTTTCACCAGGAACCAAAACAGCTGACATACTGATCTTAGACTTCCCAGAATCCAAACTCTGAAGTAAATTTGTTGTTTAAGGTAAATATTTATAAAGAATACTCTTACCTAAGCGCTAATGTGTATTTCTGATAAAGGAAGGAGGTTGGAGAAAGGGTTCCAATAACATACCCAGGCTTCCCCTTGTTGTTGCTGTCTTTCCCCAATAAAAGGCTCTAAAGCACCACTGTGGCACCCTACAATGCCACAGGAATTAAAAACCTCTGGGAAAATAATCCTTTCATCTCACACCATGATTGTGTTCTTTCAACCATGGCTTCCCCTTTCTGAGATCTAGGAATACAGGCACAAAGCAGCAGGGTTTCCCCCAAGTTTTATGAGACTGTTTTCAAATGGAATGCCAGAGACATCAGTCTGAGAACACTGGAAATCTGATTCTTATAAAGACAAGAAGAGATATGCATAGCAAAGCATGTGTGTCCTCACCAACCCCGGGTTCTTAACAGAACTGTGCTCTTCTTCTTGTCTTGATACAAAGTCAGCCTTATGAATAGTCATACGTTCACATGCTCTAATGATGGCCCCCAATCCTACCACTAACATTATCTTGTCCTGGGAGAATAAGATTTGATGGAATGGTGTGTGTGTGTGTGTGTGTGTGTGTGTGTGTGTGTGTGTGTGTGTGTGTAGCAGGGGAGGGCAGGAGCCTTAAGAAGAAAGTCTTGAATGACTGCTAGACCTTTCATACAGGTGGGGCACCTTGAAAAGGACCCCTGCATGGATTCATTTTGTGCACTTGATTTGTTGCTGTTGTTGTGTGTGTGTGTGTGTGTGTGTGTGTGTGTGTGTGTGTGTTCTAATAATGAGTTAGCAACGTCCCTGAGACTTGGAGTAGGAGGATCACAGAGACCGTGCAGCAGCTGGAGCAGAAATGCAGACATCTGGCATGAAATCCTTGAGTTGAATCTGATGTTTCCTGAGTGTCCAGGAGGATACAAGACAAAGAAACATGAGCAACATGACTTCTGCAGAAAACAAGTCAAAATGCCTTACTGGTAACGGTGCCATGACTTTCCCAAAAGTTATATTGATTCAGAATGCATATGCATTCTGAGCATTTTCCTCAGAGGTCTTCTTGTGCTCTGTGGTTTGATATTTTTTTTTTAATCTCATTTTTTCCCATGAGTTACAGTGGGTTCTTTGCATTTCAAGGTCTTCTAATTCTATCACGTCTTTCCTTGACTTTGTCCCCTGGTTACCCTTCTACGGATTTCTCATCTTTAGAGGGAGTGGCAGAGTCATGGCCGGCTAGATTGTACCCCTTATCTTTACACACACTCCTTCCTGTTCCTTGCCCTTGCCAAGCTCCATTCTTCACTCTGCCCTTCAGCCTCTGAGCTACCTTTGAACACAGAGTCTTGTGCTGTGCACCCTGTGTGTCTGTATCCATTTTCCAAACAACAGTGCCTGTGAGTGCTCTTTACCCTGCCTGATTCCTTCTCTGTCTCCCTATTTACCCAACCTCCTGTGTTGTCATTTACTTTTTGGCCTACATTTGTGTATTTCCTTTTAAATTATCTGAAGGAGGCATTCTTTATCTGCACTGGAGTCAGGCTGTCTTACAGATAGATATTAAGCAAATATCAAAAGATAAAGTATAAATCCACATTGTTCTCTTTACAGTTGAGAAGTAATTCATTTAGCCTCTTCCTGAATACAAATAATTAAAAAACGTCTCCAAATAATTAACAAAAGTCAAATAAGGTTTATGAAAAGTAAATTTTCTTCACTTCCTGATCAGAGGAGATCAAAAGAGGTCACTTGACAGACAAAATGGCTCCAACCCTCAGGAACAACTTAGGCAGGATCAATGTTTCACTCTTATAGGCTGTGTCATTTTGCAACACATTGAAGAAATGGATTATTTCTCATCAGTCGCGTACAACCTCTGGATTCATGTAGCTCAGCTTTTCTAATCTGATGACCTGACACCTAGTGTTAACTCTGAGTACTGCTAAATGTTCACATAAGAAGTTTCTGTTTTAAAACATCCCCATTTTATTTTATTATTTTTTAAATTATTCTGTTGAGTTTCTTGACTTGCGAGATTTATGCTGGCTGCAGTATGTTCTCAGCATATATTTAGCTGAAGTGAACAATAGGACTTAGAGTCAGGAAGCTGGGCTGCAACCTGGCTGAATTAGCTCCCATGACCTTGTACACAGAATTTTCTTCTTTTAGTCTGATGCATCCGTGGTAAAATTAGGTGCACGTTCATTAGACGGTCAGCTGCTGCGTTACTGTGGACACCTTGGAAAGTAGAGTTCTGTTTGTTTGTTTTGCTTTGCTTTGAGCAAGGAGCGATAAGGTATTCTTCATAAATTTGAGGCTTATTTGCCAACGTACTTGAGTTTCTCTCTGTATGGCGTGACTTCGATGGTACCGTTTCAGACTCGTCACGTTTTGGAGTGAACTCACTGTGCAAGCATGTTGCGATTTGTCATATGGTTGCGGTCTCTTATGGTTCAATTGTGAGATCTGATTCAATTAGATTGATAAAACATTCTCTTTTTCTAGCTTACGAGCAGAAATTGACGAGTGTAAAAACATGAAGATCTGTTGTAATCTTGGTGGAGGCGAATTTCAAAGCTCGCTTCCTAATTCTTTTCTAAAGTAGTAAGTATTCTATGGGTTTTCATCCATGAAGAGGTATAAAACTACATTACTTTCCATTTGTTATATGGCACAGTATACATTTACAATAGTCTTTATTTACTGTAGTCTGTAGAAGATAAAAACGCCTAGATAGGCATTATCAAGCACTCTTACAATCCAGACTTTCAACCTGGTCGAAAAGAAAGATGAAGTTGAGAGAAACTGGAAACTGTAAACCCAGCAATGAACATACATGGATGAAAATTTGCAAAAAGTCTATATAGGTAACAGAAACTTGACCTGATTTTATTACCTATTTACCATTTCTTATTGTTTATCACTAGGTATATTTTACTCTGAGTATATTATTTGAGCAGTCCTAGCTGAAATTAAACCCAATCACCTCAATCTTTCCTTAGGATGTATTCTGTTCCAATTTATTTTGTTGGTTTCACCATATACACACAGCCACAATACAGACACATGCACACATCTTTACATATACAAACATATACCCTCTCTCACACACATGCACACACACACACACTCATCCACATTCACACACACACAATCACACACTTACATACACATACACAGAATCCTCTAAGATTTAAGGCTACTAGGAGTGAGTTTCCAGAAGGGTGTTGAAAGTGTCTCTCTGAGAAGGATGCTTGGGGCTGGGGATTTAGCTCAGTGGTAGAGCGCTTACCTAGGAAGTGCAAGGCCCTGGGTTCAGTCCCCAGCTCCGAAAAAAAAAAAGAACCAAAAAACAAAAAAAAGAAGGATGCTTATGCACAGCAATATTTATATCAAACTAAGCAAGTGCTATTTATAAAGCCTAGTTATAACATATGTAATTAATGTTATCATTTCTACAACTAAGTCTACTCAACTCCAAACTTTCGCCTCACTGTAATTATTGTAAACCTCTCAAAGAATGCAAGACCTATATGGACATGTCAAATATCCTAGCTAGTCACACTGCGTGAGCTTCCTTCCATTCAAAGGATTGACTGCTGTATCTAGTGGTTGAAAAGCTCAACTTGTGATGATTTTGAGAGCATTATTCTAAATAATAATTAAAATGGTGACCACAAGGCATTGCACAGCCCTTCAGTGTTTCCTGAAATAAAGATAAGGTTTTCATTAGAAATTCAGTGTGTGAATGAGCCAGAGTCCTTAGAAAGCACTGAGTTCCATTTACTGTGTATAATTGTACCAAGGTTTTTAATGTATACTTTCATAATATGTGGATACATAATAATAGGATACAGTGAACACTATATCCTATTGCCATTTTTGGGGAAGATAATATTCTCATATCTGTTTTTACTCTATCACGTGAAGTTATAGGCTGTCTCTGTTCTCTGGATATATTCAGGAACCACAACTTGAAAATCATTTCATTGTTATAACTCCAGTGGCTCTGTACTTACCAGAGTATAAACATAGCAAGTGGAAATGCACGTTCCTTTACACATAACCACTTCAAAAACGGAATATTGTTGTGCTTACAAGTTCCTATCTCTTTTTTTCGTGATTTATTCAGATTGTTGCCTTTCTTAGGTTGGGACTGGAACAGGAGGGATGAGGTGGGAGTAGTTCTGGCAGGAGTACTGGGAGAGACAATTGGAGTTGGGGACATCTTGGGGATCAACTAGAAACCTAGAACAATGGAAACTCCCAGGGATCTATGAGGATGACCCTAGCTAAGACTCCTAGCAATGGGGAGTATGGAGCCTGAACCAGCCATCTCCTGTAACCAGGCAAGACTTCCAGTGGAGGGACTGAGGCACTAACTTAGCCACAAACCCTTCAACATACAATTGACTGTCTGCAAGATGTGGTGGGGGTCACAGAAATTGTAGGAGTGGCCAACCAACATTGCATTGGGTCTCAAGCTACCAGAGGGAGCCCATCCCTGACCCTTCCTGGAAGGCCAGGACCCAGAGGGTAGATAGCCTAGAGGCCTAGAATAGAAGGAAACACAACAGGTAACAAACAACAGGGGGAAAAAAAGCAAAAAACAAACCCAAAAATTGAGGAGTAGAGATTGAAGGAAAGGCCATCTAGAGACTGCCCCACCTGAGGATCCATCCCATATGCAGTCACCAAACCCAGACACTATTGCAGATGCCAAGAAGTGCTTGCTGACAGGAGTCTGATATAGCTGTCAACTGAAATGCTCTGCCGGAGCCTGCCGGATGCTTGCAGCTAACCATTGGACTGAGAACAGGGTCCCCATTGGAGGAGTTAGAGAAAGGACTGAGGAGCTGAGGGGATTTGCAACCCCATAGGAAGAATTACAATATCAAACAACCAGACCCCCCCCCCCTGCCCCACGCCAGAGCTCCCAGGGACTAAACCACCATCCAAAGAATATGCATGGAATGACCACATGTGTAGGGAGGATGGCCTTGTCTGCCATCAATGGGAGGAAAGGCCCTTGGTCCTGTGAAGGTTTGATGCTCCAGTGTGGGAATGGCAGAGTTGGGAGGCAGGAGGGAGTGGGTAGGTTAGAGGGAGCACCTCATAGAAGCAGGGCGAGGGAGAATAGGATAGGGGATTGTGGGGAAAAGGGATAACATTTGTAATGTAAACAAAGAAAATACCCAATAAAAGGAAAAACAAAACAAACCTAACCAACCAACCAACCAACCAACCAATTCAGTGAAATGACTCCCCACGATATTCTGATAGACTTGTAGAATGGAGCCTAGCATAATTGCCACCAGAGAGGCTTCAGCAAGCAACTGATGGAAACAGACGCAGAGACCTACAGTCAAACATTAGGAGGAGCTTAGGGATTCCTGCGGAAGAGGAAGGATGGTAGGAGACAAAGAGGTCAAGGGCTCTACAAGAAGACATACAGAATCAACTAACCTGGGCTCATACGGCCTCATGACAGAGACTGAAACAACAATCGGGGGGGCCCGCATAGGTCTAACTTAGGCCCTCCGCAAACGCATTATGGTTGAGTAGCTTGGCTTCTTAGGGACTCCTAACAGTGAGAGCAGGGGCTGTCTCTGACTCTTTTGCCTGCTTTTGGGACCCTTTTCTCCTGCTGGGCTTCCTTGTCCTACCTTGATGTGAGGATGTTTGCCTAATCTTAGTGTAACTTGTAATGCCTTGATTGAGATCCCTGGGAGGCCTGTTCTCTTCTGAAGAGAAATGGAGGAGGAGTGGATCTGGGTGGGAGGGGAGTTAGGGAAAGGGGAACTGGAAGGAGCGGAAACTGAGGTCCGGAAGAGTAGCACTATTTGCAGCATGCTTCCTGTTTATGGGCGACATGGTCAAGGTCCCAGGGCTGCTCAGTAGTTAGTTTTCTAGTTGTCCAGTAGATGGCAGTCTACGCACTGGTTTTCATTGACCATCTTCCGTGCAGCCTTCATCATAAAAGGAAACAAGCATTTGTTCTTTTGTGTCATTGTTTTTGGAAGATTTTGGCACAATAAAGTAAATCAAATAATTTACTTAAAGTATCTAAGATACTAGAATAATAATAGCAACAAACAACTGGTTTTTGTTTTGTTTTGTTTTGTTTTTGTAAATTTTGTTAGGTATGATTGGCAGCCAAGATGCTGCCCTTTAAAAGTGACTCGGACAAGCTAGATGATGCTTTGTTCTCCTGGAAGCTTTTCTTTTACATTGAAAGCACAACTTAGGGGCAGATATGAAGTTTGGCTCCCAAAGGTCCAAGTTTCAGACTTAGTCTTCAGCTTGGCCCTATTGGGAGGAGTTAGTAGAACCTTTCGAAAGGGATTGTGGGATCAAGCTCCTTTGAATTTTGTTTCTGGTTGCTATGTTAGTGCTTTTGCTCTATTTTGCATTTTTTTTGTCACAGCATGCTGTCATTAGCCCAAAGCAACGGGCCATCTGATCACGGACAGAAATCTCTTAAACTGTGAGCCGAAAAGTTATTATTCTGAAATATACCGAGAGGGAAGCTCTTAAAGGGGCTTGCGAAATGATTTGGAAAAGGAAAGGGAAGATGGAGAGGGAAGGAAGAAGGAAGGGAAGGAAAGAGACAAAGAGAATGAGACACAGAGACACGCAGAGAAAGAGGAATATATATAATATTTTATATATATTTATAAATATATATTTTATAAATATATATATATATATATATATATATATATATATATATAGAGAGAGAGAGAGAGAGAGAGAGAGAGAGAGAGAGAGGCAGAGACAAAGAGGTTAGATGCTTTTCCCTAAGGAAGAGGAGGGGCAAGATTTTCACCGTCATGGTGGTCTCGTGTTTTTCAAAGATTTTATATGGTTATAAAAGAACTCATGCTCGATGAAGGACTAAGGAGGTACCAGGCAACGTCAGTGACTGTCGGAGCATGTGCCCTTGGGTACCAAAGCCTGTACTGGGCTGGCTGGTGGCGGCAGCGGATGTCTTTAATCCAAGCACTCAGTTCGAGGCCAGCCTGGAAGAAGAGATTGACTAAACATTCCTTCATACACACTGCAGCTCAATCTGAATGTTCTTTGTCGTTTCCCCAAGGTCGTTATCTTTTATTACCGTTCCAGTCTTTAGGTCTCAAGCCCATAGTGAACATTTCCTTACTAGATGCATGGGTATTCGATAATGCAAAAAAAAAATATTTCAAGCTTAAGCATTTGCAGAGACAAAGGAGATAAACTTCTACAGTGATAGGGATAATGGAACAAAGTAGCTTTTCCGTGGGGAGGTCAGCAAATACTCACCACTCTGAAAAATGCTGTACAGACAAGGCCAATTGCAAGAAGCCACAGAGGTCAGGGAGAAAACACATAGAGGAAATTGGTACAAGGCACTTACTGTGTGCTCAAGTGAACTGATAATAGCATATTTGCACCTTCATGTTGAGAGCATTATTTTCTATTGAAATTTTTCATACAATATATTTTGATGGTGATTTTCCCCATCTTCCAACTTTCCCCAGAATCTCCCACTTCTCTGCCCACCCAAGTTTATGCTATTTTAAAAGTTTCTTTCGAAACCAAAGAAAGACAAGAAACAAAAACAAAAGCCCCAAGAAACATAATCCTACACAAAAAGACAAAAATGAAAACTAAAATCAAAAATAAAGAGAAGAAAAAGGACTAATAAGGCACAGTGCTTAATGAACAAGCCTGTCTCAAAAGAACAAATAGGACATGACTCCACTTCCGTGAAATACCCGAGTAGACAAACCTGAGGAAGCAAAGCAGAACTGTGGCTGTTCAGGGTTGGGCTAGGGAGCAATGTGTGGAGCTGTTTAATGAAGTCAGAGTTTCAGTTGTGCAAGGTAAGAAGAATTCCAAAGAGTGGTTATCAAACCATGTGAATGTGCTTGCCACTATGATACGGGACTATATTTAACACTATGAATTGTGTACGTAAAATGACTTACAAGATAAAATTACATCATGTGTATTTTACTCTAATTAGAAAGAATGGAAAAGGAAGGAAGAAAAAGTTAGATTATGCTGGGTACACTTTAGGTGACATCTAGGCTTTTCTTTTCCTCAGATCTGAGGGCACAGCAGCTTTGTTGAGATCTGAGGGATAGATTTAGTCATACTACCAATGCTAGCTGGGTCTTGAACTCACAACATTTCCATCCTCCATACCCACTTTGTTAACGGAAGGCATAAGTATGAGGTGTGTGAAGGGCCCTGCATTCCTCAGTAGACACTGACCCGAGGCGTCTGACACTGAGGTACTGATTGCCATCACTGTCTCTTCTGTAACTCATAGTTTTACTCCGATCAGGGCCTAACCCAGGATTTAGGACTACCACGCTGAAGATTGGGCTTCTAGTACTTGATTCTATCTACTGTGGAGGTGGAGATGGCAGACAGAGAGACTGTAGGCCCTAAAAGCATGGATGCAAACAATGAGAACAGCTTCTCGGATGCTCATGGCTCAATGTGCTTCCTACCAACTCCTCCAGCAGTGTGAAAGACAGGTGAGGCAAAGTCGGTTAGGACCTGGTCATGGGTCTTTTGATTGACTTGTGACATCTTCCCCACATGTCAAGCCTTACATGTGCACATGAGCCCGGGTGTGCCTGCCTCTGTACTTGTCCTTCATAACTGGGCTGGATCAAAATCAAGTACTAGCCACTTTCACAATTCCTGTCATATAAAATCCAGTTTGTCTTAGAACAGACAGAACAAAGGAAAAGCACCCATACTGTAACAAAACAAAACAGGACCTCCTGCCCCACTTTTTCATCTAACTCCATACATTTAACCTGTGGGAAAGAACCAGGATGATGACCTTAATGTTTAGCTTTTTCGTGGTTGGTGCGGTGAGCACATACCATCTCCTCAGAGAAATAACGTGTGTGTGTGTGTGTGTGTGTGTGTGTGTGTGTGTGTGTGTGTGTGTAGATGAGTTATTTATAAGCCCATTAGCATGTAGGATATCCCTTTTGTTATTTTCTCAAAGAGCATCAACTATATACCATAAAAGTAAGGTCTCTACATTCTGTGAGCCATTCGATGATTCGTTAGTGCCGCTGTCTAGGGAGGAGTTACTGGTGAGAACGAACAGGCTTCTGTGAACAATTCACTCATACTTCTGGGTGCTTCCTGGGACACACATCTTCTACAGTGTCCCTGGAACCTGGCCAGCCGACAGTCACAGAAACCAGGTGTAACAATAGCCTAACTTTACATAATTTGACTTAGACTCCAAGTCCCACAAATGCAAAAGCTACTCTCTCACTTTGTATTCAACTGGAAAAAGAATTTGTCATTTTCATAGGTAACTGTTTTCTACGAAGGTAGAACATGAGTTGGTAGTTTCCTGGTGCTGAAAGACAGAAGGAAATTGCCTGATCTTTTCTCACTTGCTTGGCGGCTAGGAGAGGGATGATTTGAGCAGTGCAGATGTGAAATGGTTGTAGCTCAGATTGGTCGTTAATTGTGCTTCCTGCTCATCACTGAGTCAAGGACCAGTGATGGGCATGTGCTTTGTTGACTACAGCCCAATTTTTCATCCCTGTGAAAGGGTTTTACTGATACACAGCTACTGCCGTTTATATGCCTACTGGCTATGCTGCCTATGGCTACTTCATGGCTGACCCTGACACAAGTCCTTACGTCCGATGTAGCTCCCAAAGACTATTTGGCTTTGAAACCTTCCTGAGGTTTCAGCCTGAAGACATCTATTTACAGAATTCGGAGAGAATGGGTGGAAAAACATTCACTATCTCTTTAACCTCTTTGGGGGCTGAAGACAAATGTCAAACGGGCTGCCACTTGACTTCCACGTGGTCTCTTGCCGGTTCAGTTCAGTTCTGCAAAGGCTGTTGCCAGCGACACACTAAGTTGATCTCTGGTCAGCACTAAAGCGCTTCTCACTTTTTCAAACACTCGTTTCAAAAAAACAAAGAAAAAAAAAAAAACCCGAGAAAACCAAGCTTATGATTTTTAGAACGCGATGGAAATTATAAAATAGGATAGGGTACCATCTGGGCTTGTGTACTAGGAAAAGAGGGCTTGCTAGGGGTCTCCTAGGGGACTTTTCCAGGGCTCTTGTCCTTTAATCAGTCTGTAGGCATGCTTGCTGCTCCACCCCCACCTCTTTTTTCTAATATTTTTTTTTGGGGGGGGGAACTCTGCTATCCCCTTGAGTCTTATTGTTCCCATGTATTTTTTTAAAGCTAGTGACTCAGAGCTTTGCTACAATGAGAAAAACGTTTGGCCTCACAGGGCCTTGCCAAGGCTAGAGACTGTGCCAAGGAGCAGAGTTGGTGCTCCCCCATGCTATACTAAGTGCGAGCCCAGTGGTACGCTTGCTTTGGGCTTGGGCATTTCTCTGTGAAGAGGCTTTTTATGCTGCACGGGCCTTCTCCTCTCTCTTTGCCCTTTGCCCTTTGCACTTTTCTGAGGAATCCTTCTCCTTTGGGTAGGGCCGATGAAGCATTCCTGAATTCCCGGAGGGCAACCGAAGCAATCTAAACTCTTCTGGAGAAGACCTGGGCCCCTTAAGAGACCGTGTTAGAGTGTCTTTCCACTTCCCAGGTCTCAAACTAATTCGCTGTGGATCTGGATGGCAGCGGCTTAGCAGCTAAGTGCTGATCTCACAGGAAAAGGACGTTCAGTTCAATTGTGTGTAGACATAAGTTGGGCAATCCAGCTTAGGGACTAAATCACGGCAATGTGCGTTTCCAGTGACACGAAAATCATGATGGCTTAAAGTCATTTGGACAAAGGATGGAAACAATACTATATTTAAATCAAGAGAAGACCGTCCAGCTGCTTTTAACATTTCTCACTTGCCTGAAGCTGGTGTGATTTGCCTTTCCAATGGTTTCCAAGAGACCTAATCTCCGACTGTTCTCATTATTTATCTTTCCACCATTACTCCAGAAGTGGACACAGATCCCCGTCCTAAAGGAGGACAGATGCCCCAACTGAGTAGGGAAAATGCTGGCTTAGCAGTGACTCATTGTGTGACCATGGAAAATTCTAGTTATAAAGCATGGAAAAGTTAGATTTTCCCTGGAGAAGCATCTCCTAACAGTGCCTCCCACTCATCTGCTCACCCTATATGTCCAGAACTGCCTCTGCAGGAAGGAAGGGAAGCAGGAACATCCTTGACTGTGGTGAGGAGAGGCAAGCTAGCTACAAACAGCTGGGGTAATCCACTTGGGCATTGCCCATATTGTGTTTGTCATGGGTGATTGTTCCATAATGTAAGGCCAGCTGCTGTAACAGAAAAACCCTGACATTTTTGTAGACCAGCTCAGTGGAAATTATTACTCATACAGGAGGCATTCTTGATGGGCGGAGATGGAGGATTATGGCGCAGGCCACTACAGTCTTCTGAGGGCCTGCACTAAGATAGACATTGCCATTTCAGCACCGAAGTTACATAGAGTCTCTTGATTTCTGTTTCTAGCCAAGAGGCAGAGGGCGAGTGGTAGGTCATAGATGAGGTGCTGTGGTTCACATCTAGAAGGAGAACCCATGGTTTCTGTTTAAGTACTAGTACTAGATCTGAGGAACATGGACAATGAAAGACATGCGGGCATAGGAAGCACTAGTGCATGCCCAGGAGGAAAGCAGAACATCACAGAGGAACTAGTTGACTGGTTTCTGGCATGGTGGCCAAAGTGCATTTCCCAGATTGACAGGTATTAATAGTAGACCCATCATAGGTGCTGGTCGCTGAGGAGTGGATAGTCTGGAATTAACTTGGGAGAACCAAACAGTGATGTGAAGGTCAGAGCCAAAGTACCTAAATGGGTCTAACCAGGGAAGGCGATAATGGTTTCAGGAACAATAGGGTAAAAGCTCAGATAAAGTTTTATTCCTTGGCCGATCCAACCAAATGGAAGGAGTTGTAGTCTGGGAAAGATGTTCTTCTGGATGTGATGTGTAAAGCACAATGCCATCTCATCTGAGAACAAGGAGTTCCTAGGCTGGGAGCTGAATAAGCTGGGTTCTTTCAAGTGAGCGAGATTGAGTAGAACAGCATTACGTACAGCACTTCCTTCCTTCATGAATCCAGGAAGCACAGAGCCATCTTGGAGGGTCCATCTCACTTTATTTTTCACTGGGAAACCTGGTAACCTGTGGACCATGAATCTGCTGTGAATCTGCTATAGTGTGGGTGATAAGCAAGTATATATAAAACTAGCAGGACTCCTTGGTAGCCTTGTGGAATCACCTGGTTCTTCTAATACCCCCCAATAGTGGGGCATTTCCTAGCTGAGAATGTAGGAGTGCATTTGGTTTGGCTATGTCAGTTCAGAGAGTAGAAATGGTCATGAGGGCCTGTGACCCACCAAGCTATGACCAGTTTGGCTGTATTCTTCATTGGGGTGTTAGTGCCCCGAGACTTTCATGCGGTATTGCCTGGCATGCTGTTGCATTTATGCCTCAAGTTACATTATTGTTTCAAATCCCATGTTTAGCATTCAAACATATGATGATTGTGATCTCAAATGTGCCATCAACATGACTCAGAGCTTTCTGGGGAGAAGGATTACAGTTCCCATGTGTTCCTAGCAACAGGAGATGATCGCTGCTTACTAGAGGAACACAAAACTCACAGATGACCAAATTTTCTTACATCTGTTCCCCAATTACATTTACTTGATCTAAGAAACTCTTCACAAGTCAAAAGGAGCAGAAGTGAGCACAGCCCAGGAAAAGAGTGCAATGAGAATTCATGTTGTATTCAGCTATCTTGGAGGGATGTGTGTGCTGTGTGACAAAGAATGAGTTAAAAAATCCATCTCACACTTGGTCTCTGCAAGTGTGGAGTGGAAGGTAGCCCTGCTTTGAATCACGGTCATAAAGCGGTTAGCAATATGATTTTATTTTAAAACACAGGATGTGAGTAATGTTGCATTCCTTTCCTTTCTCTGAATAAATTGAACATGGTCCAAGCTATTATTCTGCCCATCTGGTGGGAAGGTCAAATATGACCATGACAGTGTCCTTCATTGTGTCACAGGAAGATCCTACAAACCACAGTTGATGCTTAGTCTACAGAGCTATGTCTTCTCTAAGGATGAAGGCTGGGCTGCTCTCCTATACCATTTAAGGCACTGTAAAGGCTCTTAGGAGTTCCAGCTGAATATCCCCCATTAGGGTCGTATTACATTGTGAGTGTTACAAGAAAACAGGTATAGGCTGTCTGTGCCTGGGGTATCCCTGCACTCTTGTTGTCTTCTCAGCCTTGGAAGACACTCCCAACATTGCTCTCTTGTCTTGCTTTTCCATTCCTTCTGTGCCTCAGAGAATCCTCTCTTTCCACCCTCCCAAGATTCCTTCCAAACACGCCTGTTGGAATAGTGATTGGGAAAAAACAAGTCTACACCAACTATAGATATTATCCCTGCGGTGCAATCAACTTGTGTTGACACAAGCCAGGAAATCAGTGCATAGGAGCTGTTTCTAGCTCTACCTCTGAAAGCTGTATGTAGGGTGCAAGTTTACAGAGGGATTGTTTGTGTGCATTCATTCATTCATTCAAATAGGAATCACTGTGTGGCAATCATCATCCTATAATCTATTCCTTCTTTGTCTAAAATGGTAACCATAAACCACACTAGTTGAGCCAAATACAAATTAGTACAGATAAACAAACTTAATTTTTTCTTGTACTAGTTGTATTTCTCGCATACAATAACCACACTTGTCAATAGCACTGACTCGTGACTCAAAGGCAGAGACATCAGAAGCCGTTGTTCTAAAAATGTGAACATAGGTATAGTCACTACACCTAGTCACAAGGCTATAAAGAGACTAGGTATAGTGCCACTTAGAAGGACTTGTAATTGTGGTGTAGCAACAGAAAATCGTTGTCATGTTGCAAAGTACATTCTGTGTAGTGTATTCTTCAACAGAAGCTCAGATTAAGCCATTATTTTTGACAAGTATGTAATGTGCAAGTTATTAGGATGAATTCTGTAGATACAAAGAGGCCTAAACATTGGTCTCTATCACCCACTTTCCCTAGTAGTTAACAGTTCAATAGAGATAAGAATAAATGTCTCATGATCTTCAGGGCCAGAATAACTTTCTCTGTGTGGGAAAATTATCAGAGAAAAGCACAATTATGTCAATGTCTTCTGTCTTTTTAATCAACACGTACACTTGTTTCTTGAACAACAGAGAATACTTTGATAACTGTATTATGTAATGAGCAATTATTTTTAATTTTGTATTGACAATCTCAAAGTATTGGGCTCTCTTTGCTCCAGTTTCTAAATGAGGGTGGCCCACTGGGTGGGAACTGTGACAACACACAAATTTGCTTAACAACATCAATCATAGGGCAGGCAGTTAGACCTCAGGCCAAGGATGTCTTTCACTGTGTTCTGCTGAGCAAAGCTGAATCTCTTTTCCTATTCTCACCCTCATCAGAGGTCAGATGGAGGGGACATTTAGGCTACTGAGCAGTGACCTTTTTTGTTGAAACTTCTTCTGTTGGATCTTGTCTCCCCTTAGTATTTCCATTTTAACTGATAATGAAACTGTTGTGTCCTTTACAGTGAGATGGCTCACTTAGATTGTAGGCAGTGGCTTATGGGTACTGTGTTTTTAAGACTTGTTTGAATGAAAAAAAATACCTCTTGAGTTGTGAGGAGAAGGGAAGCTCTCCATTGCCACTTGGGTCTGCCCAAGGATTCAATCCTCAGAAGTAAAAATGTGGCTTTTGAGATACATGGCTATATTAAGATGTTTTCTCACTTTAGTGAGCTTTCATAGCTCTTCCTTCTCTGTGGGCCTGAGCCCGCTTCTGCTGTTGATACAGATATTATATTACTATACTCGCATATGCTTTGAAATTAATATGCAGCATCAATTAATAAGGAGAGAACAGCCAGCCAAAGGTCTTAACTTCCTTTCAATCATGACTTACACTTAAAAAGTGCTAGTGGGAAGGTCTTTAACCTTAGTAGTTGTTTCTTCCTCTTGTAAAATTGGGCCGTATGCCTTCTTTCCTATTTTCCAGATTCTGGGGATTCATATGGGGGAGAATTTGGAAGATTCGTGTCTTACGGTTATGTAACCTGTTAAGAAAGGTGTCTTCTAGTTTTTTTCTGCTACATCTCAATTTCCAACAAGCTTCCTTATCATCTGAAACTCGATGTCTGCACTTCCATAACTGAATGGAGATAGGAGGACACTAAATATGGTTCACTAGCTTGAACCAATAAGATGTCACCCTCTGTGAGTGCAGGAACAGAAATAGTAACTAAACTGATAAGACCTTTAGGTTAAAGGGCCAGGTATAGTTGGGAAATTGTTGACTTGGATCACATTGCACAATACACAAAGCAATGTATTCTATGTAGAAAGACCAGAGAAAGGCTTGGCTATGAAGAAAGTCAGGTAAGTGGACTCTAGGGTTCTAGAAAAAGGAATTTAAATTGAAGCAGTGAGGGGCTGCCCGAATCTTCCTTATTCTCATGAGATCTGAGTCTGCTTTAAGGATTTTTCAGCTTCCAAAGGAGAGAAGTTATTCAGTTGCAGGACTTATTCAAAGTCACACTTGGTTCTGAAATTAGTTGAGGATTTGATGATAGGTTTCTGCCTCCAATTTCAAAGCTTTTCCTGCTACACCAGTGGCTTGTTTTCTTCCCCTATTGTTTAAGGTTGAAAGTCAGATAAGATCTAAATAAACCAGTCAAGTCCAATGCACAAATCAGAAGGAAGCTGATAGTTTATTTGCACTTTGCTTGGGCAATAGTTTACAGTGTGTCAGAAATTTGTCTGAATGTCCATAACCTTGTTTTATGTTTGTCTCCTTCCCAGGTATATGAAAACACGACCACGCTGTCCTGTTGGTCCCAGTCTGGTCATTACTCACTTCTGTTACAACAAGGGTGTGAGAGTTTGCAAGGCCATCCCACATTTTAACTGATTTTGCTACATGTTTCCTGTGCTTGGTCATGTACTCTGTTAAGACTGCTTTGAAAGAACGTTACATCTCAGGGATGGAGTCGTAATCCATCAGCAGTAATGGTTCTGCAGTAGAGAACTTGTAATGTCCTTGGAGAGGGTCCAGTTCGCTTCTCAGAACCCACCTCAAAACTTCTTGTAACTCTGACTCCAAGGGACCCAAAACCCTTTCCTATGTTCCATAGGTTCTTGCACCTCATACGTATTTACACAAATACATAATTAAAATAAAAGAAATTAAAAAAATACTACCACCCATAAGCTTAAATGGTAATTACAAAAGCAAATATTTCCCTTTCTAAGTTCTAAGTCAGTATAAAATATGCATTTATTTCACCAATTCATACAGTAGCTTTAAGATTTTTCTCTGTGCTGAAGTGATTTAATGAAAGAACGTAAGGTTGAAAATCAATACAAGAAGAAAATCAAGTAGAACTTGTTAGTAGAGAAGTGTCAGACCATCCTTCCGTGCTGATCCCTTCTCTAGCCTGTGTTTCTCAGGGATCCTAGAGGGCATAGTTTTGACATCACTGTATTAAGCTATAAAACTTATTATAAACAATTTTTGTTTTACAAAAGCTATTCGTTTGGCAGAAGACAGCAAGCTATGAACCCATCCCATCTTGCCATTGCTGGGTTTGGTGCTTCACTAAGCACTCTGAAGACTTTATTCTCTTTATTAACCTTCCTTTCCTCCACAATTGCTACATCATTGTTCCACCAATGCCCTTGAGAGACTAAAGCCAACAACTTGGTTAACAGCATCCTGTACTCAGTAATAAACACAGTGTTTCCATAGACTTTATCCTTTTACTACTGTTCTATGTTTCTGGCTGATGGCACACAATGCTGCTGTCAGACTTTGACCTGGAGCCACGCTTCTGCACGCTCTCCCAAGATCATAGAAGCTTTTCCATAAAGAAAATCTATAAAGCTGACATTCATGGGTCTTAAATTAACTATCCGACCCAAATTAACTTATTGACCTTCACTGAGCTTTGATTTTTCTAATCTGTAAAATAGATCAGTGGCATTGACTTGACCTAAATAATGCAAAATATAGGGCTATTAGTAATTTAAAAAAATTTTAATTACTATTATTAATTGTTATTATTTTGGATTTTTTGAGACTTTCCCTATGGCCATCTTGGAACTCACTCTGGGATCACGATGTCCTTGAACTCGGAGATTAGCCTGCTTCTGCCCCCAAGTGCTGGAATTAAAATGATGCAGCACCACTGCTCCACAGTGATATTTATCAAATATTTAGGATTCTGTCTAGTTTATACCATGTACTTAATAAATAAAAACTGCTATTTAGAGCAATAGAAAGGGCAGCAAGGCAAAGGAAAAGGTCTTTGCTGAGCTTAAAAATGTCACCCATCAGTGTGCATTCTGTTGCACACATCACAGAATGCTTCCTTGTGTTACACAGTCAGCCCAGTGTGTTGACTTTTTGTTGGCACATGGTCACAAGTCACCTTTTCCAAGAGGCAAGGCAATGTGATACGGGATTTAAGAAATATATCCTCAGAAGGAGTGTTGACGAATGCCTGGAATAGCTATTAACTCATTAATAGTTGGCATAACAAATACAGCCAAAGGCAAGAAATAGGCATCTTTATTGGAAGTTCGTAGAATGGCTCAGGCTGGCAGCTGTTGACATTCTTTGAAGAAAAAAAAAGACTCTGCAAAAGTCCTACCCTTTCTACAGTTTCCAGCCCCCCAGCTCAGTTGTTCCATTAAAACAATTGGTAGGCAACCCTCCTTTTTATTTTTTTTTGAAAAAATATACTAAGCTTCTATAGTGTGCAATCGTTCTTTCAATCTGATTATTTTTCATTTTCTCCATGCCCAACTCTTCCCACTCTTCTCATCATGATTTAAAAGAAAAACCCACACTTCCTTAGTTGTAACTGTGTAGCTCTAGAAGTTAAAATGACTCATTGCATAGTGGAATTGATGAAGTCAACAGCTGCTGGAAAATATTTCTCCTTAATAACCCTATCAACATGTGTTTGCTATTATTCCACTAAGAAAAATAGATACATCAAACATCCATGCTAGCCTTTCACTAGAGAAATCCATGCTTCCCAAATAATTTCAGCTTTGATTTTAATTTAAAATTTTATGTGTATGGCTGTTTTGTCTGCGTATCTATTTGTCCAGCATTTGCATGCCTTGTGCCCACAGAGGCTAACAAAGGATGTTGGATCTCCTGGACCTGAGTTACAGATGTTGGTGAGTCACCATGCTTGTGCTGGTAATGAAACTTGGGTCCTCTGGAAGAGCAGTGAGTACTCTTAACTGCTGAGCCATCTCTCCAGCCTTGAAATTCACATTTTGACACAGAACATTTGAATGGGGACTCTAGAAGGAGTTCTGCTGGAGAAAAACAACACGGAGAAATGAATGAAATAAAAGAAGAAAAGAAATGACAGAGATCTTGCTGAAGATGCTGTAATTCTTTTAACAATTGTTTAGGAGATGCCATAACTTTGCTAGCAATAAGGGAGTAAACCTGAGAGTTCATGCCTTCATAGGCCTCCGGACAGTTTGTGAAAAAAAATGTATCCAACAACTATTAACCATTATGGCAAAATGTCTGTCTTCTGAATAGTCAGATGAAATAATTGAAGTATGCTGTGGAAGAGACAGGGGAGAGGTCAAGATAGAAATTACGAAGGAAGACTTACTTCAGGTATAGAAGACATGCATGACCTCTCTGGTGACTTTGAGGCTGGGCGCTGAAGGTTAGGAAGGGGTAAGAGAGGCAGAGGAAACAATGATGTTTGGTCTTGTGACCAGACAGGGAATACCATACTCTTGGAACTGAAGGAACGTAGGTGTAGGCGTGTCTGGAGCAAAGGCAGTGAGGACTTGGTGCAAGATGAGGCCAGAGGAATGAATGGTCAGTGCCTGGACCATATAAGACTATTCAGGTCTAGGTAAAGGGATTCCATTTTTATATAGAACGTAATGAGAAACCATAGGAGAGGTATACACTGTGCAGTGTGTGTGTGTGTGTGTGTGTGTGTGTGAGAGAGAGAGAGAGAGAGAGAGACAGAGAGAGACAGAGAGAGACAGAGACATAGAGAGACAGAGAGAGGGAAAGAGAGAGAGAGACAGAGAGAGACAGAGAGAGAGAGAACTTGCTAGTTAAACAACAGACTGTCAGTTCCAACTCTGCTTTTTCTAAAAGACATAATGTATAAGACCATAGAAGCCTTCCCTATGTACTACTCATGAGGTGCTGTCAATAGGGCAGTCTCTCTGAAGGACACTCCATTGTGTAACGTGTAGCATGGAGAACTGTACTGTGAATATGACCATGCACAGCAGCCACGAAGGGAAAGACTGGAAATGAATTCTTCAGGCAAGAATGGTAATGCTGTGTAAATATCTAGCAGAGGAAACTTTAAACTATGCAGATAACTCATCAAGTCTATCTATCTATCATCTATCTATCTATCTATCTATCTATCTATCTATCTATCTATCTATCTATCCATCCATCTAACATTTATCATATATCTATAGAATCTTCTATAGTTATGCACTGAGTCTTTCGAATTAATTGTTTAGTCTTAAATTCTATTTTTCCAGAGCCCTATGCAAAAAACTACAGAGCTCAACCCTATACAAAGTATTACAGGCAGCTAAGGAATACTGTGAGCAGGGGAAATAGCTTTCCCTGGAGAAGAGCTCATGAATTGGTTATCCAATACCAAATGGTCAGCCCCCAAAACAAAATATGCAAGTAACATTATGTGGTGTCTCTCCTCCAGCAGTGTCTGGGTGCTGCTGATATGCCATCTGGGAGGGAGAGGTGAGGAGAGAGAAGGCTTTCTTCTAGAGTCTTAGTGTTTTGGCTCCTTTAGGCAAAGGCCTTTCTGGATGATCTCTAATGAAGTAGCTTTCTGGATGTTCTTAGCTTCTTTGTATTTATTTATTGGGGATGGGCTTGAACCCCACCCTTTATTTGGGGTGTTATTTTGGGGAAGGGCATGGAACTATCCAGGAAGGAAAGGTCATTGGCTGAAGGCCAATGAGATGCCTCGTTGACGCGAAGAGGTATTCCAGGTACTGGGTACACGACTGACTGTTTGTGATCACCTAGTTGGAGGTCATGGTTATGTGCCCCAAAGCAGGTGTGGAAACAGGGAGAGTTAGTTCTATTCATGCTGGTCTCAAATCTCTGACATTTCCAGGGTCTGAGTATGCTCTACCTCACCAGGAGGTATGGGAGAGGGGAAAAGGGGGATAGCATTTAAAATGTAAATACATAAAATATACAAGAGAAAAAAAAAGAACTTATGGTGAGACTTAGGCTCTATCTACTGATTTTAAGCCCTTAAAAATGATTTTGATAGATTTATAGGCTCAGTTTTACTTTTATATTTAGATGCAAAGTACTTTATTTGTATTTTTGTTGAAGTCTGAAATGTTAACCAGCACTTGTTCGTCACGTAGATCCACCTTACTTTCAGTTTCTCACCATAATCAGTTGCTAACTGTATGAATTCATGCCATTGCTCAGTGAGCAGCTCTGGGAGATCCATGTGTTCATAATCTTGACTTTGTAAGTTACTAGCTGCGTGAACCTGGATCAATTGCTTGACTCTTCAGAATCACAGCTCAAAGTCTCTATAATTGAAATGATATGATAGAACGCACTGTGGAAGGCTGTTAGAAGTGTGCAAACGAATGCAATTGAAGTATATAGATGTGATACATAGGGATCATCGTATTTTTAACTATTGTTGACTTGAACTCTACTCATTTGATAAATTCTTTTAAAACTATATTCAAAATAGACAGAAAGATTCTGCAAGATCATGGGAGCAGGAAGCCTTAGGCCTCTGACAGCACACAGAGCAGGAAGGAGGACTGGAGGGAACAGAAGTTTGTTGGGTGATACACAGGGTAGGAGCAATATTACAGGACATTAGCTATGAAGACTATAGACTCACCATACTTTGTAGATCTTACTATAAAATGGGAACAGTTTTATAGACTGTTCTAGTTTCCAGTATTTTATGTATGTAATAAAAATAAGTATCCGATAGAAATCAAAAGTAATATTATATTTTAATTAAATGCTCCCTTTCTGTTTTTAATTCAAAATTACCAGAAAACTTCACAAAATAATTAAATATACCTTGTAAATTTTAAGTTTTATTATTATCATGTGTATGTAAATTTTTATGCCTTTAAAATTGTCATGTTCATAATCTTAATTTAGGAAATTATATTGAATTTATATTTCAAGTATATTATAAATCTAAGGATTACATATTTTAAATATGCAGCAAATCTCTTTGCCATTTATTTTGAATGTTTCTGATATATAGAAATTTAATGCTGTATATATTTAGTACCTCATGCATTCATAAAGCAAATCTTTCCTTTTGTGGCCTTACTCCTTTGTCATATTAAGGCTATCGTCCTTCATTTCTTATACCCTCAAAATGTGGACAATTTGAAAGATAAAATATTTGAAAATCAGTACTTATGTCAGGGAAGGTATGAGTGAGCTATTCAGACTGAGCTCAAGTTCCCTGGATCAAAATGTATTTCTATATATGGAAATATATAAGTGTGTGATATATGAATCTGCTTATTGTCAATATGGACCCAAAATCTTCCAAGCTGTGCAGCTGTGTGTATACTCAGTGATTGACCTGTTTCATGGCTGTGGCTGAACCAAGCTACAGTGTGATTTTCTCATATGTAAACAATGAGACATTCATATCACAAACAGAAAGATACTGTCTAAGGACACTTCACTTGTTCTCCTTTAAGTGGAAGTCTCACTTCTGCCTGGATCAAATGGTGATGATCAGGGTGTGTGCAGTGGAAACAAATAGATGCATAAATTTATTTTCTATGCAGAACTGGCAGCTGAGAAGCTCCCATGCTTTCTGAGAAAAGAGAGGAACCAGGTAATGTTCATGCATTTTTCTTAACTGAGAGAAATTAGAGATTTTTAAAAACTAGATTGAATTTGGAAGCTAGCTGTACTGGTTCATTTCATTTGTCAAATTGACTGTACCTTGAAATGTCCGGATATCTGGTCAACCATTATGTCATGGTTCCTTCAAGAACGGTTTGAATGGCATTGCTATTTCAATTGCTAGACTGAATAAAGCAAATTGCCCTCCTCCACATGAGTAGACCTCATTCAATCAGCTGAAAGTCTGAATAGAACAAGAAGTTGACATTTCCTCAAGTCAGATGGAGATCCTCCTGTTTGAATCCTTCTAAATGGTACATCAGTTCCTCCCACTATTTTCAGTGGAAACCAGACAGTAGTTTTCAAGAAAACCAGACACTAGCTTTTCTTGAGCCTGGGTCTCATAGGCCCCTGAGCTGGATCCATAGCTCACCTTCTAGAAATTGCCAGTATCCCAAATATAAAGCTAAGTTCTTTTGATAAATGCTTTCTCCATCTTTATCATTTCTATCTCTATCCTGTGGGCTTGAGTCTTTAGAACACTTTAATACAGAATTACAAATGTAAATTTAGGTGGAACCAGATGACAATATTAATATCCATGACATATGATTATTGGGACTCAGAGTAATAGATAATAAATCATTGTATAAATTACTAAAATGGCTTTAAATAGTTACCAGTTATAACTAAACTATTTGACGTAATCCATGAATAGCAATCAATGACTTTTAGCAGAAGTATCTCACTTAAATTAATTTTTAATATTATGTTTGCTATCCCCAAACATAATACAAACATGCAAATACTCATTGTACACATACTTACTACGTACAGACAGAGAGACAGACACACACACTAAAACTGCTTTACTGTTAAACAATTTTATTGTGCAGATTTGAAATCTTTATAGGACATGCAGCATAAAAAAGTGTAAAATATCAGTAAGCATATAAAATTTCAGTAACCTTTTGGATCAGCAATTGACTTGCATAAGACTGAGTATCTAGGAAGAACAGACATGTCTTGGAACACAGTTTAAAGACTGAAACGTAGAACCACTTCCCAAGTGATTTTCCTTATATAAAGATAAAGGATATCTCTACATTTAAACAGGTATACAGTCTAGTACATTTTCAGTTATGTACACAGTTTAAAAAGTCAAACTGTGGCCATGCCAGTGTCTGTTTCAAATGGGAACAATCAAAATAGGTAGCGGGTTGGTAAAGTGTCAGCAAAACTGAAGGAGTACACAAGTCAAGCAGAGTTCCAATAAATGTATGAAAGTGAAAACAAAGGCCTATCTGCAGTCTTAAAAATATCCCCAAGGGCAGAGCTGTCATGTGAGCAGGGGGAATAAAAGCCTTTTGGGTGTCCCAGGCAGGCAGGATTCTGGAGACTCAGGTACACAGGTGAAATTCCACAGTTTGGGTTCAGAAAGACTTGAACTTATTCCAGCAAGAACATTACCTCAAGCTTTTGTTACCACCCCTCCCCCATCTTCTCTCTGAATAAAATGGTGCTTGAGTTAGGCCAAAGGCTCCTGGCAGGGGGAGAGGTCAGGCTTCGCAGCGTTACAGACTATTACTTGTGCTATGCCTAGAAGGGGGTTGCGTTTGCAACAGGTTTGGCAATCTTGCTTTGGCAGACTCGTTTTTTGACACCCCTCCCTGAAGGCTCACTCATCAGCTGAAAAGGGAGCACAGGGTTGAGTCCCTAAACCATCCTGGTTGGTCATTAAGCCATCTTGGTTGGTCACTAAACCATCCTGGTGAGGGGTTAGCGTAAGAGTCGGGAATGTGTGATTATTCTTGAAAATAAGTGAAACTGAATAGACCCGAGGGCCTCATTCAGTGCTGAGTGGCCAGTAAAGTTGGCTCCTATTTCTTCCAGGGAGGTCTCAGCCCCGTTTGTCTGCTTTGAATCATTTCACTGGGTTAATGTTGACTGGGCTTAGTATAGAGAAAGACGCTACAAAACCAAGCGCAGAGATCAACTTCAACAGGTTCTGTGTCTCAGAGTCAGAAACAAGTACAGAGAAATAGCAAGTAGATTTTGTATGCTTTGTTTTCCGGAGAGCTTCTGGCAAAATGCAAGTAGATGACTTAGACCCTGTTTGAAAAGAAATCATGAGAAATCAGAAGGCACTTAGGTCGTATTCTAGGTATAACAAGTATTCGGTCACACAGAATAACAAGTTAAAATGTCAGGATGAATACATGAGCATGAAGATTAGAGTCTCCAAACTGATGTTGATCACTAGATCCCACTGGATTGTTAAGAGTGAGGACAGCAACCAACTCCTTAGGCAGCTGGGATATATTTGTTTATAATCTGCCTTCATGCCCCCTACACACACAGCCATATCCTGAAACTCTTCCCTTTCTATAACCTCATCGCCTAGAGCAGGCAGTCGAGGGTGTTGGCACTCATCCTCCGCCTCCCAGTCTTCCTATTTTTTCTCAAAGTATCTTTCAACAACATATTCATATTTTAGCCAATGAAACAATGATCCACAAAGGAACGGGAGAGCAGGAATGGGTTTAAACATTCCAGACTGTCAAAAATAGATGCAGTAGCTCAGGAGAGACAAGCAGTATACATGAAAATGGAGGGAATGAATTCTTTGTTCTTGACCAAGACAAACCATTCAGAAATCACGGCTGTGATAGCAACTTGGAATTGGCACCAAGGGAATAGTAAGGGGGAGAAAAGCCTTCCATCCCTGAAATGTCACTTATATCTCTTTCTGCGTGCTGATGCGGATATTGCTGAATATCTTGCCAATCGCTTCAAAGAGTGGATCACAGAAGGTGTGGACGTAGATGGAATAGACACGGCTGATGCACTGAATCTCAATCAGGAAGCTCTTGATGCACGGTACAACTGCCCAGATGTGCAGGAAAGAGAGGATGGCAAAGTAGATGCCCCAGATGAGCGCCATAGGGATGCCGAAGATGGTAGACAGCAAGCGGTAAAACCAATATTTTGTCACAGTGAAGGTGGTGAAGCTGGCCTTCCAGATGCCGTCGAAACTGTGTGTCCCTTCTGGTTCCGCAATCACATCTTCAAAGTCAATCTGAAAGAAAGAAGGGGCAAACCGTGAGTGCGAATAGAAGAAAAGGGGAAAATACCACATGGCATGGTTATTTGTGTGCCAGCCCTGTGCAAGGCGATCCACAGCCGTCAACTGCTTCTGCCTCCTTGGGCCTCACTGGGGACATGAACACATGGGTTCTCAGATCTGATCATTCTAGGGTGGAGCTGAGAAGCATTTTAACATACATGTCAGATACTTCTTGACTATGTCTTCAGTTGAGGATTACAGCTTTCAGGACAAATGGATGTGAGGTAAAGCGAAACTCAGAAACATGAGTAAGGACACCCAACACTCAGGAAGAGGTAAAGAGTGTGACCTAAGTTTTTACTGCCCTCAAAGACAATCATAATCCAGTATTAAGTACTAGACACATTTCGAATCAGACAAATCCATTAATGACTTTTGTAACAGGATTAACAGAATCCTTTCAGGGAGTTAGGACACTATGGGCTGAGGCACGGAGATGACTGTAGGTGGTAAAGCAGAGCTTTGGAAATGTATGTGATGGAGAAAGGAAGGTACGTGGCAATGCTGGCAGCCAAGCCTCAGGAGCAAGCAAGAATGAGACTCAGGAGTGTCCCAGGCAGAGGTGACCAGAGTGAACACATCAGAGAGACAGGTTGAGGCTAGAATGGGCATTGTTTTCCATATAATGAAGGTCTATGAAGATGTTAGAGTAGGAAAGAGCAACTACAGTTACAGAGTTTCTTCAGATCAATGTGACAATGCATGTGATTATGTAAGAGTGTGTGTTTGTGTGTCTGAGTTATGTGCATGCCTGAGCTGTTTGTGTGTGTGTGTCTAAGGTGTGTATGAATGTGTGTATGTGTGTGTTTGAGAGGTGTGTGTGTGTGTGTGTGTGTGTGTCTGAGTTATATGCGTGCCTGAGTTGCTTGGGTGTGTGTGTCTGAGGTATGTGTGAATGTGTACATGTGTGTGCTTGAGAGGTGTGTGTGTGTGTGTGTGTGTCTGAGTTATATGCGTGCCTGAGTTGTTTGTGTGTGTGAATGTTTATGTGTGTATGTGTGTGTTTGAGAGGTGTGTGTGTGTGTGTGTGTGTGTGAATGTGTGTATGTGTGTGTTTGAGAGGTGTGTGTGTGTGTGTGCCTGAGTTATATGTGTGCTGAGTTGTTTGTGTGTGTCTGAGGTGTGTGTGAATGATGTTTGAGAGGGGGATGTGTGTGTGTGTGTGTGTGTGTGTGTGTGTGTGTGTGTGTGTTGGACTAAAGGGAAAGGAAACCAACAAGGAGACTGTGGCACAGCCCAAGTGAAGATGGCACAGTCAAGATGAGAAAGTGGTTATTGAAAAAAAGGAAGAAAGAAAGAAGGAAGGAAGTGAGAAAGGAGAAAAATGGTGGAAAGGAAATAAGAGATCAAAGAGAAACTAGTTCCTGGACATTATGACAAAAACTCTTAGGACTTGGTTATTTCCAAGAGAGGAACAAAGGATGACCTCTGAACTCCAGATCAAACTGTTATGGAGAACACACATGACATTAGAGCAAGGAGAACATTAGAGAGAAAAAAATTTAACAGGACAGAACCTCACTTTAGAATTAGATAAATTGAGAATATAGATTCTGGTAACGATCACGACAAATACCAATGCTCCAAGAATCATATATGCTTCAGAAGTCCCTTTTAGGAAGCCACTGGGATAACAATCAGCCAAACTTGCAGTCACATAGCACTTACAAGTGCTTCTTTGCATTGGTGACCTGGAACAGTAGGTTCCTGTCACTTTACAAAACAAAGACAAATGGCAACTTTCTAAAGACAGAAGCAGGCACAGCAATAGGGGATCCTAGTTAGATAAAGTCCTTTTCACCTTCCCACTTGCAGTTACTTCTTAGGCTTTAGATAAACTAAATGAAGCACAAGAATAAAGGCAACTCTCATGAGGAAGGCAGAGAAAGAAACTGCTATGTGAGGGGCTCTAGCATAGTTTGAAATCCACAGAAACTGATGTTGACCAGCTGCAGCCCGGCAGAGCCCAGAGTCTAGGCTAGAGCTTAGGTTCCTTCAGTCTGCGACTCAGTGCCAAAGAGCCACCTTTGATTTAGCACACCAAAATATCTTTGGAGAAAGTACATGACGCTTACCAGTCTTAAAGTTTGTTTTCTAGAACATTCTGTTTCTTTCTCTATTGCCCAATGTCCTAATAGTATAATATGCAAAATGGTTTCATTGCAATTTTGTAAATGAAGTTAAATGGATTTATTTTTATTGTATTTTTCCTCAGTTCATTTAGAACTAGATTGAGGTAAATATTTACGTGTGTGTGTGTGTGTGTGTGTGTGTGTGTGTGTGTGTGTGTGTTTAACAGATTGTAGAATTCAGATAGCTCAGGTGCAAGCACAAAGGCATGAGTTTGGTCTTCAGAACACACTAAAAAACTAAGAGTAAACAAGCAAGCAAGCAAGCAAACGAACAAACCAAAGCCCACACCAGACATAGGGCTCAGCAAGCCAGCCACACTAGTCTAATTGGGGAGTTTAAGACAGTGAGAGAGTTTGTCCTTAATAAAAATAGATGAGTGGGTTTGGAGAAACAACCTCTGATATGTCCTCTAACACACAGATACACAGACACACAGACACACAGACACACGCACTCACATAGTGAAAAGTGGTGGGGTATAAGGGAAATTGGACCAATACTTGAACGACGTTTCTGTCCAACTTATTTATCATTGTCTATTTGCAAGGTTATAATAATAAATTCTTCCCAAAGCAATGAAAACGAGAAATTAAAAGTTTTCTTTCAATTCCTTTAAAATATATCTTTTTTTTAATTTCTTAAAAATGTCATTATTTCAAGAGCAAAACTGAAAAAGTCAAAAATGCAAAATTATCAGTAAAATTGAAATCTGGGTTCAAAAGATACACAATGCATAGTGATTTACAAATATCCTGGGAGCACACAACTGGTTGAGTGAACAAAGTGTACAAAGTGAACAAAACATGCAAAGTGTACAAAGAGTACAATGGCCCATTGCGTTCAGTACAGGGAAGATCTATTACTGATTATCCCAGAAATGACAACCAATTGTCCATGTGAACAAGAGATTGGTTTGAAGCTCAAATCTGGTCAGAGTTTGCAGGTATATAGGAATGAAAGAACCACAATCATATTTTTTTTCTTCAAATGTGGACCATTTTTTTTTCTGAACAAGAGACAGTCAAGACGAATTTAAGTACCTTTGTGGTTGTATGTACAACAATGTTTCCACATTTGATTTTAGTGGGGGAAATATAGTTTTATACTGTTAGTGAAAACTGTGATTGTATTAGAACATATGAAATGTATATCACTACATTATTATCATGATTAGATGTATGTGTAGGACACAATGCTAACTAAGCAGCTATAAGATGTTCACTGAAGATCCATCTGCTGTCTGTCCCACACAGTGACACTGCTGTCCCAGAGGAATCTTAAGCACTTAGGTAATTGAAAATGCCTCATCACAGCCAGAATATGTCAAATACAGAGGCGAATGCCAGCAGCAAACCACTGACCTGAGAACGGGACCCCTGTTGAAGGAATCAGAGAAAGAACTGGAAGAGCTTGAAGGGGCTCGAGACCCCTTATGAACAACAATGCCAACCAACCAGAGCTTCCAGGGACTAAGCCACTAACTAAAGACTATACATGGACTGACCCTGGACTCTGACCTTATAGGTAGCATTGAATATCCTAGGAAGAGCACCAGTGGAAGGGGAAGCCCTGGGTGAACCCCCAGTGAACGTGATTGTTGGGGGGAGGGCGGCAATGGGGGGAGGATGGGGAGGGGAACACCCATATAGGCAGGGAGAGGGAGGGGTTAGGGAGATGTTGGCCTGGAAACCAGGAAGGGGAATAACAATTGTAATGGAAATAAGAAATACCCAATTTAATAAAGATGGAGAAAAAGAAAGATTTGTTCCAATGTTTGAAAGGATGAGTAAAGCAAAGGTCTGGGAGTAATGGGTGGTGGATGAGGAGGGGAACAACCATATAGAAGGGGAGGGGGAGGGGTTGGGGGATAATGGCATAGAAACCTGGAAAAGGAATAACATTTAAAATGTAAATAAGAGAGACCTCACCGCCTGGTCAGGTGGGCACTCCCGAGGCTGCAGAGTGGAGGAGACCACCAACACTGCCCACCCCTGCCCACATCCCTGGCCCAAGAGGAAACTGTATAAGGCCTCTGGGTTCCCATAGGGGAGGGCCCAGGAGCGGCAGGACCCCTGCGCCTGAGACACCGCCGGAACCTGAAGGAAACAGACAGGATAAACAGTTCTCTGCACCCAAATCCCGTGGGAGGGAGAGCTGAACCTTCAGAGAGTCGGACACGCCTGGGAAGCCAGAGGAGACTGCACTCTGCACACACATCTCGGAGGCCAGAGGAAAACACCAGGCGCCATCTGGAACCCTGGTGCGCGGAGGCTCCCGGAAAGGGCGGCGCATATCTTCCTGGTTGCTGCCACCGCAGAGAGCTCGTGGGCAGCGCCCCGCGAGCAAACTTGAGCCTCGGGACCACGGGTAGGACCAACTTTTCTGCTGCAAGTGACCTGCCTGGTGAACTCAAGACATAGGCCCACAGGAACAGCTGAAGACCTGTAGAGAGGAAAAACTACACGCCCGAAAGCAGAACACTCTATCCCCATAACTGGCTGAAAGAAAACAGGAAAACAGGTCTACAGCACTCCTGACACACAGGCTTATAGGACAGTCTAGCCACTGTCAGAAAGAGCAGAACAAAGTAACACTAGAGATAATCTGATGGCGAGAGGCAAGCGCAGGAACCCAAGCAACAGAAACCAAGACTACATGGCATCATCGGAGCCCAATTCTCCCATCAAAACAAACATGGAATATCCAAACACACCAGAAAAGCAAGATCTAGTTTCAAAATCATATTTGATCATGATGCTGGAGGACTTCAAGAAAGACGTGAAGAACTCCCTTAGAGAACAAGTAGAAGCCTACAGAGAGGAATCGCAAAAATCCCTGAAAGAATTCCAGGAAATCATAAATAAACACGTAGAAGCCCATAGAGAGGAGTCACAAAAATCCCTGAAAGAATTCCAGGAAAACATAAATAAACAAGTAGAAACCCATAGAGAGGAGACACAAAAATCCCTGAAAGAATTCCAGGAAAACACAATCAAACAGTTGAAGGAATTAAAAATGGAAATAGAAGCAATCAAGAAAGAACACATGGAAACAACCCTGGATATAGAAAATCAAAAGAAGAGACAAGGAGCTGTAGATAGAAGCTTCACCAACAGAATACAAGAGATGGAAGAGAGAATCTCAGGAGCAGAAGATTCCATAGAAATCATTGACTCAACTGTCAAAGATAATGTAAAGCAGAAAAAGCTACTGGTCCAAAACATACAGGAAATCCAGGACTCAATGAGAAGATCAAACCTAAGGATAATAGGTATAGAAGAGAGTGAAGACTCCCAGCTCAAAGGACCAGTAACTATCTTCAACAAAATCATAGAAGAAAACTTCCCTAACCTAAAAAAAGAGATATCCATAGGCATACAAGAAGCCTACAGAACTCCAAATAGATTGGACCAGAAAAGAAACACCTTCCGTCACATAATAGTCAAAACACCAAACGCACAAAATACAGAAAGAATATTAAAAGCAGTAAGGGAAAAAGGTCAAGTAACATATAAAGGCAGACCTATCAGAATCACACCAGACTTTTCGCCAGAAACTACGAAGGCCAGAAGATCCTGGACAGATGTCATACAGACCCTAAGAGAACACAAATGCCAGCCCAGGTTACTGTATCCTGCAAAACTCTCAATTAACATAGATGGAGAAACCAAGATATTCCATGACAAAACCAAATTTACACAATATCTTTCTACAAATCCAGCACTACAAAGGATAATAAATGGTAAAGCCCAACATAAGGAGGCAAGCTATACCCTAGAAGAAGCAAGAAACTAATCGTATTGGCAACAAAACAAAGAGAAGAAAAGCACACAAACATAACCTCACATCCAAATATGAATATAACAGGAAGCAATAATCACTATTCCTTAATATCTCTCAACATCAATGGCCTCAACTCCCCAATAAAAAGACATAGATTAACAAACTGGATACACAACGAGGACCCTGCATTCTGCTGCCTACAGGAAACACACCTCAGAGACAAAGACAGATACTACCTCAGAGTGAAAGGCTGGAAAACAGCTTTCCAAGCAAATGGTCAGAAGAAGCAAGCTGGAGTGGCCATTCTAATATCAAATAAAATCAATTTTCAATTAAAAGTCATCAAAAAAGATAAGGAAGAACACTTCATATTCATCAAAGGAAAAATCCACCAAGATGAACTCTCAATCCTAAATATCTATGCCCCAAATACAAGGGCACCTACATACGTAAAAGAAACCTTACTAAAGCTCAAAAGACACATTGCACCTCACACAATAATAGTGGGAGATTTCAACACCCCACTCTCATCAATGGACAGATCATGGAAACAGAAATTAAACAGAGACGTAGACAGACTAAGAGAAGTCATGAGCCAAATGGACTTAACGGATATTTATAGAACATTCTATCCTAAAGCAAAAGGATATACCTTCTTCTCAGCTCCTCATGGTACTTTCTCCAAAATTGACCATATAGTTGGTCAAAAAACAGGCTTCAACAGGTACAGAAAGATAGAAATAATCCCATGTGTGCTATCAGACCACCACGGCCTAAAACTGGTCTTCAATAACAATAAGGGAAGAATACCCACATATACGTGGAAATTGAACAATGCTCTACTCAATGATAACCTAGTCAAGGAAGAAATAAAGAAAGAAATTAAAAACTTTTTAGAATTTAATGAAAATGAAGGTACAACATACCCAAACTTATGGGACACAATGAAAGCTGTGCTAAGAGGAAAACTCATAGCGCTGTGTGCCTGCAGAAAGAAACAGGAAAGAGCATATGTCAGCAGCTTGACAGCACACCTAAAAGCTCTAGAGCAAAAAGAAGCAAATACACCCAGGAAGAGTAGAATGCAGGAAATAATCAAACTCAGAGCTGAAATCATCCAGGTAGAAACAAAAAGGACCATGGAAAGAATCAACAGAACCAAAAGTTGGTTCTTTGAGAAAATCAACAAGATAGATAAACCCTTAGCCAGACTAACGAGAGGACCCAGAGAGTGTGTCCAAAGTAACAAAATCAGAAACAAATGAAACTCAAGACGGATGATCAAAATGTGAATGCTTTACTCCTTCTCTAAAAGGGGAACAAGAATACCCTTGGCAGGGAAGAGAGAGGCAAAGATTAAAACAGAGACTGAAGGAACACCCATTCAGAGCCTGCCCCACATGTGGCCCATACATATACAGCCACCCAATTAGACAAGATGGATGAAGCAAAGAAGTGCAGACTGACAGGAGCCGGATGTAGATCGCTCCTGAGAGACACAGCCAGAATACAGCAAATACAGAGGCAAATGCCAGCAGCAAACCACTGAACTGAGAATAGGACCCTCGTTGAAGGAATCAGAGAAAGAACTGGAAGAGCTTGAAGGGGCTCGAGACCCCATATGTACAACAATGCCAACCAACCAGAGCTTCCAGGGACTAAGCCACTACCTAAAGACTATACATGGACTGACCCTGGACTCTGACCTCATAGGTAGCAATGAATATCCTAGTAAGAGCACCAGTGGAAGGGGAAGCCCTGGGTCCTGCTAAGACTGAACTCCCAGTGAACTAGACTGTTGGGGGGAGGGCGGCAATGGGGGGAGGGTTGGGAGGGGAACACCCATAAGGAAGGGGAGGGGGGAGGGGGATGTTTGCCCGGAAGCCAAAGAATTATTATTAAGTATTAAATAAATTTAAAAAAAAAAACAAAATAGACCTGAAAGCCAGAAATAGTGAAGTTGCAATTTGATAAATAACATTTTAGCAGATTTTAAATTGGGACTATGAACTCTTTTCAAGTATTCTATGTATGTTTATTTAATAATTAATGATTTACTATTTAAAAAAAGAAATTAAAATGTAAATAAGAAATACCCAATTTAATAAAAATAGAAGAAAAGAAAAGAAAAGAAAATGTCTTCTGATCTCAGAGTTATATCATGGTTAATTTATACCTGGCATTGCCACAGTAGTACATTGGTGAGTGGTTTGTTGAGAATATACATGTGATTCAGTTCTGACCAATAAGATTTAAGTTAGTCTGCTGGGCAGAAATGTCAAGAGAGCTTTTCTTTTAAGGAGTATTTGTTTACTTTTTTATTTGCTTGTTTATTTGTGTGTGTATGCGCGCCTGCGAGCGTGCACATGTGAACTTGTTTGTGCATGCTAGCATGTGTACAGATGTTGGCAGAGTCCAGGATAGGACATCATATTCCCCGAAGCTGAACTTCCGGGCAGTTTCAAGCCACCATATGTGGGTGGCAGAGTCTAGCTCTAGTACTCTGTGAGAACAGTGACCATTCTCAAGTTGTCAGCCATCATTCCAGGCCCTAGGAAATCTTCATATGCCTTAAGATACCAGTGCTTATGAGGAGATCCCTTTCATCCTGCTTAGGATACTATGTGCTGACTCCATAAAGTGATGTCATCTCATCACCATGAGGTGACATGAATGAGTGAAGGGACACAGGGATAGAAAAGATGCTCCTTTTGCCATTGACCAGACATGGAAACAATGCCAGAGATACCCACCACTTAGCTTCTCCCATGTGGTGTGTTCACACATCAGTGTAAACCACCGCTCTAGGTTTCATTCCCAGAACACACCTCTCTGTTGCTAGGCATAGTACGTGCACATTTAGAAACATGTCTGGCCTCTACCTTTCCTTTCCACACTGCCACAAATTCCTACAGATTTTAGCCAAGCTTTATTCAGGAGATGTTTACTTTACATTAATATCAGAACGACAAGTTAGCTATGAATGAAGCAGCCCAATCAGTTTTTCATTTATAAAAATGAAGTTAAAATACAATAGTGTTTAAAGTGGATGTCACGGGTTTCTTTCCAGATTGTCCTTCAAATGTGCTGGGGAGTCTCTGAAGAATTTAGAAAGCACCATAATGTTTTCTCTTGTGTGCTATTCTTGCTCTCTGGCTTGCTCTGTTGGAAGTTAACTGCCGTGATTGGGTCCCCTTCTCAGGGGATGGCATGGGCAAGATCTAGAGGAGGCCCCAGCTAGCAACTCTTGAGACACTGGAAACCTCAGTCCAGCAGCTTGAGAGGAAAGGATGAGTCACTAACCATGTTGATAAGTCGGATGTGACACCTCCCCCAGTTTGGCTTTGTGGGGATTTAGTACTGACAGCTGGATTGCGCCTGGTGAGAGACCCTGAGCTAAGTCACACCACACAGAAAATGTAAAATGATGGATAATTGTTGCTATACATTTCTAAATTTGAAGATAACTGGATATGAAGAGATAGACAATGAATCCAATTCTAATGCAAGCCCCTTTCATGTTGTTTTTTACTTTATGTCTTTTATATTAGACAACTCAACTTTCGTACCTATATAGAAACATGTAGAGTGGATAGATACACAATTTCTTAAATTTTTGGGCTGAGGCTAAAGTATATAAGTGTATGAGAAGGAAATACATTATCTTAAACTTTCTACAATCCACATAATCTCAAAGAAATAATTAGACCGTGTTCAGTGTTTGTGTAACACTATCCACCCAGATGCCTCAAATGGCTTGAGCTTGTAACTAAATCTGATCGCGGATCTTAATTGTTACCTTAATAGGATTTACAATTAACCTAAGGTTTATAATCCAACACACACCTTAGGCAGAGAGGATTAACTGGCTCAAGCTGGGTGGTTCCATCCAATGGTGATTGAGACATAAACAGATCTGAAGGAAAAGCAACATTGCCTGCTAGCATTTTCTCCTTCCTGAGTATATCCAACTCCAGTTTCTTAGACCTTCCAATGTGGACAGGATACTAGCAGCCCTCCAGAAATCTTCCTGCTCCTTTAGCACCTGTTTGACTACTGAGGCATCCAGTTTTCTGCATTGAGAAGCAACTGGTTTCTCAGCCTTTCCAGTGTGCAGATTCTTGTTTTAAGATACGCAGCTCCTGTAGTGTAAGTCAGTCTAGTAAATCTCTTATATACATTGCATTGGTTCTGTTTTTCTGGAGAATCCTGCCTAAAGGTCAGAAATGCAGAAAAGCACCCAGACAACCAAATCTAGACCTTTAAATCTAATACTCCAAATGCACTACTTGTGCAAGAACTTGATTTTCAGAAGTTCTCAACATGAGTAACAAGGCAAGAGGATCTTCAAAGGGAAAAAAAATTTGTTAGAACTTATATTCTCAGGTAGCACTCTGATCAGACTTTCTGGAGTGGGGTCTGGGGTCTGCACTTTTCTTATTTCAGACAGAATCTCCCTATGTGCCTCAGGCTCATCTTGAATTTAAAATCCTCCTGCCTCAGTCTTCTGAGTGCTAAGACTAAAAGCCTGTCTGTCTGTTGTATGTCAGTATATACATGACTTCAGGAAGCTGCAGAGTTAGAAAGAGTGCGGTATGCTCCGGCATTAGAGTTAACTGAGCTATTTCTCCATCTCACCAAGGGCTTTCACTTTAAACAAGACTTTCTCTCTTCAGGGATGAATTTTATTGGAGCATGTCATGACTCCTTACAGTTAAAGATAGCCCTGTTGTATCTATGTTGTACTCTGGGCCTTGTGGCCCCGACTTCCTTCCTTCTTTCTGTGAGTTCCTTTTATGCTGGATGGCTCCTGGATGCTAATGAATAAATGAATGGAAACACTCTCAGAAAAGCTTTTCCTAATTTCAACCTACAGACATGGATTATTGTTCAAAATAAATGCCCATGCTCATTATTAAAGAAAAAAGTCAGCAGAAATCGTGGTGTAACTATCACTCTATATCCAATAAAAATCAATGCATGTTTATTTTAATTAAATACACATTTTAAAAATTCTAATGTGTGTACCAAATCTAGTCACACACAGAGAGCGTGTATTCTAACTCCAACTCCCTTCTCTGTTCCCACATAAATTTCCAACATGTTGAGAGGTCTTTGAAGCCAATGGAATAATACCATGTGGGTATGGTGGAGTATGAGAAAGAGCACAGTTAAATGCTACCAGCACACAGGAACTTTACTGTGATTCCCATGTGTTTTCTCAGAAGCAGATTTTACTGGGCAAAGCTGGCAGCGCCAGGCAAGAGGCTGAGGTGCTCTCACAGCCAGTGCTGAAGGCAGAGGGTCTGGATTACGTTATAAATGCCCACAATCATGTGAACTCCTCGGTGACCCACCCAGACTTTAGAGGAATGTAAAACTGACATAGGAACATTGCTTCATGTTCTTGGCGTGGAGGCCTGCTGCTTTTCAGTGGAAGATGTGAGAAACTTCATCTTTCAGAGGTCCCCAGGACTGTGTCTTGGGGAGCAGGGGAAAGAATGCATCCACCAGCAGAGCTTTAGCACAAGAGGATGAGAGTGAGCAAGTGAAGTATTTCGGAGAGTAGATTACAGGGCAGAATAAGGTCTGCAGTGAGAAGCCTGAACTTTAGCTTGGCTATCATCTCCCCTCCTCCTGTTCTGTCTTCAACAACCTCATTCTTTGCTGACCAGAACCTCAGTGATTGGGGGGGGAGGGTTTGAGTTGCCATTCCTTTCTGTTCTCCCTGTCTCCCTCTCCCCACCTCTCTCCCCGCAGCATTCTATTTCTCCCTTATTCCTGAGGTACAGTTTCTCAAACACTAATAAAAGACTTCAGAATTTTCAAGAGCTATTGTGAAAGTACAAACTTCTGGGTCTCGAATCAGAATTAGTAGTCTGTGAGTGGCGGGGGGTGATCTATAGTAGTCTGTACACGGGGGGGGTGAGAAAGACAGAACAAAGCTGTTAGTAGAGAGGATGGCAAATCCTCAGTGTGCAGATTGGAGTGAATGCAATAGGATATAGTGTACTGTTTTTGAAATGAGATACTTTGTTCAGGTCAACCGCACAAAGGCTGTATTTGCCTCCTTTCGTGGTATGGTCACATCACATAAACTGCTCATCTGCACCTGCCTTGGTTCCTTCCTTCAAACAAGCAGGTACCATGGTGTCAGCTCCACAGGGTTGGTCATAGTATTTGAGAGTTAACTTATGGAAGATGCCTAGGATGGGGCCAACTGTCCAAGGAGCACTGGTCTTCCTGTCTGAGGAGCACTGGTCCTCCTGTATGAAGGACAATGGTCCAGTTGTCATGGTCATGAAGGAGTAAGATATACTCTGAGGTCTTCATCACATTTCAACACTGTAGGCTGAATGTCCCTGGTCTGAGAACATGGGTGTTTATATTTTACCATGCATTGAACTGTGTCCTAATTATAAGATAAATTAAGCCCCTAATTTCAAGTAAACACAGGGAGAAAGCAAGTGATGATGGAGCCTAGGATGAGGTTAAGCAGTGGCTATCCAACGACTGCCAAGAATGTTCAGCAATTCATAAGAAACAAGGAAAAGACAAAGATAAACAGGAGGTTTCACAGGGAGCATGGCCTTGCTATCATCTTGATTTTGGACCCCTCACCTTCAGTCCAGGGGACAGTGGATATCTACTGCTTTAAAGTCATCCTGCTTGTAATGGTTTAATGGAGTGGGGGGACCTCCTAGAAAATGCATCAGGGTTTGGGTCTTCATATAGGTGTCCCACTCTTTCTTACAGTGATCCTCGAACCATACTGTGTAATTGAGGTTAGTTGGCTAGGAGTCTTCTCAAGTAACCCATACACCTCAGTTTCCTTATCACAAAGTGCCTAGTTGCAGATGTCTCTACAAAGCAGGCTGAGCACCTCTTGATTCCTTTTATTTTCCACAGACTTCTGGTGTCCATTTGATGCCACTTGTTGATGTCGAGTGTCATCAAACTGGTGACAGAGAACAGACAACAGTGTAAAAATAAACCAGGAAAGGGCTGGCGATAGGAGACTAGAGAGTGGGTGTTAGTGAACTTGGGCAGAGAAGAATGATTGTTTGGGGCACTTGTGTTGGCCATGCCAGAGGGGGAATAACTGTAGCATTCATGGCAAATGCTGTCCCTAAGAGAGAAGGCCTTCCTCATTAAATGGATGGAGATCTTATTTTGTGCAAACACCCAATTAGAAGGCTCATCTGGAGGACTGGCTTGCTCACTGGATTCTGTGTTTATACTTTGGTGTTTATTATTCTTTAAGCTTCTGGGTATGTCATGGGACAGATATGAATAATTACCATACTTAAAAAACGTCTTTTTATATTTTATTAACATACAACAAGCAGAAATGTCTTTGCCATTTTCAGGATACTCCCTTAGTCCCTAAATGTGTTTGAGTCACAGCCTTTTAAAGAGTATGAATTCCTTTTTCAGGTGCTACTGGGCCCTGCCTGACATCAGATGTTGCTTCCTACCACTCAGCTCAGTCACCGGAGCGTTATGAAGAGCATTAATTTTTACCTCACTGCAGGAATATTTCCCTCCAGTGCTTTTAGTCTGTTTATTAAACAAATAGAAAATGATTTAAATAAATCTCTGTAGGCCTGAACACTACTTGACAAACAGGGGAAAAGATACATACAAGTGTCCTTGCCAGGAGAATCACAGTTCATTGTACAGAACTAACACTTTACCTAAGAACCCATGACCTTTACAATGGGTTTTCCACATGGATATAATTGGCAGATTGGTATTTAGGTCTAGATGAGCCATTATTGTTGGAAGTGCAGCATAGTATGATTATCAGTGTCCTTAAAGTCTACTCTCTAGATGCCAGTAACATCCTCCAAATTGTGACAAGTAACACTGTCTCTAGACATTCCCAGATGTCCTCTTGGAAGGGAAGCAAAATTGCACCTGGTTGAGAATCCCGCCCTAGAAGGTCGTAATCTGATGTGATATGATCTATAGTCTGGAATGCTGTCTGTTTATCTCAGGGATGTTTGCTCTGCTGTGGCCTTCTGGAGCCATTTATTTATCCATTTAACGTTGGGGAAGCATTTACTTTTCGAGAATGGAATAAATGAGGAATGGAAGGCAGGTCAGGGTCAAAGGGCTGGCCCTGTGTCACTGAAGGGGGGCAGTGTAAATAGATGTGAGTTTTGGTCTTGCAGACTCACTGCAAGGGAGGGCGGTGTTCTGGGATGGACTCATTTACTTCTAGGTAAGAGAGGAAGGCATTCTTCCTCCTCATTCCAGATCACAAGCTTCTAGAATCTGGAGAAAAGAAGGATAAATGTCTACCAGGCCCAGGCCCATTCCTGCTACAGAGCCTGAGGGATGCTTGGCTTGTTTCTCTCATCACTCTCAGCCAACTACTTCTCTGTGTCTTATCCCGCCTCAAAGGTTTCATCCTAGCCTTACGCTGGTTTCTTACTTGAACCTTTCCCTCCACCTAGGTGATCACTCTTTACTGTGTGTGTGTGTGTGTGTGTGTGTGTGTGTGTGTGTCTGTTTGTCTGTGTGTGTTTGTGTTTGTGTGATTATGGTTTCTGCTAGCAGACTCTATATTTCTGAGATATGGTAGACCATAAATCAGTTGATTGGTGAAATCAGCTATCTTAACTTCTCTTCTATTGCTCTAATGGAACACCATGACCAAGGGAACCGATAAAACAAAGCAGCTGATTGGTGACTTGCTTATGATTTCTGCCGTTAGTCCATGACCATCATGGGGATGGGGAGAGCATGGTATCAGGCAGGCACAGCTCAGGAGCATCAGCTGAGCTTGCAACCTGATCTGAGGGTAGAACACACACACACACACACACACACATGCACGCACGGGCGCACGCAGGCACGCAGGAAGAGAGAGAGGGAGTAGGCCTAGCATGGGCTTTGAAAGCTCAAGCCCAGCCCCAATGACTCCCTCCCTCCAACAAGGACTTGCTGCTTAATTCCTCTTGAATTGTTCCACTAACATGGAAACAAATATTTAAATACATGAGCCTATGGGTGCCATGCTCATTCCAGCTGTTGAAACAGGCATCTGTACATTGTAGCTCCTCTTCCTTACAGCAGTCACTGTGCTGAAGGAATCCCCTTTAAGAGACAGTTCTGAGTGTGTTATTTATCTGGCTCTCGGTTTAGAAACTGATTTCACTGATAATAGTCATGTTTTTCAATCCAGGGATAATTTTGGTGAAAGTATGAACATAGTCTGAGTAATGGCAAGGAGGAGGGCTTATTTAGTTCTGTGTATTATGAAACTTTGGATTCAGACCTACAGGTCTTGGTGTAGCTTTGCTTGTGAGTCCCCTAGGACGGATCAGTTGGTCTAGAACTCCAGAGACTCCATGTTTACCTTCGGAGTCACACAGCTGGGGTGCTAAGTGATGGGATTAAAATATTGTGGGCCTTTAAATGCTAAACTTTATGTCAGTTGGAGAGAAACAAACTTTACAACTCCCTGACAGGAAAATATGACTCAAAGTAAGGCTGCCTTTTCTTTGCCTCTTAGTCATCCGATCCTATTGCTCACAGATGGGCCTTAAATGAACTCCAGAAATGGGGCCACAGGAACTAGGTGAATTTGACAACTGTTGGCTTCATAAAGTCCATGAATTTTCTATTCGACTAGGCCCATTAGACACTGCTCTAACTGAAGGTACAATTATACCCTCTCTGCTTCATGAATTTAGATGAGCTGGCTAGCTACAAATGAGGAAAAAGAAATCTTGAAGGTTTGGAGCCAACTTGGGAATGGAATGCTGGTTCATTTTGAAACCCAAGCAACCAATTCGGAGACGAGTGCAATAAAAGAGAAGCATGCAAACTATAGAGTGGCGATCAGAAAGTGAAATGACCTCGGATCTAGAGTGTCTTCAGAACCCAATGTGTATTGTGGAACACATGGGTTTAGCAGGCCACCCGTGAGCTCTGTCTTCAAGATGATTTAATTAAGCACCATGGATGCAGTATTAAGTGCAAGGAAGCAAGTTGGAAAAATTTAGGAAGTGCATAATAAAAATGCTATTGATTATTAGCTGGGAATGGTGGCACAAGCTTTTTATCCTAGCACTCAGGAAACAAACAAACAAACAAACAAGCAAACAAACATATACTATTTATCAATGAGAAGTCTTCCAACATTCTTTCTCTGTCAGCTGTACTTTTGGGCTTCTATTGTGTAAATGTTGGTCTACTTGAATTATAAATTGTTAAAAATAAAAGAGACTTAGGAATTTTCTAGTTCTAAGTTTTGATTATTATAGACACAGGAAGTAGATAGGACTTAGCCAAGGCCCAAAGGAACATTAGAGATGTGTGTCCAAAAGAGGACTGCAATTAAAATTTACCTTGGGAATAAGTTTTCCCATGTGCTCTGAGGAATGTCTGTCAATGACTTGGAGTCTCTTCTCTGTAAGACAGTGGAGAACTTAGAGGTACCTGCCTGGTTTGGAGTCTCTGAAGCTCCCCATGACTACTGACACTGCAGGAATTTCACAACACTTTTAGGAGAAAAAAAGAATGTGAGTTGTAAACTCCAATGCAGTTAAGTAAACGGGCTGGACATAGCATTTTGGTGCTCTGAACAACAGGCTGTGATCTTGTGGAAGAATAGACAAGTGTAATCCAAAAGAATGGAGGTAGCCCATAGCTGGATTTTTTAAGTGACAGAAACTCCACTCTGCAGGCAAAGTAAATCTCATACAGCTGCTACAGCAGAAAACATTGTATTTCAGTAAGATGGCTAAGACCCTCCTGCCCACCACCAGTAAGAAGCTAGTAAAGCAATATTTACCTTAATATCTTTATGCTTATGAAAATCTTTACTGTGGTGCATTTTTTATTAATAAGTTCTGAGAGTTTAAACCAGTCTGAACTTAATCCTGACTGTATCAGCTGCATCTAGGAGCTATAAAGTAAGAGTCCATGGAGCCTGGGCCCTACCACAGAATAAGTGCACCAGATTTTCTACATATCAACATGCAGCAGTGTTTTAAAATGCTCTCCAGATGATCCGAGATCAGGTGAAGAACCTCTCCGTGCAAGCCACACCCTTTCATGAAGTTACATCTCAAGGCTCCATCACAATGGGGTTTATACAAGCCACAAGCACTGTGAATATGTGCTGTGTAGGAGGGAGTGGAGGGCGGGTTTGCCATACAGATAATGTTTCATGCTGACCTTTTGGTCACTACAATGCATGCATTTTCCAGTGTTTCACTTTTGGGTGTTCTCCATCGCCAACTAAAGCAAAGCTACACCAATTCTTTACTCAAAGCAAATCAGGCATTCTGCTGAAATAGATAAAGTTGTTCATATATGCCTACGATAGCGTGTGTGTGTGTGTGTGTGTATGTGTGTGCTGTTATACACCATGCTGTAATTGTAGAGCAATGGAGAAAGATTTGAGAAGTTGAATGGATAAGTAAGGACACACACACACACACACACACACACACACACACACACACACACACAACTATCAGGAAGCCACTTCTTGTGACACATTCCTGCGATTAACCACTGCTATTACTTGGAAGCATTCTCTACTTCCTTATCTTTTCTTGAATGATGGCCATGTCTGGATACTATTTCTCTTGTAAGTCTCCTTGTAAGATAATAAGCAAAGTTAGCTGTCATTCCCAAAATGCCATTCCGTCCGAACAGCCTCTCTCCACTGGGGTTTTCTCTTTCCTCCTGAACACCTGCCTTTTGCTCTCCTCTAAGGTTTCCCCAGAAAACACCCTTTCAAGATCAAAATAGGAACCCATGCCCTAGCAGTGTGTAACATAGTAAGGAAAAGAGTCTTGGAGGTGGCGTTCTTTTTAAGATATCAAATCATGCTTGCTTTGAAACGTCATTTAATTATGGAGATGTTCAATGTTCTGGAACAACTGACAGAGTTAGTTTGTGTCTCCCATCGCTCAAGGGACTTTGTCTTCATCCATTAAGGGCATGTTTATACTAGTGTCCAAAAAGGTCTTGGTCCCAAGGGTGCTGGGAACAATATGGCAGAGAGTTCTAGTCTAATATGCTCAAAAGGTATATCAGCTTTGCACATCACATTTCCTTGAAAAAAATGACAAAAATGTTATTTTTATGTTTAATTATCTGCTTGTCATTATGTATTTTATTTCTAATCCTTTCACACAATTGTGCTTTGTACTTTTCAGTATTTTTACAGGCTACCTGTAATATATCAAAAACATCTTGGTTTTATTTTTATCACAGATGTCAAGAAGGTCATCCTAACTGGTGTTATCTGTGAGGTGGAAGTCCTTTGAACTTGTCCACTCCAGTCTCTGACAGAGCATCCTATGTGCCAAGATTGTGATTTTTGGCTTGCATGTTTGGTACAAAGTCACATATCTACCGTTCTCATTACACTTCGACACACTTTCTTGATGGCTCTTATTCTTCCTATATACTTTTAACTGATGTAGTGCAGATATTTTACACACATCCTGTTGCTGCTGATTCTTAGAGACATATTATACAGGGAGCAAGATTGGGTCAAATATCTGAGATAAAAGCCCATCTTTCAGTGCATGTGGCATAGACACCAGTAATGAAGCAGTAACAGCTGACCCCAGAGTTCTATGTTCTGCCTTTTCTGTGTGTGTGTGTGTGTGTGTGTGTGTGTGTGTGTGTGTGTGTGATAGTTAGTTAGTTAGTTTTTTTTTTAATTTACTATCTCAAAGTGATAAAGCGAATGTGAAGGAAGAAATGGGGAAGCCAAATGGCAGCGAATGGCATCCTGGGAATGTGCCTGGGATATGTTGGGGCTTAGCCTTGATCTGTGGAGCCCCAGGAGGTCAACACAAGAAGGCCTAAGGAAGATGTAGTTACATTTGTGTTCATCTAATACTGGAGTTAAAAGAATTTTTAAAATAACATTGAAAAATATTTGTTAGAATGCACGCAAGTATTGCAAATACTTGCAGATATGTGTGTGTATAAGCACGTATACAGGTAGAAGACATTTTTCTTCTCTTGATAGACTGATTTTTTTGGGGGACCTTTTTATTACTTTTTCAGATGTTTGTTTTCTTGCAAGGTTTCAAACTGTATTCAGTGTAGATAAAAGGCACAAAGGAAGCCAGGTGACAATGCCATTCAACTGTGTTTTCATGAAAACAAAACAAAACAACCAAAAATGTAATTAGCTAAGGAAGTTGAGTCATTGGCGTTGGTTCAATTTAGCCCCTTGTGGCTGACTCAGTGCTGGGCTCCGGGGTCTACCTGGAAGTTTTGGGCAACTATAGGTGAGGGTTTAGGAGAGAGAGAGAGAGAGAGAGAGAGAGAGAGAGAAAGAGAGAGAGAGAGAGAGAGAGAGAGAGAGAGAGAGAGAGTTAGAGTTGGGTGGAGGGAGAAGGAGGGGGGAGGGGAAGAGGAGGGGGAGAGAAGAGGGAGGGGAGAGGAGAGGTGGGGGAGGGAGAGAGAAGAGTCTTCTTAAAAAAAAAAAGGAGCCCACTCCTCTCTTAGTGAACAGTGAGATGAAAAGCTATAAAGTCTCCAGCCGTGAGCACACAGCCACTAAAGAGCAGACTTTGCTGATGCTCATGAGGCCTGAGCATCTGAGGCTGCTACTGCTGGAGGCCTGGAGCTCTGTAACAGGGTCCTGGTGTTCTGGGACTCCAGGTTCTCTGGGTCCTGTGGGGAGTTGGTTTTCCTAAGTATTGCTTGAGCATGTTTTATGGGAACAACTCATTCTCATACTATTTAACTACAGAAATGGAAGGGGTTTATCCAAAAATAATCTGGGAGGTTGGTTGTAACCATTTTCAGTGATGCCCTCTCCAACCCTCACTTCCCTCCCCAACAAAAACAAAACCCCAAACCAAACAAATAAAAAACCCTGGCTCTTTGAGAAACAAACAAGAAAAGAGTCTCTGTCAAATTAACAAAAATAATCAGGGATGACCATAACAAATGTAGTCCCTTGCCTTGACATATCCTGGAGTGCCCACTTCCAGCCATATGCCACTGCTAACAATCTTGGGAAGGCAAACAGTGGGGCCTGACTGATGCAACCTTCTAGACGCTCTAAGGGATTAATGCTGCCTTGGAAAAATGCACTAGTTAAGTCTGTCTTTGTTTCTGGCATTTGTTTCTGAGAACAAATATGGCATGCACAGGGAGGAAGTCTCAGAGAAACTCCCTGCAGAACTCAATGGGCCTCTCTCCCACCCGCATCTAACTTAGGTTATTCTTCATAGCTTCCTGTTTCCACAATGTATGGCTCCCTGGCACGTATGTCTACACAGACTGAGTAGGCAAACTGAGAATGTTCAGAAACATTGTTTTGTACGTGTTGGGGCCTGCCTCGCTCTTCTCTCATGTTTACCCCACCCTTCACATCCAGCAGAGGCAGCCCCACCCCAGGTGCTCTTCTCAGCAGCCTGGGTGATCCCTGCTCTTTACACTTTCTTCAGTCAACGCCTTTGCTTCTGCTTCCTCTCACTGAGATGCCCCAGGAGTTTGTGCTCCTCGCTCTGGTCTTTGCAACTTAGTGCCCTCTACCACCTTGGGAACCTCTGGAGTCAGGTCCGACAATGATATACATGCCTGCTACCCCCAAGGCAGAAGACCACATCGAGATCCCTGTGTGCTCACGGAGGCTGCCATCACTTATTTCAGCAGTTTCATAACACTACTGAGTGGGACCTGTTATAAAGGGGTATGAGATAACAGTGGTTAGGAGCCTACACTTTTGAGTTCCATGTTCTTATTCTTACCTGACAAACCTAATTTCTATTTGCACAATTCTGAGCAACCTGTGTAATGGTGGTGGTAGCAACAATATGGATCTCACAGGACCACTGGACGAGAAAGTCAAATAAACATCTTTGAGCTGAGCTATAGGGAAGACTGGGGGGAGACTCTTACTCCACACTAGGGTGCTTATAACCAGTCTTTGAAAGGGCATGTACCATCAGGTGACTGTGCCCCCAAGGCCCTTTGTGGATCACTGACACCTACAAAGATACAAATACAGTCGCTGAGGGAAGATGGCCCTGCTGAACTGGCTGGTTTTACGTGGCTCTGGCTACACCAAATTGCTGCTGACACCAGGCACCTTCACCTCCCTGGCTACTCTTGGTGGGAATCCTTTCTGTGCAAACATGCACTTGACTTTGTAGACTGCCAAGAACTCTCTACTTTGTGCCAGATTGTTGCCTGCCCTTTAGTTATACACTCTTCCTTAGAATTAGCTTTGTGCATGACCCTGGCCTACAGCCTGGCAGATGGGTGCTGTGACTCAGCTACTCAGGTAATGCCTGACAGCTCTTTACAAGGAGAAGTAAATGTGGGTGAAGTTGGAGCTGGGGTGTATGCAACCCAGCCTAGCACAGAACACGTGGGCCATCCAGGGACATTTACATTTTTTGTTTGTTTGCCTTCAGTCACCTTGTTTTTCACTATTCATTCTCAGTGACTTAAATGATTCACAGTAAAGAGGAAAATGTACCTGTGTTTGATATCTGCACCCTATATAACCCAGTATAATCTCTAGATGCAAACATCTAGGGTTGAATCTGTCAATCTCTAGCTATATTATGATGTTGTTCCTGGGCTTGGAACTGGACTGTATACTTAATACAGCTTTAAACTTTTAACTTTTACATTACTCTTGGATATACTCCACTGAAACCTATGTATCTCCTCAAAGTTAAAAATGCCTAGGTTTTAATTACCAGAGCAGGCAACAATGGTTAAGAGGAAACATGCTTGTATCTTTAAGAACATGTACTTCCCTTTCCATGAAGTAATGACCACCAAGAGACATCTTTGTGAGGCTCAATAAAGAAATCAAGATGTATTTTCTATCTGAACCATCAGCACAGTTTCCGTGAGAGGCAGGAAATATGTAGTCTCTGCAGGTGAAACTCTGTTCTATTGGCTAAATCCCTTGGTACTCGCCCAGTACATGGATCATGCAGATTTCCTTTAAGACAGAATTCAAAAAAACATTTCCCCCTCCCTAAACAATGGTTCATGTGAAAGTATGCTGGTTTATGTTTCCTGGACTAACTGAAAAATAGTTAAGTGATTTTAAACATTTTAATCTTTTGATTGAGTCATTGACAAAATATGTGATGGAGCAATGTCAGTTCATTTAACCCTGTGATGCGTGGAAAGAATTCGATGGGTTACACAGGGTAGATTGAGTTTAGAAACTGTTCATCCAGATGATGGGGCAGCTTGCTGGTTATGATGAAAGACAGGGAAGGCCTGACCCTAGAAAGTGGGGAGGAGGGAGGCAGGGCACATCTCAATGTGAAAATGTTTCATCCATTAGGTAAGGGAGTAGAGAGATGTCTAGTGTGTCTCAGGCATAAGAAGCAGTAACAAATGATGGCCAATGCATTTTTATGCTTTCTCTTCCAAATTGAGGCACTTGGGGGTATGAAATGGGGAGCACTATTAATAGTTGCTCAAGGTTAAAAAAAATCCTGGTTACTCAAGACTGAGCAGTGTTATCTGAGGTAGGGCCACAAAGAACTTATGGTTGCCCCACTCCGGTTACCCTGGGGCTTTGGGATTCCAGTTGGCTCTAAACTCAAATGACCTCCAAAGATCAAAAGCCATTGAGCAAGGGTAACTTGGGAGTACTCTGTGCCATTTCAAAATTCTCTGCTTTAAGATGTCCAGACCCTCAAATAATGTGCTGTCATGGAAAAATGTGAAAAACAAAACAAACAAAACAAACAAAACAAACAAACAAACAAACATCTCTAACACATGACCAATCTGTTCTCATAGGGTAGAAGAAAGAGTATGTACCTCTAAGCCCACTTGGGCAGAACTATTTCTAAACCCATCTTCGTGTTTAGAATCAATCAAGTTGAGGAATGATCATGTGAAGTTCTGAAAATGTCGATGCCCAGGCCTTCCATCTATATATTCCAAATTAACAGACCTGCGTAGGCCAAACATCTATATTTTTTAAGATTTCCTCTAGTGACACTCTGATGCCTTAACTAAATCTGTGAAACCTCTTCGGTTTGGAGAGAAACTGTCCATTTTTTTAAAGAGTACAGATTTTGAATGTTCAATACAAAAAAATGGAAAGCCAATGTATGAAGAGAGGAGATTAAATATTAACTGCAATGTTTCCTGCAATTCAATCATAATTTTATAGAGTTCAAAAAGGATATCATTTAAAAATATTTTATTAGCATGGCAGTCTTTCCACTACGCCAGGACATCTCTGAATTCCTCTATATTAGGCCACTTTGTAAGAAAGGGGAGCTCTTCTACCACATTATTTTCAAAAACATATATATATCTTCCAAAGCAATATATCCTTGCAAAGATATTTCATTGACATCATAGAAGCTTTATATAAATGCATATACCATCTTATATACAATGCACATCACATGCAAACAATTCCTGAATATATGAATACATGTATGCATATCCATGCAAGTTCTCCAGAGCAGAAAAAAGGGTGCATGCATCTTGGCATAAACTATGCCAAGACATATAGGCATTCATTCTCCCTACTGCAAATAGAGTGTCATAGAAGCATCCAGAGTCCCACAGGTCAGTGGACACAGGTCCCTCTCTTTAGTAATCAGCTCTATCTTGGAATTCAATCATAGAGAACTGCTGTTTCAAAGTAGGGCAAACTAAGAAGACCTAGAAAGTACCTGCCATTGTATACACTTGAGTGGACAGGAGGCATAAGCAGGTGGCTTTTGAAATTTCTGGACCCTTTCGATCCTGTTCCCTACTGCAGCTGTTCATAACTCAACCCTCTAGAAAATGAGGCCTGCACTGCTGCTAATGGAAAAATATCCCACATTGTGGGCTCTTCATAATTCAAGGATATATAGGATATACTGTCATAATAAGAAATATAGATTTTTATTCTGTTAAAGTCAGAGTTTAGACAAACAACTCCTCACTGTGTTTTGACCTTAGTAAGGAGATGGATATAAGAAGAAAAGCAACTTTTAAAGAAACATTTAAAATATAATATGTGTAACATACATAATACATATAATATAGTATATATTATACATTAATATATAAATATAAAATATTACATAGGTATATATATTTGTTGGCTTAAAATCAATCATATGCTTAGGAATAAATAATGTCTCCCATTGTAGTATCTTACTTTGCTCAGCAATATATAAAAACTTGCCATCAACAATGCAAGCTTTATAAACTGGACATCCTGTATTCTAGGTATGATTTCAGATGTGGCAGAATATTAACTACCATCTTAAGAAGCACCTTAAATGAACAAACAAGTAAATGCCTATCAACTCCAACAGAAAAGGTTGCCACCATGGTATTGGAAACATGCTTTGATTATATGTACACTAAAGTGGCTTAATTTTATAGGTAATCCTTATTTGACATTAACCACAACTTCTTCTAGACTTTTTCTCACATGAAAGGATCATAGAGGCATGAGAAAACCTCACTGATATTGTTCCACACACATGCCTTTGCTCCGTGATTAATGAAAACCAAGATTATACGTATGTAACTATGTTCATGTTTTAGGAGAGAAAGTTGCAAGCAAATACTTTTACTTTTGACCAAAGACCTTTTCCCAGATGTTCTGATTGGTCTCAGTGCTAATCCCAAGATGATCACTAAACCCATTTCTTCCCCATGACAATAATCTGTGACAAAATCGTGTAATCTTGTCTATTCTTCTTTAGTGGTACATTTCAAAATATCTGTCTCGAGCACCTTTTGAAACTATGGAAAAATTTTTAGATTTCATTAACCCTTAATTTTCATTAATGTCTAAAGGGGGAAGTAGAAGTTAGGTTGCTAACCATTATGTTTCCATAACTTATGCTGCTTTGTGCTTTGATGATTCTGTCCTTAGTGTATGTACCATTCATTTCATATCACATCTGGATCATGTTCCTCACAATCCTGTGGGGCTGCAGGATTAAGTCCATTATAAGTTGAAAATATTTCAAGTCAAAGGTGCATTTAACGGACGTGACCTACTGAATACCATAGATCAGCCACGTGGTACACTGTAGTGCTGGTGGCTGTTTCTCCTTGTGATTGTGTGGTCAACTGGGAGCTGTGGCTTACTGCTACCGCCCAGCATCACAAGAGACCATTGTGCTACATGTCACTAGAGTAGGAAAAGGTCAAGATTCAAATTTTTGAAGAACAGTTCCTACTGAATTTGTTTTATTTTCGTAGCCTCGAAAATTGAAGAATCAGGTTGAATTTGTAGACTACTTGTATTTCAGCCCTTTCATGCTTAGCCAGCACGGCTACATCATGGTTGTGCTTTCACCCCAGTCTTTTCCAAAACCCCAGCATCTCATATCAATTCCATAATTCAATTATGAAACAAATTCCCACTGCTGGCTTGGGAACCTACAATCTTAAACTGAGTATGAGATTCAGGACTCTGCTGCTTGGTGATAATCTCTCATTTCATTTTTACTGTCTTCCACTCTGCTACACGAACCCTTAGATTCCAATCAAAGTGAGATATTAAAACTTGTACGGTACAACTGCACCTAATACTAAGGGGTTGTTGTGGAAGAGGGGGTGGAAAGATGAGAAGAGTCAGAGGAACAGAGAGTTTGCTGTGACACTGTCTTCTGGAAATGTCAGCGTCACAACACACACGAAGCCTCACCAACATGGCTGCCTAAACAAGACCCCAGCAAGGATGACATCAACAGATATGCTAAGGCATAGGGAATGCTCACAAGGCCTCAACCTTGACAAAAACTGTAGGCAGCTGAGGAATGCCGAGAGTGGGAGAAACAGTCTCTCCCAGGTAAAAGCACACCAGTTAGTCATCTGATACCAAACGGTCATCCCTGAGAACATACACAGACGAATAGCACTATATAGAATGAGCAAGCTATATTAATATATTTAGAAATATATGTGCACATATATATGCAAGTGCATTTAAAGAAGAAACAGCCAGGAATCTGAGAAAAAGCCAAGGTTACAATGGGAGGGGCTGGGAGGAGGAAAGGGAAATGGGAGGGGAATCTAATTATAATCTCAAAAACTAAAAATTCTAATCAAACTTTAAATTAAAGTAAGAATGTAGAAGTGTTCACGGGAACAAGGAAGACAATGGGGAAGGGAGGGGTAAGAAGATAGAGGGTAAGAAGGTATGGAAGAGAATAGTCTCAAAATATAATATGTAAATATATCTGTACAAAAATATTTTTAAGGGTATCTGTGTGAGACACTCTTGTGTCCTTCCTTGCATCTTCCTGCCCTCCTTGCACTCAGACTGTGCTCTCTTACCCGGGTCAGATTGGATGCTTCTCAGACCCTCTAGATTAAAGTATTTTTAATGAATCTTCTACCCACCTGCTGCTCTTCCTGTAAATCTTCCTGACAGTACCAGTGACAATCACTTCTTAAGAACATTTTTATTCTGCAATACTCGGTTCTACTTACTTTGACTTATTATAGCATATATTTAGTCTGTTTCTAAAATGAATATGCATTTACAATGGAGCTTCATATTACTGTATGCCGAGAGAGAGAGAGAGAGAGAGAGAGAGAGAGAGAGAAGAGAGAACAAAGACACATGTGGGAGAGAGTAAATAAACTGTGCTAATAAAGAATTAAGCATGTGTCCTGGTAGTCAAGGCAAAACTAAATGACCCATTGTGGCTGAGTGTGTGTTCAAGATTAAGATTTTAATAATATGTACATACTGGTTTTTGTCTTATTAACAGTAATACTTTTATCTGCCAGGTTTATATTTATTTAAGAATTAAATAGCAAGAATCCAGCCTAACACATTGCAAAAATGTAATAAGTTGAATGGTAATGAATAAAAATCTTATATTTTAATGCATTTTTTTTACTTTTGAATAAAAGTAATAAGTAAATAGATGAACATTAGAAATGTCAGAGGAAGAATCCAAGGTTTAACTACCTGAGTAAAAGAAGTTCAAAAAGACATTCAAATAATAACATTTTGTATATATGTAGATAAACCGTTATGTGGAGTGGCAAGTCCCTATATGACAACGGTTATATTGGCAATCGATTCTGTGTTTAAATTGACATGGTTGTTGCCTGAGGGCTGGGTGACCACACTCTGTTACTGAAGTGCAAGTGTAGAGCACACAGGCTGTGGAGCCTTTCCATGCCTCCACACTTGACGCTTAGGACGGAAAGGATTTAGACGATGAACGATGCTCTTCTTTTCACTCTAAACCTGGGCCTCATTTCTTCTCTACATAGAGGGTTTGTTTAGTTGTGTTTTTCAGCTGGATACAAAAGTATCGGTGAGGAGGGGACACACTAGCCAGACACTGTCCAGCAGAGATTTCTAAGATGGAAATTTTCTAGCTAGCACTGTGGGGTGAGGGGAGGAGCCTAATGAGCAAGGGTAGCCTGGGTCTCTCTCTGCAAAACAAGTGTTTTCAGAAGATATTCTCCTGGGCAGGACATCTCCCTAAATCCTGCCAGACTCTTTTCTCAAGGTTGAATTGTTCTTGTCTGCCTAACTTTCTGGATATGCTCCTAGTTCTGTGAGCAAGCAGGCAGGTATTGCTGTAGCTCCTCTGATTTCTCTAATTTGAGGATCCCCACAGTCACGCTTGACATGATAGTCTGTAACCTGGCATCCCCTCCCAGCCCGTTATGCCTTTTTTCCACCTGTGTCGAAGTTTCTTTTCCCAGTGGGGCCTTATTTCTCCACTTAGTCACGCTCTGTGTGGAGACCCACATCCACACTGCTGGCCTTTCTGACTCATCCCCGGAGGCTGGCTGGCTCCTGGGAATCCACATTGCAACAACAGGGAGGCTGCATCGAAGGGAGCCAACACGGCACAAGAAGGGGGAAAAGCAAGCTGCTCTTTCCCCTTTAAGGAAGTGTGGCTAATAAACGGATTTTTTAGCAATCTTAACTTCCAATTTATGAGGTGCCTTTTCATTGCTGGGTTTAAATATTCCACAATGTGGCCAGGAGAAAATGGTCCAATTTTCCTTTCCCTCTCCCAGAAAAGCAAGAGAGTCAATTTTGACAGGTACACTTTCCCTGCAGTTGTAGATGAAAACTATTTCTCTTTCTGAAATATATTATTCATGAAGGTGAAACTCTATTGGAGCTCCTCCCATCCTTAGATAGGAGACTGTGGGTGGAAGCCGCATCACTCCTCAGTGGTGAATTAGGGGCTGGGCAGGACAGCACCTTCCCACTGGAACCCCCGAAGCTAGGATTTTCCTTGGCCCTCCAGGCCACTCAGAGGAAACCCTCTGCCAAGGACAGCTCAAGTCCAGGATTTCTCAACCCAGTCGGATTCAGACAAGAAATTCCTTGAGCCAGAATTGTTGAAAGGGTCAAAGTTGAATAACGAACTGATAATGAAAGTCAGACCACTGTGTCAGGTCTACATGGGTCAACATCTCAGGAAAGTAATGTATTTTAAATCCCAGCAAGTACATCTTGAAAATGTAAAATGGAACACCAGCCTGTGTTCTCTTAGCCCAGGGCAGGCTGACCTTGGCTTTCACCACAGATGCACACATTTAACTAGAGGGATCCAGAAGTCAAGAGGTGGAAATGAATTTCAGTTTGGTAAATTGGCTTGCCCATGCACGTGTGCTATGTTTTTAGAGTTAAACACACACACACACACACACACACACACACACACACACACACTGCATACAAAAGTTGTACATATATCTGCATATGTTAACGGTTGGAAGCATTTCCACTCATTTACTATTTTTAGGCTAATCATTTAGATTATTTAGCTGAAGGGATATGCTCATTCTGCGTCCTAATATTCACCTAAAGTCTCACACAATTGTTTCACCCACAAATAAAAGACCTGTAACTGGACTTTAACCTTCCAATGGACCATAATCATCGTCCGTTCCGAAATAATGTGCATGTGTGGGGCTGAGGGTCTATGGACTCCCCACCCCCCCACAACAACTGGCTAAATTCCTACTGAACTAGCCAGCAGGAGGAGGCTGGCAGATGCGACATTTCTGACACTGGACCCGCAGGGGCTCACACACTGCTAAGCTCAAAAGACAGTGCCAGTCTGCCAAAGCTTAGGAGACTACATTGAGGGACGCAAACAGCAACCAGTGTTTACCTTGACCACGTCGTCGTTGAGATGCTTGGGGTCGCGGTTGACCAGATCAATCTCCTTGGTGTGCGCGTCGTACACTTGCTTCTCATTCACCTCGTCTGCCATGGCCTTGTTGTTGGGCTTGTAGATGTTGCCCTGTTCCCGGATGGGAACAGTGTAGAGATGTCCCTGTGAGGGCAACCGGCCAAGCCAGGGGAGGGCGGCAACAGCGGTGGGAAGAAGAGTTCAGAAAGAAAAACAAGAGTCAAGAGTCAGCCTGGCTGTTGGTGGGGGGAGCCTGGAGCTCCAACTTTTGCTAGCTTCAACCTCCCAGGAGAAAGGCTTTGCACACAGAAAACTCCAACGCTGCAAGCTTTTTAAGAGGACGGAGCGGAGGACACCACACCCCTCGGTACCAGGCGGGGAGCGCCTGCCTCCCGCGCCGCCGCCAGGGGTCAGGGCGAAGCCCCATGCGCCCTCCTACTCCTCGCGACTCCCGACTGTAGTTCCCTAGGCCAGGGGTTGGGGTTCGCTTTCCGCCTCCTCTGTATTCCTTCTCTCCACCAGGCCACCCGTGTCCCTCAACCTCACCTGCTCCTCTGTCCCTCTCTGAACCGTTAACCCCGTCCTACGATCCCTTCCAACATTATCAAGATCCCTCTGGACCCTGCTGACAGACTTAATGATCCTATCTTCTCTGTCCCTCAGTGCTTCTCCCTTGCACCTGCTGCAGCCCCTACCCTTTTTACCTCCCCACTCCACCCCGTGCTCCACGGTGTTCCTTAGGCCGTGGGGGTGAATAAGTGGGTCACAATCTAACACACTTCTTTAAACAGAGGCATGTACCAAGACCCCTCACCCCGCCCCCATGCCCCAGAACGAAATGTCACCTGAAGGACTCCCTCACCCACCCTTACTTAGATCACCCCCAGGCTGTCTACTCCAGGCTGAACCGTAGTCATATTGGGGAACCCAGGTCGCCACATTCAGTCCACCAGAGTACCAAGAAGTAGTTGACAATGGCGGTGGTACTCGTGAGGAAAGGGGCTCCCCCACCTCGGACCTCCTCCGGGCCTCTCAGGGGCAGAATTATTGAAGTTCTCGAGAACTTCGCTAAGTGCTATACACGCACGGCGCCGCCCATGCCAGCCACTTTAGGCTCCTGCGGGGGGCTGTCCTCAGGACTGCGGGCAAATGAATCTCCTTTACCCGAACACACACACACACACACACACACACACACACACACACACACACACACACACACACACCCCACCAGCTCTAAGCCTCTTAGTAGGTAGGGGCTGGACCGCCGCAGGGGGGTCTCGCGAACAGTGTCATCTGGAAAACTTCTCTAAGTCTGGCAGACTCAGACTCATAAAACAGTACCCGGGGGTTCTTCTTTTCTCCGTTGGCTCCCTTGGTCCCCTCTCCAAAAGGAAGCCCTAAGGCATTCCTAGCTTTTCACCTCCCCACCCAGCCCATTCCTCCGCGGTACCAGCTCGAGTGCTGTGAAGGTGGAGAGAGGGCTGGGGCTAGGAAAGCAGCCCGAGCATTTGGAGTGCGAGATAGCAAAAGCAGGCACTTTGGAGCCGGCGCGCCCTCACCCAAGCCTACCTCGGAGTCTACGTATTTACCCCCAGACATGCTGGCGCGTGGCTGGCTGCAGGCTCTGAGGAGGTTTCCCTGGGCTGTGATTTAAGAGAACTGAGGAAGGAAGATCTTGTATTGTATAGAGGGGGAAAGGCGCTGGCGGGGGGCGGTGGCTGAGAGGGAGCCTCTTGGCTGTTGGCCAGGGGTTTGTTCTGCTCTCAGTTGGCTGGGACGTGCTCTGCGCCGGGTCTAGGCACATCCCCAAGGTTCTGGCAGCGGAGGGCGGGGAGCGCCCGCGGGGAGCTGAGAGCCTGTGAGAAAGCCTTCGTCAGAGCTAGGCTGTCTGTTTGGGCAGATATTTTAGACCCGCGGCAACGTTTTCCCAGCTATAAACCAACAGAGAGGCATCCAGGGGAGAGCGCGTGTTTTCCCAGTGCATCATCTCAGCAGGGGTGGAGGGAGCACAAGAGTTTGCTGAGATGCCCAGTATGGGCATCCGGCTCCACGGAAAGAATTCTGCCCTATCCTAAGCCACTTCCCTTCCCGCTTCGCCCACGTTCCATTACCCACTAGGACTGATCTCTCTTCTTGTTTCACAGAGAAAGATAGAGAAGAGATGGCTGGGAACCTGAGGGAACATTTTTTTATATAAACACAGCGAAGGAATCTGTGTGGGCGCCTCTGCAATAAAGAAAATGAAGTTCCTACCAACAGGTTATACCGTAATCATAAAGCACTTTGAATGTTTTCAACTGCAGAAAATTTTACTTGGAGGTTCAAGCTTGTTACCAGAGAGGATTTTTCCCTCCTTGGCTTGAGATCAAACCCAGGGCTTTGTGCATTTTACCTAGAGATAAACACTCTGTCACTGAACTACATCCTCTGCCGCAGAGGATACTGGCCCAGGAATATGTGCTTGGCTGTGAGAGAATATGTTGTTGTTGTTGTTGTCTGACAAAATTTTTTTATGTTAACAACTAAATATCAGTTTCAAAAGCTGACCAACCTCCTTTTGTTTTATTGTAAAGAGGAATAATATAAATCATGGTTGCGTTTTACTAATTAGAGACAGCAACTCAGCAGCTCACCACCCCCAATAAGGATGAAAGGGATGTTTTACCTAAGCGTTCCTATGCAAATACTTCCGTAGTACTCTGAATGGGACAGAGAGTACATTTTAAAATGGCCACCAAGAAGCAGGAGCATGGGGTCTTGAAGACAAAACCTGGGGCCTGAAAATAGATAAAAGAACTCATCATCTGGGTCCTGCTTAGAGGGAAAAGAGACAATCTATCCTTTGAATTAATTGCTAATTAATTAATTATCAATGTATGAGGAATTATAAATTATAAATATTATTTGTAAGTAATTTAATTATTGTTTTATTAGCATGTGATATTAGCGTAATGTTAGTGGGGTGCAGTGTGCTACTTCAACACTTGCATATGTCATACTGATCAAATGAGGGTGGTTAGCAGTACAGTGTTAGAAATAAAAGGATGGATTTTAGTTAGGAATGGCAGGGAGAAAGTCAGTGTGGTAAACAATAGGTAACATGTGCTGGCTGTTCACCATGAGATTAAAGATCTTCCAAAAGGCTCATTTCCTCAGTTTTACTTCTACTAAATTACTCTTCCAAAGCCTTTGATTAACTTGTGTGACAACATGCATGGTAAGCCAGAGAAGGCCTTCTGGATCCATGTATCCTGCCTTAGCTACCTCTGAAGATCTCTTAGGACACTGCTTGTCTACTATACACATTGTCTTTCAGAGATATTTGCTGTGAGGCAATTAGGGAAAAATGTAGAAGCTGGTTCCCACCTATTGTTCTAAGTTGCCGCTGAGTAATTCTGATTGTGAAGAAGTCAACAGGAATGGGGAGAGCCTACCTTGTGTTCCAGGCAGAAAGAAGTTCTAGAAAGGTCTTTCAGTGAGTGCCTAAAACAGTCCTGAGGGAAAGCCACCTCCAGGGGAAAGCCTACATTCAAATCAAATCATCAGTGACTCTGGAATCATAAAGACCAGGGGAGTGTTCTCAAGGCCAAGATGCATTCGTAATGAATGGAAAAACCATACGCTGTTTAGGTGAACCACCTCAACAAGACGCAGGCGCCAAAGAGAAGCAGTTCTTATGCTCTTGTGACAGAGAAAGGCTCTTGCTGACACGGAGAAATGACTCCCACCCCATTAGAAGTAAAGAGGCAGGGCTCTGCTCACTTAGATAGGAGATTTAAGTGAAAAAATGATGCAAACAATTCTTCCCTTTGATATCCGAACATGTAATTTTTGGCTTGAGGGAAAGTTAATAACTGTCTCTAAATCACTTACCGGAAATGAGTATATTGCAGTTTGTTTATTTGCTTTTTTTCTCCTGTCAGATGCAACATTAAAGGCCTGCCTGAGGATTTTGTGTTAGTAGAGATACTCAACTAAATAGGGCATTGGTCATCCAACCCCACTACCTTAAAGATGAAGAAACTGAAGTCTACATACACTGGAACTCCTTCTGAGGAAATGTCATTGGATGACAAAACATTTGTAAGCTGACAACTAGCTGCACCTGTTACGTTCCCTGACACGGTCTGCTCTGGCTAAATAACAATTAGCTGCCTTTTGTGTTCGCTCTGCCTTTCTTCTAGGCTCATCTTCCTACTGTGCTTTCTCTTTCCTGCTCATAACGCAGAGGCATTTCCTCTTCTCATCTAGTTTGATCTCTATCTTATTTCTACACTGTGCTGACTTAGAGGAGAGGAGGGTTATGAGAGCTTGCTCCTCTTGCAGAGGACCTGGGTTAGGGTCCCAAATGGTTGTTCACCTTGTCCTTAACCCTTGTAGGGGATTGTCTGCCCTCTTCTGGCTCCTACAAGCTCTGACACTCACATGGTGCTCATAAATGCATGCAGGCAAACATTCCTACAGATAAAATATATTACACACATCTTTTAAAAAGAAAGACAAAATCAGATCTTTCCCAACATTCAGATGTCTAGATCACCCAAGTGTGTCTTTGTCAATCATCTTAGAAAAGAGATTTGGGAATGGGTTGTAAATGGCTCTGTGTGTGTGTGTGTGTGTGTGTGTGTGTGTGTGTGTGCGCGCCTGTCTCTTTCTCTCTGTCTCTCTGCCTCTCTCTCTCTCTCTCTGTGTGTGTGTATGTCTGTGCGTCTGTCTGCCTGTCTGTGTGTGTGTGTGTCTGTGTGTCTATGTCTCTCTCTCTCTCTCTCTCTCTCTCTCTCTGTCTCTCTCTGTGTGTGTGCGTGCGTGTGTGTGTGTGTGTGTGTGTGTGTGTGTGTGTGTAAGTATGGCAAAATCACTTACCACTCATTCTAGACTTGAGCTATGACCCTGAGGCTTTCCTCCCAGCACTGCTAGTTCGCCGATGGCCCTCTGGGAAAAGGGTACATCTCAGGGGATTTACTCCTTACATGTAGGTTCATAAACATGCCAACATTTTAGCAATTGCTGGGCCTAGCTGAATAGTCATTAGTTTTTCAACATTACCACCTCATACGCTTTCCTCTTCTTACCCACATTCCATGGAGGCCTTCTTCTTGTATTTCATGGCTTTCACTTAGAAAGTGAAAAAGCATTCCGAATACTTGTTACATTGCTGATTCCTTTCTTATCCTTGTCTGACTGGAAGCCTAGCTGCAACTTCTTCGATTGAATCATCGTCGTCGTAGTCATCATCATCAAAATCATCAGTGAAGCTTCCTATGTATATGAGAAGACTGGCCTTGAACTTCTGATCTCCTGCCTCCACCTATCAAATACTGGACATTCCATAAGCTGACACAGTTAAAATATTGGTGCAATTACCTAACTTATGATGGATGCCACTAACCCTCAGAGACTGAGTTTAGCCCACATATTCAATAATGGGGTGGATACATTTTACTTCAAAAATGTCTTAGTCATTGTTCTATTAATGTGAAGAGACACCATGACCATGGAGACTCTTCTAAAAGAAAGCATTTAATTGGGACTTGCTGACAGTTTCAAAAATTTAATACATCATCTTCATGATGGGAAACACAGACACATGCAGGTTGACATGATGCTGGAGAAGTAGCTAAGAGAGAGGAAGAAAGTGGGTCTGGCTGGAGCATTGCAACCCCAAAGCTCACACCCGGTGACACACTTCCTCCAAGGCCATATCTCCTAATCTCTTTCAGGTAGGACTACTCCCTATTAATCCAGCATTCAAATCCATGGGCATGTGGGGCCATTCTTGTTCAAACTACTACATAATCTGCTTACTGTAAAACAATCCAACTGTCCAAAGTAAACATTTAATATGAATGGGCCCCATCAAGCTTGATGGTAAATCATTCTGTCTTAATTGCCTTAGAATTTAAGTGGAAAACATTATAGACACTGTTAAAGTGATCTGTAAACCACAACAACATTTTCTATGGTTGAACTTCAGCTCCCTCACAAACTCCAGTTCCTGTAGGTAGCAGAAACTTCACTGGGGACACTTTGCACTTTCCTCCATTCCTCTGTTATGTGTTTAGAAGAGAGCTTTCGAACTGCTGAGGAATTCAATTTTCAGGCATGGATACGGAGGAGTCTCTTGGGATGCTTTTCAGCCCAACGATGCTGAAATCACCTTTCTGTCCTCAGGCAGTGGATGCCCCTACATTGTTCTTCATGATCCTTCCATGCACCTCTTAGGAGATACTCTGATTTGCATCTTGACTGTCCTCCAAAGTCCCCAGAGTGGTACTGTTGGGAGGTTGTGGAGACACTGGGAGGTGAGATCATTAGGTCACTGTAGGCAAATTTAAAAAGAGCACTTTGGACTCCAGCTTATTTGTTAGCCTCTCTAATACATTCCCACCATAAAGCAAACAGTTTTATTCTGTTCAATGCTCCCACATGTGCTGCTTTAAAACTGGCCACAACGCCAGAGGGACATCTGACCATGACTACAGTCAAACTGTGAGTTAGAACAATTCTTTCTTCCTTACAAGTAGACTAGCTCAGGTACTTGTTCCAGTGATGGGGGACCGACTAGCTTAGGACCAGTAACACTTTCTTATTATTCCAGTGCTGTCCCAAGGACTCTGTGGAAATATGACAAACTGGACAGATAGGAGTGATACAAGAGTATCCATCCATCCCAAGTGAGGCAAGTCACTCCCGATCCTTGTCATGGTTCATTGAAACATGTTGGAGGTTGCTACCAACATGAGCTCTACCCAGAACCAAAAGCTTATTATCTTTGCTCTCTGAACCTTGTACATTATCTGCTTATGAACATTTTGTTTTCTAACTTCTTTTCTTTGGGGCGGGCAGCCCATCCCTGTGTCACCCAGTTATACCTCTATGTTCTGCATCTCTTAGGAACAAGGCTGTGGGGATGAAGAGCATCTACCCTGTTTCCTTTTTAAATTTTTTTTATATCATAGTCCTGCTTTGGGAAGCATCTCTCAACCGTTCCAAAAAACTAAAACCAAACTAAATCAACCAACCATAAACCAACCAGTAAACAAACACACAAGCAAAAACTGAATTCAGTTTTGTATCGGTGTTAGGGTTTCCATTGTTGAGAAGAGACACCACGACCAAAGCATCTGTCATAAGGGACAACATTTCATTGGGGCTGGCTTACCTGTTCAGAGGTTTAGTCCATTACCATCGTGGCAGGGACCATGGCATACACAGTCCTGGGTAAGCAGCCAAGAGTTCTACATCTTGATCTGGATACAGTCAGAAGATTGCCGTCCTCAGGCAGCTAGGAGGAAACTCTCAAAGCCTACCCACACAGTGACACACTTCCTCTAACAAGGCCACATTTACCACAATAAGGCCATACCTGCTATTAGTGCCACCTCCTAGGACAAGCATAGTCAAACCACCACAGTGTCCCATCAAAAATTGCTGAAAGCTTGGTTACCTTGTGGTTGCTAGGCTCCGGTCCATTGTGGCTTTATGGCTCTGTCTAAGTGGTTACCACAATAGCTAACTGAAAGTGAAAGTTGAAGGGAACCAACAGGATTTTGTTATTATACACTTGATGTATTTTTAAAAACTAAACTTTAGGATATAGCAATCAATTATTTCTACAGCATGCCTGTATAGACAAACTATTATAAAATCTAGTAGTTTTAAAGGCTAAGGAGACAAGGACTCAAGCCTTAGAAAGTTTCGATTGGACACTATGGTGGTTTGAATTTGCTTGTCCCAGGGAGTGGCATTAGTAGGAGGTATGGCTTTGTGTATTAGGTGTGGCCGGGAATTGACCCTGTCTGACCTCAGGACAAGGGAGGAACTATCCCCAGTGCGAAAGCCATGTTAAGTCTGTGAATAAAGGGAAGCCAGAGGAGGCTCAGAGATCGGCTTTTTACTGATTTTCTAAATTTTCATCTAAGCTTTGACATATATTCTATTGCCGTCCTTTGTCTCATTCTCAGAAAGCATTATGCAGCATATTAATAATACCCCCAGGGTAGAGAGATATGCTTGACACTCATGTAAAATTCTCAATTCGAGGAATTGTCTTATCATGATAACATAGAATAAATCAAATTAGCTGCCATGAAGATGAGTGATCTCTTTTCTTTATGTTGATAACTGAATCAAAACTGTCCTTCCACTCTTTAAGACAAAAAAAACCCCTTAATCCAAGTTTATAGCTAACAGTAGCATGATCTAAGGATTATATATTCTGAAAGCATGAGGTTGAAAATAAATAAATGTTTGTTTCATTCTTTCATCTGAGTAGATTTATCAATAATGAAAACAAATACGATTCTATTGAATTCAAACTAGAAACTATTAACTGTAAATAAGTCTCAGGTGTAGAAGTTTTCAGAAAAAAATGAAGTTAAGTGTTGAAGAAAATTAAATCTAGTTGAGAGATATTGGGTAATGGAATAATGGCTGCATTTCCTTCTGCTCAAGCTAAGTAAATTGGGACTCCCTTTTGGACACATGACTGTCTCATGAATGCAATCCAGAACTGACTACCAAATGGGGGTATAATATAGAATATAATGCAATCTAGTGTTCTTTGATATAATAAAACAAAACCAATATACTATTTTGAAGAATATCTGCATACTGGTTTTTTGTATTATTTTGCAAAACTATACACTATTACTTTTAATAATGATGGGTCAAAACATACATTTTGACCCTGATGTAGTGATGAATAGTAAAGAATTTACTTTAGATATCACGAAATCATAAAGTGGAGACACGACACTGACACTTTTCTTGAGCAAATGTAGATAAATATCTGGGTGGAGTCGTCCACAAAAGCCCTTTGACTACAAATCTATGGCTCTAAGTCAATGCTTCGTTATTTAACTAAGGGAACTCTCCTTCCTTTGATGCTTTTCCTAGTAAATAAACGGTTCACTAGAAATTGCTTTTACTTGGGCAAATGGCTCTGCACATCACTTCCTTCAAGGCAATGACACTTACTGGTAAATATATAACACTTTAAATGTGTGTGTGTGTGTGTGTGTGTGTGTGTGTGTGTGTGTGTAATTTTATATTAGTTATTAAATGGTCTTCACATCGCACTATTTTTCTACAGTCATATAAAGTTTATTATTTTCCTTTCCAAAGAAAGTACAACATTGCAATCTTGCTTTTATATGGCTTCTGACTGGATTTAATTCCGTACTACCAGGTTTGAGAAGGCAAATGTGTTTTGATGTGGGTAGAGAAGATTCTAATATTTAAATTATCTGTTGTCCCTTTTCAGAGGGCTGAACACATAGGCATCATTGCTGTCTCCTTTGTTTGCAGCTTTTCACTGGTCTCTCCTTCTGTGCCTTATTAAAAGTGGCTTTAGATCACTTAGAGCCACACCACTCTGAGGGTGGTTTAGAAAGTCAGTGTCACAGGAGCGAGTGACCCTAGAAATGCAGAATCCCAGGTTCTAGCACTGTCACAGAGACATAATTACATTTTACCAAACTCCCCAGGCAATCCATAGTCTTCCAGTCTTTAATAAGCACTGATTTAGAAGAAACTGGAAAAACTTTAAACCTTAAGGCATTTAAAATAAACAGATGCCATGCCAGTAAATATAAATTATAGGCAGCATGGATGAAATAAACAAACAAGAGAAACACACAACAAACTAACTAACTAACTAACTAACTAACTAACTAACTAACTAACTAACTATATGTTACAATAAAGGAAGAGCTTTGCAACTATAGCCTGGTGACTAAAAGGTAATCTCAATTTAGCAAGAGGAAGTGATGTATGACTAAAGAAATGTTTGTAAGCAAATAGCAGGAAGCATCATTGAAGGGGAACCCCACAATTATGGTGTCTAAGTTGCTTGTAGGGAAATGACAATATTTTTTCTCTAGAAACGGAAGTCTCCTTGGAATGTGAAATCAGAAATTATGCACTAGGCGGAAACCAGGATGCCTTTTTTTTTTTTTATTAAGGGAAGACTGAGTATATTAAGTACACCAATGAAAGTATACCTGTGAGTGATGAGTTGAGACACAGGACCTACTGATCTTATCAGAGGACACCCCATTTAGGACACTTTATTTGTAGACTTTAGGCAGAAGGATTTTTGTTTTCTGATGTTGAACCTTTTCTTATGAAGGTTTTGAATAAACTTCTGGTTTGTTTCATCATGGAGCAGAGAGCATTGTCCCTTTCATACCGGCCTCTTGTAGAAGGTGATGATGACCATTACCAAAGTTCTTCCAGACAAGTTGTTTCACAGTCTTCTTTTTGTCTCTGTTCTTATCTGAATATCTTTATGCTTGTAGTATTCTGTGTGAGTTGGTATGCAAGTGTCACGTGCATGTCTCTTGTGTCCTTTCTATTAAAGATAACTTTATTTAGACTTTCAGGATCAAAAATTTGTAATAAGAATCACCCCTTCCAAAACAATTTGCATGCTGTGGGTAACCTCTGGAACAAATCATACTGAAAGATTGTTGTGTCCTTTAAAGGATCTTGTTTTTAAAAGTTTGACCAATATGATTCAATTGTTGGCTTACTTGATAATAATAATATTTATCACCACCACTACCACCACCACCACTACCACCACCACCACCACCACCACCACCACCACCACCACCACCATCATCATCATCATCATCATCATCATCATCATGACATTTGACCATGGCCCTAGTTCCTGAATTTTATGCATTTCTTCATGGTCTCATGTGGTGCATGCAGCCTTAATACTGAGAGAATTTGCTCTAGCTCTCTGGAGAGCCTTCATCTTGTTTCTGTCATCTAGTCCTGTGATATTTCTGCAACTACATAGGAGTTGAAGAAGAGAGTAGGTTGTGTCTTAGGCTTCTCTGCATGTATCACAGTGTCAAAGTTTCCTGTGTTCATGATTACTACTATGTTTGAGTCTACAACTATTACTTTGTAAGTACATATATGTATGTAAGAACTATTAGCTATTTAAACACATTCATTTGGTGATTTTCTTATTTTGGTGTATTATACCTAACCCCAGCAGTTCTCAACCTGTGGGTCATGACTTCTCTGGGTGGCCACAGGGGTTGACTAAGGTGATCAGAAAACACAGATTTACATTATGATTTATAACAAAAGCAAACTTACAGTTATGAAGTAGTAATAAAAATAATTTTATGGTTGGTGGTCACCACAACATGAGTCACTGTATTAAAGGGTGGCAGCATTGGGAAGGTTGAGGACCACTGCCAACATATTTTAATCAGAAAAAGATTAAGTCTTATTAGGTCAGTTAAAACAATGTTATAAATAAACTAAAATCATGTTGCGTAGTCCACTTTATTTTTGTCTTTCGCCGAAATTCTTTACCCTTTAGAACCATATAAAATGTTCAGGTCACAGGATTGAATGAGAACGGGAAGGTGGGACAAAGTAGAGGATGAGAGGATGAACAGACATGAACTGTCTATCAGTCACAGTAAAGACTGAGCAATAGAGTTTCCCTTGCCCTCTGACAGGAGTCCTAATCTCAATTATTCTGCTTCCTACATGTGGTCACACAAGCAAGGCGACCAGAATTCAAATCTCTAGAACCAATAGAAGTGCTGAGAGAATGTGGGGACTCACCAGCCAGCTTCACATGGTAGAGATGTGACACCTGGAGAATCTGGTTAGCACGAATAACCATGTTGGTGAGTTCTGTTTTTAGTTTGTTTATTTGTTTGTTTTTGAGAGACTTTAACTTAAGAGATTGAGATAGAAGTTCATATAGGAAGATTCCCATGATCAGCCTTTGACTACCACACCTATGTGCACATAACATTATATCTACTCCCAATATACACGCAACCTCATGCAAACATACACACACACACACACACACACACACACACACACACATGCACACAAAGAAAGAATGTACAAATCATACTGAGTTACAAATGTACATAGTACAAAAGAATATTGCACAAATTTCTAACAAGGAAACTGACCTGAGAAAACTATTTGGTAAAAAGTGCACAACCAAAACTGCCCTAGCAAGCAGTCCTCACAGTCAAGTTGGCCTCTGCCTTTTATCCTTCATTCGAGGGGAATCTTGGCTGATCATCCCTTTTGGCTAAAGTTCAAACTCACGGTCTATTCCTGATTGGTTAATTTGGAAAGTGGCCTGAAGGAAAGGGGGAAGGAGGTGGGTGTCAAGGGTCATTAACTTCTTGTAATGTAGCAGAGCCCCTGAGAGGAGATGAAAAGATTTGCACAGGGAGCTATACAGATGGATTAATCGGTTTGGTTTCCACCACCTACATGGTGACTTACAGTTGTTCATAACTAATTTGGGGGATCTAGCTCATTATTCCAGCCTTCCTGAAGTACATATACATACATGTAGGCAAAACACTCATATATATAAAGTAAAGTAAAGATTAAAAATGTGATTGTTTTTGAAAGATTTTCATAAATGTTTTATAAGGTAGGAGAGATTGAGAAATTTGATTAAAAGTTTTCACAAGATTTGTGGAATATTGGTCTTTGGAGAGCTAGTCACTTTTGATAGCAAAGCCTAATTTCTCACAACACCAATCAGTACTGATAACAAGATTGTAATATATGGCCTGGCATGGTGGCATACACCTTTAATACCATCACTTGGTGAGCAGAGAGGCAGGCTGATGTCTGTGAGTTCAAAGTTAGTCTGTTTTACATAGTGAGACTACAAATTAAGACTCAGTCTCAAAAATAAAATCATAATACACTACTGTTGGAATTATGCATTATACACATATATTGAACATCTTCGTGGCATTATAAAACTAAACTGTTAATATTATCATATACTTTCATGATGCTCTACTTCTGAACAATTATAAAATCTTCAATGATAGGAAAACAAACAAATATATGTTTCCCTTGGGATTTCAAAAACAGAATGTCAGACAAAGGCGTGTAGCAACCAAAGGCTGGACACACTGAAAAGGGATTTTTAAACAAATAAAGACACCCAATGTGGTCTGCTAAACTGAAATTGACGCCATTGTTAATGTGTGTTGATGTGCCTGGTGTTTAGATAAATCACTGTGCTTGAGACAGATTGTACAGAAGCTTGTGAAGAATCAAACTTCTATCTGTGAATAATGGCATTTGGAAAATAATTTTCTGACCCTGGACAGGATTTAAGATTGTTAAAGGAAAGAAAGTCCATGCCCCGAGAAGTGGAAGATTGAGCTGTATTAGGAGACATGGCTGGGGGACAGCTCTCAGGTTGGGAGAGGACCTGCTTCTGAAGTCACCAGCCTGCCTCCACGGTAGGAGAACACAGACACTTGCTTCTGGGAGGTTACATAACAGAATGGACAGGAGAAACCATGTGTAGAATCCTAGGGAAAGTAGACATCTCCTTGGAGAGCAAGCTTAATCACTGGTGTATAAACTTGGGTTTCAGAATGTCTTGGCTCATATCATAATTTTAACTACAAACTCAAGTGAATTCTTTAGCTTCCAGGCATCATGTTCATCATTAAAAAAATGGTGACAATAGAATTCATGTCATAAGGTACAGAAGTTCCCAGCTCCTGAGTATTTACCAATGTGCACATTCCTGTAGTTGATTATACTGGGAGCTCTGAGTCATATATACATGCAGAATTACAATAAACATGCTAATCTTTGCCACTTGCCTCCCTGATAAACACCCTAGTTCAGCCCTACAACATCCCAAACAACTCCTTGTTCTGCTGTCCCAGTTAGACGAGACAGCGGTTGCCTGGAACTGATCTACCATTCAGCTGCAACGGGGACTGATTACTGCCCTTCTCTCCCCTTTTGTGACTGGACGGTGCTCAGTGACAAGTGGCTGAGAGGCAGGGAAAGAAAAGAATGCTCCACGGATGACCTGTTGCTCTCATCTCTTCCGGATTCATTTATATCGGCGGGCAATATTTACCCTTGGCGACATGCTGTTTCCCACCGAGTCACTTCTCTTCCTTCCTCTCATCCTCCTCCACCTCTACCTCTTCCCATAATGGCAAAATGACTTCTCCAGCCGTGCAGCCACGCTGGGTAACATAACACGCACAAGTACAGGCAGATAGGTGTCCCTGTCCTATTTTGGGGTAATTGTTGGAGTGGTGTCCTCTGATTTCTCTGACTGCTCTGTGGCATCCTTTCTCTGTCACAGACACCGAGGCTGGGGTCAACAGTGGATCAGGGCAGAGTGAAAGAGACACAAGTGGTCACAGCTATACTTCAATTTTCATCTTCAGTTTTGCTCACTGGACGGTCTTTAGGGTATACGGTTCCTGCAGAGCCCCCAGACCCCCTTTCATTCAATAAGACAAAAGCAATTCTTTGTGGAGAAAAAGAAGTCTCTTTTGTAGGCTGAATTCTCTCCACTCCTATTCAGTTTCCACTGAACCCTGCTTAGGAATATGAAGCAGAGGTCTCCGAAGCAAGCTGGGGAAGGTTAAGGTCAGTGCCATTGTAGCTGCCTGTCTTTGCGTCTCTAACCTGGCTTTCTTTTTGCTCTGTGTATGCGCACCATGCAGTACTCATGGCTCTTCCTGGACACGTCCCTTCTGCAGGATTCAATATCCCCTTTAGACCACCCATTCATACTAAAGTTTAAAATATAAGGCTGCTAATCAATTGAAACCTGACCCCGCTCAAGGTTATTTTCCACTTAAAAGGCATCAGAAGTAAGATACTTGTGGTAGCTTTCAGATGTTACCCCGAGAAAGGATAGAGGGCACAAAGGTGTTTTTAAACTATGGTGAGGGGAGCCTTCTTTTGCTCATTTTACTACTTAGAAGTGAAGAGGGAAGACACTGGGTGAGTCGACCTCAAATAATTCTTATTCCTTGAATCTATAGCCTATCTGGTACCTGTGCCTGCTCCGTTGTCTGTTTTTCAGAGGAAATGTCCTGTATCCCCATTTGTGATGACCTCCATCAGCTGTACTAAGGTGTCTTTGCAGCACTACCCAGTGACTTCCCTTGGCTGCTTCCCATCACCATACAAAACCTCTGGAGACTCCTGTTATCTAATGAAAACATTTCGTAGTAATGAAGTTGCATTCACAGATATGGGGCAATTTGTATGGTCTTTTACCATACAAAGTCATTTAATTTGTCCTGGCGTTCAAATGACACAATGTACAGAATGTGTTTTGTGACACGCAACATTGTGACCATGCTTCCATTTAGTTCAGTGGGAAATGGGATAGGGAAAGAAACTACCATTCTGAAAAACACACAAGTAAGTCTACAAGCACATTTCCAAGTTGTACAGAACCTTCTTCTTGACAATTTGAAAGCAGGTTTGGAGAGAGGCAACACAGAATTCGACAGGCATGTCTTGAGTGAGGAAAATTACATATTTGAACATTTGGTTCCCAGCTGATAGAGCTGGAGGGGTTTACAGACCTTTGGGAGGTGGAGCCCGACTGAGGAAGTACGGTGTCTGGGGAAGGTCTAAAGTTTCTAGCTGAGCCTTCCTGTCTGTTCTCTGCTTCCTGACTGTAATAGAACTAAGTACCTCACACTCTTGTTCTATGCCTTTCCTACAACGACCAAGTGTTTTTCTTCCTAAAGCACAAGTCAAAATAAACCCCTTAAATTCTATGTGTCCGGTATTTTGTTACAGCAATGATGCGTGTAACCAGCACAACTGGTATTTCCCCAAAGGAATGAATGCATTTCATATGTCTTATGTAAGGTCTAGTTACATAGTTAGTTTTCCCTTAGTGATTCATGAGCACAAAAATCACATGTATGAAACTTTTACCAAAATCAGTCTGTCTACACTCCTTTGAAATGTGACACTTACTCCTAACTCCACAAGCACTTCAGATTTTCCTTAATCATTTATTCCTCTAGCTACTCATTTAGAAAACATTTCCCAAATTCATTTGGCTGCCATTATTGCAGGGTCTTAGGAATCAAACATGGAGTCATACTTTGGGCCTCTAAGCAGCTATATAATGGAGTTAGTTAACATTGTAAGTGACAATCGCAAGAGTCTTTAACGGTGGCAATGTGATAAGCCTTGTGCATGTCACTCAAGAGTTTGATCATTAAAAGGGTGATCACTTACAGCCAACATTTTTAATCAAGGAGATGGCATAGCTTTGATAGGGCAACATTTTTCAGAGAAGGATATTTGGAGAACATATTGACAGCAGAGGGTACAGCCAGCTCAGAGTCCTGGATGACAACCAGGCTCAGAATAAAGATGATAACGACAATGGTGGTTCTCAATAGATTTCCATTGCTGGACCAAACAGCTGAGATAACTTTGAGATGGAAAGAATTATTTTGGGATCATATTTTCTTCTAAATATTTCAATTGGTTGGCCCTATTGACTTTGTGCTGTAGGGAGAACATATGTAGTAAAGTAAACTGCTTACTGCATGGTACCCAGGACGTGAGAGGAGAGAGACAGCAAGGGGTTAAGATCCCATAATTGTTTTCTACACTTCCAAAGACATGGCGTGTTCTCTCTAGACCCACACTACTAAAGGTTTCACCAGCTCCCAATAGCACCACTGGCAAGTTACCGAACCTTTAAGATCTGAGCCTTTTGGGGGATCACTTAAAATCCAAACCATAATACCAATTAAAGCATCAATTTTGTTAGTAAGTCTTCAAATTAATTTGAATTAATTTAAAATGTGCCAGAACATTTTTAGGGGATAGAATGATAATATTTGACCTTATAAAAATCTAAAAATTCCCATCATAAAAAATCAAAGTAATAAAAAATGTCCTACAAGCCATGGAAGAGTTCAAAGTATATCTGTGAATGTATATTTATTATGCCAACTGAGTAATTGACAGGAACTGCATTTCTACATTTCTTCTTCTTCTTCTTTTCTTCTTCTTCTTCTTCTTCTTCTTCTTCTTCTTCTTCTTCTTCTTCTTCTTCTTCTTCTTCTTCTTCTTCTTCTTCTTCTTCTCCTTCTTCTCTCCTCCTCCTCCTCTTCCCCCCCCCTCCTCCTCTTTCTTATTGCTGTTGTTCTTAAATTTCCTGGACTAAGTAGCCAAATTTGTAAGAAGAGACATACTCAAATCTTCATGTTATAAAATACAGTGGCCTCGTGGAGCTTTTAGGGGAACATTTAACCCAGTATTTTCCTTACAGATAAGAACTCCAAGACTCAGAAGCTAAGCCATTTGCAGGAGGTGAACTACAGGAGTTTTGGTAATGGGGATGTCTCACTTCTAGGGCAGGGGTCTTTCCCCACTGACAACAGCTGCCCAAGAAAGACTTGAAAGTAAGTGAATGGGACTTAGATGAATGGTAAAAAGAGAGACTTTTTAAAGTTCTTTCAAGCCATAAAGAACATTCAAAAGCAGCCAAATACCTGATTTATTAACACATTAATTGACCACAAGAAAGTCTGTGCCAATACCAGCAGTTGTTCCGTACATACTTACTCTCCAAAAATAATTTTGGAGAAATCTGGCTTTGGGATATAAAGTATTTTAGTTTGTGAGTTATATTGGTATCACTTTCATGTTTAAGAGTTAGAAATAGAGACATCAGTTTATTTGGGATTAGCAACATGAGACTTTGCAGAGATGGAACGTGGTTGGTTTGTGAACAAGCCACCACATATTACTTATCAAGCGACAGAAAAATTTATATAGAGCCTCTTCAAGAGCTAGAAAAACAGAGAACCAAATGACCTGTCTCATAATTCTTAAGGACAACATTCTTTTCCCTCATGTGCATTTGCGCCGTGTGTGTCCACATTTTCTCATGTGTGCACACACTTGCGTACATGGTTGTGCATGCATCTGTACACACTCAGAGGCCTGAGGTCGGAAGACTTCTATCACTATTCACCTTGTTTGCTGCAGCAGGACTTCTCAGCTGACTTCAGAGCTTGTGGATATGACTAGTCGGCCAGCTGGCTCTGGGGATCCCACCTCTGTCTTTGTAATGATGGAGCTAAAGATGGGTTGCCAGGTTTACATGGCTTCTATCTGGGTTCTGGGAATCCAAACTCTAGTTGTGCTTGCATGGCAAGCGCCATAGTCCTTTACCTGTCTCCTTATCCTGACAAATATACATCTTGGGACAGTAACTCATGTACTTGTTATTTGAGGTTTTAATAAACTTCATTTGAAAAGGTTCTTGCTCTTAAGTTCTAGCTGTAAGAAATAAGCAGCAGAAAGACAAAGTATAATGAAATCAATAAAGGCATTCACTGTTTAAAAAGATGTTTATTATAGATGATGAGGGAATTTCTTTGCATCTGACTTCCATCTGCCCCCCCACCAAAAAAGAATCAATATATTTGCATAGTTAACTTTGATTCTTTTTATTCGTGATTTGAGTTTTTAAGACAAAATAATTCATGAAAAGTTTCCTTGAAAGTAATTGATATTATTCAGAAAAAAGAAGTCATATACATATATATATTAGCAATTAAAGGTTTTTACATATAATTATACATATTTGTCTTTTAAATCTGTCAGAACTATTTAAAAAAGGTAAACTAATACTTTATTGTTAAAGTTTTGACTAATCAATATATCCAAGTGTTTAAATTACAAATAGTAGTATAAAGCCTTGAGACTGACCTTGGAAACTAATAAGATACAATGTTCATAGTCACATTAGTGGCAATGTTTTGTGGCTATTACTGAGCTATGACTTCTTTTTCTGAGAATGGTATGATACCCTAAGGACATTTTGAAACGTTTCTTTTATGATTACCATCAAATTGATATGAGATTTATAACATGGGTTTTTATAACCATAATCTTTTGATCTGGTCTGCAATGGAATCCCAGTTCAATCACATTTAATATTGACCAGAATTGAAAATTTGAAAAAAAAATTATTTATCTTCACTAAGTGAAGGTTTGACACCCATGAGAATATTCAAGCAAATACTTCAGGTTTTGATAATAACTCTGAAATTTGAAAAATTGTATAATTATAATGTAGAAAGTTCTTATATACCAACATTTAAAAGGCCATATGAGTAAATGTTAAAATAGGTCTAGAATTGAAAAGGAAATAATGTTCATGGGTTACAAGATTCATACTAGAGAAGATCTTGAAAATTTGTAACTGTTAGTTTTTAATTTACATGTGTACTTTAGTTTTATAGGCCCTCACAAGTGTTAATTCTCCTGTAAGTTTCTCTACATGAGCCACTGTAGTAATGTGCTTAGATCTTAGACATAGTCTTTATCATAAAAATATTAACTAGCACCAGAAGTACTTGACAGTAAGTGAAGCATTCATAGGAATGTAGACTACAGGTTAAGTTTCTACTTATTCGGAAGAAAACTTCTAGTAAACAAAACAACTACATATCTTCTGGTCACAGCCAGATGAAGCCCAGTCATAAAACATTTGCTGGGGAAGTTGGAGAGGTCACCTAGACAGCACATTTTACATTGTATCCCAAAGAAGCTACAAAACTTCTCATATATGACATCACAGTCTTACAAAGAAAGTTACCCTATGGTAGCTCTGCTTACCTTGTGTATGAGATCAATAAGATAGCAAACGCAAGCAAAAGCACTCCAAAGCGATTGCATTTGAGTAACATTGCATTAGGTATAAGATATACAGCAAAACGAAACGTCTTGTTAAAGAGGGTTACAAGCTAACAATATTGCAAAGGAACACATTTTTCACATTTATCTGTCTTATTATATTTGATAGTTATTTTCATAAGTATATGCTTCTGTTACTGCACTAAGTTTCTAGAATGTTTGAATATATTACCTCTACCTAGCCTTATGATCATATCTGTAAAAGTAGCTTTAAGACATTACTCCTAGAGTAAAAGAAAATAAGAAATTCCACACTTGTATGAGCAGTTATGCACAAAATTACTCTAGTGTCTGAGGAAGTTGCCCTTTGACCATTATCAAATCATCACTACAAATGTATGTTTTTTTCTGAAAGCAGAAAGCTGTCTGTTCTTACGTTGAGTGTTGCCAACCCTTGTTACACAATTAGATATGGAATCCTTGGCTTTTAGTGGGGAAAATCATTATTGCTAAAGATCTGACAGTGAACATTGATAAACCTTGGTCCCATCTTAAGAATAATTATGACAAATGGAAAGTGAACAGAACAGTAGTGCTTTTGTGTCACATCAACAGAGTTGTACAGTATCCAAATATTTGGACCTGGGGTCTGAGTGTTCAGTCATGGCTCAGTTGCATGCTGACAGAGGAGAAGATGCGCCCTACACTTGTACACAATGGGCCAATGACAACATCTGTCACACTCTTCCATATCGTCTGCACGGAAGGCAGGACCATGAGGCAGGTCTTCACAAAAGGCATTAGGATCCTGGAACGGGGGTGAGAGAAAAATATAAGCATTGCTAATGTTAGCACTAACAATTTGTGTAAGGGACCTGACACACACGCATGAACAAATATAAGAATGACAACTGAAATGTGGTTCAACAGTTCTCAATATATAAATGGACAATGGTCAGTCTGGTAAGAAGAACCAGAGGCATACTGTTTAACAGATAAACAGGCACACAGATGATAAATGTTAATATCCTTTCTGCTGGTTGAACACTGGTGGAAACGGTAAAATAAAAATAAACAAAGTGGTTTATTTCTCTGCCAGATCTCTTCCCCTAACCATTAACTTGCTAGCGCTTCCTATTTCTCTGAGGACCTACTTCCTGCCTGCCTTTCCTGTGGCCTCTCACTTTGCCTCCCCTCTTATTCAGTCTGGTTGGGAGTCTCCTGGTTGCATTTCTAATGTACTGAAACAAACCTAGCAATTTTCAAATTTATCAAAAAAGCATGGTAAGTAGATAGTTGTATTTCTTTCTTCCCTTCTAGATTATATGCTGAACCTTCTCCTTCACTAAGATTGGTGTGGAAATAAACTTAGTATTTTGTTTGCTTCATACTGCTATCAACATTCCCGACATTAACAACTGCATATTATTATTCTCCATAATAATCACACTCACCAAGAAGGTCTGTGTACTCTAGTTAAAAGAGAAAATATTTATTCCCACGTGTACACCTTTTCTTAAAATAGCTTAATATTCTTCAATTACCCACGTAAAGTTTTTGTGTAATCCCCTGAACAGTGTTCCCTTTGAGGAAAAAAAAAGTATTTGCGAATTTTAAACTCTGCCAGAGAACTCGATGCAATCTTAATTGTCATTTGGGTGGAGAGTTGGGGGTGAGGCTGATTTCTTGGTTTGTTCTTAAAACCTGACTTAACTATTGATTTTAACCCAAAGGATCGGCATCTGTGTGTTTGATAAATATGTTTTGAGAGTGCTGAATTATTCACTTTCCTATTTACATCGACTATATTTATGTTATGTTTTGTTCCAACTGCTAAATATTTGAACCAATTTTGTAAGAACATTAATTATGGGTATTTAGAACTAAACAGCTGACCTAAAATTGAGTGATAGCAACTTTTCACTTTGTATTCCTCACACTTCTCACACAATGTCACTTCCACACACTGCCACAAATGAACAAAAGGTGGAAAATCTTAACCAGTTATGGGCCTAAGCCTTATCGCATGTCCCTAAGATGTCACATGGTACCGTCATATAATAAATAATAATCAATAAACCTCTTTGAAAGTCAAAATACATAATGAAAAATTAATGAAATAGCCTCACATTAAAAGACATCTGAAGTTTGTGTCTGAGAGTTTTGTTTATCAAGCTCACCTCACATTGAGTAAGTTGTGCCCTACATTCTCCTTAGTCAAATCCTTTTCGATCTTTATAACCCCTTATATCTCTGGGCTCTAAAAGGCACCTGAGTATTTTGTGATTCAGTGAAATCCAATTGCCTGTGAAAATGGAAGATTTTAGTTCATCGGATGGGGTGAGCACATTTGATTTTATGCACGTTATTCTCTTCGTATGCGAGAGTTCAACAGTCCTTGGCTATAGAATTTGAACCGGGCTCTTAACATCCTGAATCGCTTCTCTTCTAAATCTGCACACCGTGTAGACTGGTGACGAATGTGTTGAGGCTCACTGTAATCGACCAGATGCTTCTTCTGTGGACCGCCTAATCTGCCGTCCCCTGGGCTGCTACCGGACAACGAGTCTGGGGTCAGGGGTGATTTTGTCTTTACACGACAGAGTCGGGAAGCCTGTGTGGTCTCAGCAGTGTGCTGGACTGGAAAAAAGACACTGGGCTGTGTGCTTCCAGCAACCTGACATCTATTTTCATCGTGTTTCAGGAAAAAAAAAAAAAAAAAAAAAACAGAAACCAAAAACCGAGAGTATAGATGCCCCTGTGACATTTCTTTGGTTATGTTGCGTTTACGTACAGAAAACTTATTTGTGAAATGGTAAGAAGATCTGACCAAGGCATCATATAAAACCAACTCACCAGTCCTAATGACCAGAATATTTGACTGCAGGTCCGATACAACCGGATGTTTAAATTTTAGTTTTTGTTATTTACTTGGGTGAAGAATCTGAAATCTACCTGTTGTGATGTAGACCCAGCTGTTGGAGAGGCTGAAGCATAAGCACTGCTTGAGCCCAGGAGTTCAAGGCTAACCTGGGCAACATAATGGCCTCAGTGTTCACAAATATACGAAACAACTAGTAAACCAAATAACTCCTGTCCCAACAATAACGATATCCAAAACAAAAATCTAAAATCAGGTGCGTGGTGACATTGTGACTTGGTTAAAAGGTCCTTTAGTTTTTATTTTCTCAACTGTGGTTAAACAATCAACGATCCCCTGATTTAAAAATATAAAATAAATGCCTGAAAAGAAAAACAAAACAAAACAAAAAAACAAAACAAAACAAAACAACAGAAAAAAAACCAAAAAACAAAAGCCAAACTTGCTCAGCCAAGTCAACTCTTCTATAAGCCTTCCAATAGTTTCAGTTATATGTTAGGGGCATGCAGTCCATTGATGCTAACTGTTTCATGAAGCTAAAACGTAACATTTAAGCACCGATTCATAGCTGCCTGATGACAAGCATGTGACAGTTAAATATTAATGTCCCACTTGAATGCAGTTTGAGAAAGGAGCTGAAGTTAAATAATACATATTCTGTGTCTAAAAGGGACCGGGTATGATGATTCACCCAGTGGAAGCCAGACACAAAGCTCCTCCCACTCCCAGGGAAGACAGGTGGAGAGAGACATCATTTAGAGCATCATTGTCCTACTGTCAATATCTTTCCACTATTTAGCAAAAGAGAACACCCCTTTTTTTCAATTATTCCCCCAAAGTTGTGAGGAGCCCTAGTGTCGTCAATAAACCTTCATTGTGTATTTACAGAGAGCTCAAAGCTAGCATGTCATCTTATGTTATGGTTCCTTGGTCTTTTTCTATTTTTTAAAGTAAAAAAAATAATAACAGTCGTTCAAAATAATGTGGCAATTTTAGTAAATTGGGAATGTCCAGTTTTACACGTTGATTTAGGTATGTAAAAAAAAATCACACATGTGGGAATGTCACATATGAGATAACTATACACACGCTTGTGTGGACCTGCATGTACACAAAAGCCAAGAGTTCCACATCTCTGGCAATCTCTTGGCCCTTTCCACATGGCTGCTTATAGCCTCGAGGGACCAAATCTGTGTTCTTTGTTTATCCTTTCGTCATCTGAATTTATATTTGTCTTGCAAAACACTTCTTTTGATCTTCATATTCCTTTCCCTCACAGAGTTACCCTTGTCTCAGCTTCTCCACTGGGGTTCCCCATGTTTTCTCACTATTTGCGTTTGGTTCTAAATCCCCCACCCAGGCTAGCTGAGGAAAGACTGTGTCCTCACCAGCAAAACTGAACATCCACTAGTCTTGGTGTGCAGAATTTGCTAGCTAACAGCAGAGTGTAATTTGAGACTGAAAGAAGGAGCAAGTTGGACAAATCTTTGAACTCTGAGACTGCATTGGGGTGTGGCAACATCCCATAAAGTGAAAATCTAAATGTTGGTATTTAGGGTTACACGTGCCAACAGGACCACCTTGAGAACTATTGTGGCACTGGAGATAATTCCTTGAACAAAGTGGATAACCTTTAACACAAAGAATTTCTTGGAGGAATATACTGTTTCCTTAAGAAAAATTTGAGGGCTTAAAAAAATTGGTCTATAAAGCTAATGGTGCGCTTTGAACGTGAATAACTTTTTAGACATCCCGTCAACATTCGATTGGTTTCCATTATTTCTTTTTCTTGTAACTAGAGGCCATTTTCTTTTGAGTTTCGTAGGTGGAACAGTAATGTAATGGCCTCTTTCCGTGTTTCATAGCTTGAGATTACACGCTTTCATGGTAGGTGTGCAAGCCGTCATTGTAAACACCTCCCATCTCCCCTGGGTCCTTGGTTTACCAGTAGCAACACTTGAGTGGCCCCTGTCCACAGCACTGTTACTAAAGCCTTCTCCATGGGTCAGACTGTCAGAGCTGTTTGGCTCTGAGATCACGTTTGTTTTGCCCAGCACAGATGGTAACTGAATAAAAGTCAGTGAAAAGAGGAAAGGACCTGCCCAAAACCACAGGCACAGGTCACAACAGGCCCTAGAGAGAGAAGCCTATGGCAGGAAGCGGTCTTCCAGCCCCCACCCCCCCCACCCCCACCCCCACCCCCCCCACCCCCCCCCACCCCCGCACTCAGCTTGGCCCTCTGTGTGGAAGGGAAAATCACACCCAGGAAAGAGGCCCTTGCTTCCTTCTGTTTAAACTCTCAGCCTGAACTATTATTCTAAAGAAAGCACACTGCCCTTCAAGATTTCTCAGGTCTTGTTAGCCTTGGGAACTAATGAAAGTGTTCTCTCTGCAAACCGGCCTGGGAAATAGGAAGAACACAGGGCAGGTGGCAAAATGTCTGTAAACTTCAGAAGGCAGATCCACCCCATGTGTCCCTTCTCACCAGATGTGCAGACAGCTGAGGGTAGCAAACAGGATACCCGCAATGAAGGCCAAGGGGATGGCTAGAAACACCGTCAGGAACTTGTAGATCACGTATTTGCTGATTTCAAAGAGCGCGTGGCTGCAGATCCACACTTTGTCAAAGGAGTGTGTAGTCGGAGGTTCTGCGATCAGATCCTCGAAGCCTAGCTGCAGATACAAGAAGCAAGGACTCACGCTGTCATCCAGCCTGTCAGGGGTAGGGTGGGGATGGGGTGGGGACGGAGTTGGGGGTGGTGGTGGCAGAAGTACTCTAAACAGGGTAAGTCCGAAGGAAAGGCCACCTGGCTAGAGTATTCCCAGCTTTTCTTACGAGTGACAGTGGGCACACAGGATTTAGACACACATTCCTGGCTGTTCCGGGAGCCCGAGGGCTGTGGGACCAGGGCAGAGTGCCAAAGGCACCAGCCAGAGCAATGGAACCAACTCCCACTGTTGGGGAGAAGTTGAATGCAGCATGCCATGGACCCCAGCAGCCTCTAGCCCAGGTGATCGAGAGCTCAGCCTGAAACTCACCTTGAGATGAGAGTTGAGCTGGTGAGGATCCCGGTCCTGACTGGAGTCAACATACTTCTCAGGATCTGTGTAGTCGACGACACTGTGGTGGCTGTAGGCGTCATCGGCCATGAAGAGCTGCACGTCGGCCTTCTCAGTCTCCAGCCCCATGGTGGCTGGTGTTGCGAGACTGGCTCGGGTCGGTCGGTCCCTAGGCAGCACGGCCTCCCCTTCCCTTGGCTCCCAGCCCCGCCCCGCCTGGCTTCGCCCTGCCTAGCCTCGGGCTGCCCAGGCGGCGGCCGCTTCCCGCTGCCGGTTCCCGCTCCCAGCCTAGGCTGGCGGAGTCCTGCCCCGCCCCGCCGGGCCTGCGGGGAGGGAGGGCACCTCTCCAGTTGCTCGCCAGAGCCCCAAAGAGCCGGGGAACCGGCTCGATGAGTCATCTCCTGGCTCGGTGAAGCCGGGCAAAGTAGACCTCCCGGGCCACTTGGCTAACATTCTGACCTGGATGCTTAAAGGCAGGCGGATCGGTCCTGGGAGGCATGTGTATGGGAAGAAGGTCTAGGGGTGCTAGGGGACAAGCATTGGGGAAGTCTACATGCATCTGCTAGTTGGGTTAGAGTTGCAGCACCTGCTCCTTGGAGCTATACTGAGAGAATGACGTGTTAATCTGTAACTTTGGTCCTAACTCACAGCAAGCATTGTTGTTGAATTGTGAGGCTAAGAGCCAACCTTACCTTATTGACAGATGATGGACTCCAGGAGCCCTTCCGTTTTTTCCAGAGTTGGTTATGTGAGTCGTTATAGGAGTTTGTGCCATCACACCCCAAGGACATGCTCTTCTACCTCCAAACTACAACTAACTTTGAATTTTCCCTCGAGTCAGGATTCTGTTCAAAGACTGCAGGAATTAATACCGTGCAGACAGATCCGTGATACCATCAGAGGAGCAGCATAAATCGGAGCATAAAACCACGTCATGGTACATGGATGAGCCTGCGGACCATTCTCTCAAGAGCTTCAGTAAGGAGGGATTGGTATAAAGAGTTTGCCATCTGGTAACCTCAAACTTTGCCTGCAGGAAACGGGAGTTTGATTAATATAGGTAAGGAGTAATGCTTGCAGACTGCCCAGGGCCCGAGAGAGTACCTGAGAGCAGGCGTTGCTATGGTCAGCAGGCTTTAGAGCCTGATGCACAAATCAAACCCATCGTAGGAACTGGATTTGAAGGTTTCTTTGGAAAAGGAAAGGCTATTTGGGGAGTACTAAAAGTTACAAAACAAACAACCAACAACCCGGGAACTGACTGGGAAACATTTTGAAGCCAGAACTCTATATTTTGTAGTTAAATAAGGAGTGTATCTTCTGCCACTGCGTTGTGTGGGTCAGTGTGGCAGTGGTGCAAAATGTCACAGGGTTGAGTCCCACGTCCCGAAGACTTCTCCTCTCCCTCACATAGTCCTGTTACTCAAGCCTCCCTCTACCCCTGAATTATACTTGTCCTACGTAGGCCTTACACTTACTGTGTTCTCAGCATTCATTCAGCCGGGCAGACTTTCTGAGAATATGATAGGTTCTAGATGCTGCTCCCAGAAGGCAGGAGTTTGAAGGGGAGGGTATCTTATTGATAACCAGGATCTGTACGAGATAGATTATATCCAATTAATCTTTTGTAAAGCTTGCATTTCCTCCAAGTTGTAAGATCTTTCTCGGGTAGAAGAAAATCACGGCTGCACTCAGGGTGGTGGCTGGACATCTGGCACTGGGGCTTTATCCATTCCAAGTCTTCGGGACATCTTCACATTCCCAATGCTCTCCTTAGGACAATTGAAAGAACGGATGCAAATAATTGCTGGGTTTTCAGGCCGTGGAGACAGGAGGCCGTCGAAAGGTAAATCTCTCTGTCTTTTATTGGACAGTTACAGTTATAGATTCATTTGTAAAACTATAGGTATTTATAAAAGATGTCTCTGAAGCCTATGCTAAAAACAGAACCTGTCTAGACTTGGTGTTTGCCATGAAGAATTCAATAGAGGAAGACTCACATGTTAACTTACTGAATACATTTCTCTACCATGGATTGGGACTGGATGACAATCTTATATTAATGGCATTCTTGCCTGGTTCACTGTTTTAATTCAAGTTTTTAAAAAGCATTTTTATAAAATGGTTTTGATTACCTTATTAGAATATTCTTAGACCATGACAGCTACCGTTATCTTCAAGGGGATTAAACCAACACTATCCCACAGCAAAGATGGTCTTATTCATGCTAAACTCATAGATTTTCCAAGAAAGAAAAAAAGTAAAGATGTTACAGCTAAATGGCCGAGCCCACACTGTCATCTTCCAGCATGCTGGATTACCCTCCAATGAGCCTCAAAATCATATTTCATTATAAAGATGGGGAAATCATATTTCATACAAAATCAATGCTGGTGCTGTCTTTTTCTGGCTGTTATTATGTATTGCCTTCTAAGACTGAGTTTTAAATGTCATATTAAAATAATGGGTGAGTCCAACTTGGTTATAGACTAGTATTCGTGAGTAGGACTTTGTTCCTTCATTTTCTCATTACACTGTAAGAAAGAAGATCTTTTTCTGGCTAATTGTAATGTGTTTGTGAATACACACTGAATGAAATCAGTTTTCCTCTTCAGCTTTCTTCTCAAATCACCAACATACTGTGGAGCCCTGGATTGCTTACACACGGCTTTACTCCTTGTTTATCCATGGAACTGGTTATTCATGGAAATAATTTCTTGGGATTTGAAACACTTGGGCTAGAGGAGTCTTGCTCAATGTCCACATTATTGGCATATTCAGCAAGATCATCCTGTGCTTTGAGGGCTTGTCCCTAGAACGGTATGCTTAGCAACATCTGCCCCACTAGCTTCTGACACTGCCTAGTCATGACAACGCCAAATTTCCAGACATTGCCAAATGTCCCCTGAGGACCCAAGTCACCTTTCCCCGCCTTTCCTGGGTCTGAGAACCACAGAATTCACCACTATTGAAATCTATCACATGAATAGGAAGAACTGAGACCTCTCCAATGCACATTAATAAGCCCCCACTTAAGACAAAGTTTGGAACTGTACTAGTAATTTATCTGAAAGCCTGATTCTCGATTGTGAAACATCTTCATGTGTACAGAAAGCTAAGTCCAACGTAAACTTACATATACATTTATAAAAAAGTTAAATGTAAGTATTTTATCTATTCTTTAAGATTTTCAAAATAATAAGTATTCAAAATTTCATAGAACGTTGGTATGGGTTAAGGGATACACAGATCCATCAAGAGACCCCCTCCCCCAGAATCAATTTCCAAACCTTGTCTGTTGGTCAGATCTCCCACACTTGTCTTCACAGAAGGGATGGATTGTTTAGATGATTATATCCAGAAAATCGTGAATTTGGGGATGTCTGGATCCTTTATATTTTGCCTTAAGACCATATGGAATTCTTGGGTTTTTGGCAAATCTCACCTATTGAATAATTTCCCCAAGTTTTAGGTGACTTTAATTGAGGGATCCATGTCCTTGTTGGAAGAAATACAAGGCAGCTGTTGATCAGGTTTTTACTGCACAGCACAAAGTTTGAGAAATTTGGAAACACTGCTGCTGCTTCTTCTTGTTTGAGCTTATCTCTCCATGCCACAGTGGGTTTTGAATAAGTAACTCCTTAAATAGATCCCTTTTTGATTGTGTGTGTGTGTGTGTGTATGTGTGTGTGTGTGTGTCTCACACCTTTTCCTCTCCTCACTTAAACCCCTCTGTCCACCATCCCCCATCTCCTGACAATGGACCCTGCCCCCTGAAGTTTAAAAGATCAGCTAGAAGGTGTTTGTCCATATAGTTCTTCAACTGTCACACATGTGAAGTGGTGTCAGATACTTAATGAAAGTTCCCTCAGTTTTGTTTTTAAAAGGCCGTTCGTCTTGTATCTGTGACCAGGAATTTCTAGTTTAATATTAAGGCAGACTAGCATGTTTGGGAGTGGTGGCTTCTTAATATTTTGTCTGCCTCAAATAGGAACCCCCAACCCTCCCACCCAAAAAATGTCATATACAAGAATATTAAGAATTACTATTTCTGTGGGAAGGCCTGGCTCTTAGAAACAGCAGAGCACCAGTGCACTCTTGAGAAGTCCGTATTCACTGTTGACGATGATTGGACAAGACATTCTATTCTCACTCAGAACAATGCAAGACGATTAATTTAGCTTTATTTTATCCTGTTTTCCATAAGTAAAGGATTTTCCTGTTTAGCCTTCTACGTATCTCATTGACATCTGGAGTATTGTATATATTAAAAAGACATCTCTATAGGACTTTGGCAATCTATCTTTCCGGAACATGAAGTAGGAGCTCATTAACCTTTGGTGAGCACTAAATTTAAGTTAAACTTTTAAGAAGTGTAATTTCCTCTATATTCAGGTGGGATCCTAGTTCTTTGCAAAACTTTGGATTAGTCTTTCCCCAGTATTAAGAGTGAAGCTACTTTTTTGTTTTGAGGATAAATACTTTTATTAAATTTATCTATTAAGTTTGTATATGCATGCCAAAGGACATATGTGCAAGTCAGAGACCAACATGAGGGGATTGGTACTTTTCCTTCTCAATTTCGGTCCCAGGGACGGAACTCTAATGTTTAGGCTTAGTAACAAGTGCTGTAAGCTACAGAACCATCTTGCTGGGGCTTGATTAGAGATTTTAGTTTGGACAAAACCCAAAATATTATAGCTCAGATTTAAGACTTTGTGTTGAAGAGCAGCAGCAGCAGCAGCAGGTGTAGCAGTGGTAAATTCTTTGTGTGTTTGTGTGCACGCATTCCATGCACGTGTTGCTGTTTGCATGTGTGTGTGGAGGTATGCTTGTCCCTGCATTAATACCTGGAAGCCAGAGGTTGGGAGCTCGTTCCCTTTTTTTCTATTGCTGTTCACCTTTTGAGATACCCTTTTAGAGAACCTGGAACTCACGATGGAGGGTTGCCCCGTAAACCCTTAAGGATCCACCTGTCTTCGCCTCCCCAGCCGCCGAGGTTTGCAATGCATGTCGCACTGCCCAGACTTCACCTGAATGCTGGGATCTGAGTTGACATCCTCAGGCATGCAGAGCAAGCAGTTTACTTGCTGTATCGGCTACTTTCTCCTCGGTGATCAAGTATGCCACAAGAACAACATAAGGAAAGGTTTATTCCGGCTCACAGAGGCTGCTGTCTCTCATGGTGGCAAGGTCACGGTGGGAGGAACTTGAGGCAACTGGTTATACTGTACCCACAGTAGGGAAAGAGGCAGTGATCCGCGCCTGCGCTCCGCTCTCTTTTTTCTTTTTGTTCAGTCTGAGATCCCAACTCATGAAACGCTACTGACCACAGTTGAGGTGGATCTTCCTACTGCCATTAGCTTATCCTAGATAATCTCTCTTGGGATTGCCAGAAGTTAACCTAACCTACTTAATACCTCACAGGCATGTCCAGAGAGCCTACATGATTTCTAGGTCCTTCCAAGTTGCCAGTCATAATCCTCTTGCCTGTGGATCCGTCTCCCCAGGCGCCATTTTCTCTTATTTACAAATACTTTTCAGCTTTCACTTAGAATTAACACCAATGTGTAAAAACAACCTGTCTGATCTAGAATAGGCAAGACAAACCCGGCCAGGCCAGCCCCAGGCCACTCTGAGTTTAAAGGATGAGAAAGAGGAAAGGAGACAGCATGAAAAGTCCCTTTCAAGTGTTAACCTCATCGCGTTTTTTTTTTTTTTTTCAATAGAAAAATAAGAATGCAAGAACAGAGTGCTCCCACCTGGCTCTTGTAAACCCTGTTTTACTGTCCGTTGGGCATCTTTGAGCTCATGAAAGGATCACTTGTGAGCAAAGAGCAAAAGGAGTCCAATTCTACAGAGCAAATGGAGGACTGGGATGTAGCCAAGGGGCGGGGCAGAAGAATATTCAGATTAGATTTTTCTATCAATAAATATCAGGGAAGAATTTTGGTTCCAGAGTTTTGTTTTTTTTTTTTAAGAATATGTTTTTCTACTTCTGTTCCTTAGTGGCATACAGTTGTGAGGCTGGTTTCTACAATAGACAAAAACATAAAATGAGAAAATCTAGGTGTGTGCATTTATTTTTTGTGGGCCCCCAAAGCACAGTTAGTCCCCAGACTGTCTGCCAAATGCTTGTTAAATTCTTAATCTCTCATTTAAACCAGCCTCAGAATTGGATAGAGAAGGAAATAAAAATGAAGTTGTTCTCTTACAGTTTATTACCAAGAGGACTACTGAGGTTTTATATGTCTGGATGGGGAACTGTTTCTCTAGTTAATCAATGACTAAATGTGTAAACATTATATTGCAAAGTAATTTTAGTAAATGTTTATATGTTTCTTTTTGTAAGCAATATGCAGGAAGTGGGGCGGAGGAGACTTCTTGGGGAATTAAGATGCAAACATCAGGAGAAACACCAAAGTTCGCATTGGAGTAGTCAATTTGTTTTTCTATAAAACCTGTATTTATAAATACCATTTCACTATTAGGGAGCGATAATAATTGTTTTCTAAATAGGATCGCTTCTCCCTTTTTATAAGAGTGAATGAACACGGAGTTCTGTTGTGAACTTCTAGTTGTCACTGTCAGTCTATATGCCTTCAGGGAGTTAGTCCAGCAAAAAGCTTGCCTTTCCCTTTTAAAAACCATTGTCCTTGGAAGCTCTTGGATAAACAGGACACTGGAAATAAACCTAGATAGTAAAACAACTGTGGTCCTGAAAAACTGCACACTGCTTTATTTGGGAGCAGCAGAATCTGCAGAATGTTGCTGTAAAGGGCACGCTACGTAAGTGACTTAGTTCTGAAGGCTTTTATTATGAAAGCAAAATAGTTTCTGAAGGAGTAGAGCACAATTAGCTAAATGTTTGGGACAAAAATAGAGTTATTATTTTATCGTCTTGGAAAAGCTTTGCCTGTTTCTCTCTTTATATTACAAAATTGTTTATTTTGTTTTGTTTCATTCTATTTTTTTTTTTTTTGAGACAGGGCCTCTGTACGTAATTCTGGCTGTCCCAGAGCTCACTATATAGACCAGGGCTGGCCTCAAACTCACAGAGATTTGCTTGCCTCTGACTCCTGCGCGCTGGGATTAAAAGTGCATGTTACCACACCCAGCTTCTATTTACCTTCTTGTTCTTTTAGTACCCGCCAAATAAAGCTTCACACAATAGAAATGTCTCATTCGGTTCTCCTTCCCTTCTTTGTCTTCCTTTGCAGTTTGTTTCTTTCTAAGATGTTGCTCTTCCCAATCAAAGGCTGTCCCATTTCCAACATCTCAGAGTTGGGAGGAACTTGGAAGCGTAAGACCAGTGATTCTCAATCTTCCTAATGCTATGGCCCTTTAATCCTTTTCCTCTTGTGGTGGTGACCCCCAACCATAACATTATTCAATGCCATTTCCTACATAACTGTAATTTTGGTACAGTTATGAATTGCAATTTAGATATTTGATATAGAGCATATCTGATGTGTGACCCTCAAAGAGGCCCCAAGTTGAGAACTGCTGATCTAGATGAATGCTGCCATATGCCTTCATAGTCTCTGTTAGAATATCACAACAATGAAAAGCTAGTTTACAAAGCAAACCAAAGATAAAGCTTTGGAAAATTCTCATTATTTTATGCCAATTCCAGCTATGTAAAGATCATTTTATCTATTATCTATCTGTCTGTATATCATCATTCTATCTATCTATCTATCTATCTATCTATCTATCTATCTATCTATCTATCTATCTATCTATGTATCTATCCATCATTTATTATTTTAATTCTGCCTTTGCCTCTCAAAGAAAATAACTATTAAAGTTCAGCTCCCAGATCATTTAAGGTTAGTTTGTAAACACCAGGTTTTCTCCTCACTAAACATTTTTCTAGCTAAACTACCTCATTTATTTCAGGGTTCTTCATATGTGATGGTATCCAATTGTATAGTTTCCTTTCTCTGATAACATAATCCAACTTGTCAAAAATGGCACTCAAAGTGAAGACCCAAAGTCAGGTCTGAGAGGCTGGAGGTAACATAATATCACATCGCTTTCTTTTCATTACTCTACAGAGTAATAAGTATTAAGTTTTGGTTGTTCTATCATAGTTATGATTCAAATCAGTCTCACTGGAATCTGAAGTTTTAACTTTTAACTTTGCTTATGTCGCACTGCAAAAGTAAGATAGTACTACTTGATGCCTGTCTTGGAAAGAGTCAGTTAAACATTTCTATCAAATTTTATCGCTTTGAATTATTGCCTTGGTTTTCAACGCTGTTTTCTATTTCTTTCATGTCAGTCTCACAGTCACTGATGGAAGGCTGAATACACTTTGATGAGCTATTAAGAGTTGTGAAGCATTCCAGTTTCATCACTAGTTATACCGTCTGTATGTCCATGACCTCTAAAGGTCTAGTCCTACCAGTGACTCCAAGCTTCAAAGACATGTCCTCACGATAACCTTGCTATCTCAAATGCTAGGAGTTCAGAAACCCAGCGTTTCACTTCTATACCCAAATCGGCCGTAGACATTCTGATCACACGGTTAAAATCTAAAGTCAGGCCTCAGCTTTAACGTCTACGAGTTGCTCATTGCTCCGAGGCCCAGCGGTCTGTTAGTTCCGCCTCCCAAATCAGTGCTTCCGCCGTCTTCCATCTTCCTTCCTTTCCCTGGTCTCAGATCTGATCACTGAAACAGCCACCACAGAGCACGCTTTTGTTCTCTCAAATCTCAGCCTTCGCCCAATATCCAGTGGACCTTGTAGCAAAACACCATTCCATACGTGTTCTTATTAGACATATTATACGTATATGCATAGAAAGGTAAATGCACAGCTCGATGAGTTTTCACAGAGAAAACATCTTCTATTCAAATGAAAGCAGAAGATGACCAACCCTTAAAGCCCATGGCCATGCTCGCCTCTGTCACCCCACCCTCCTCTCCTCAGGCAACTCTAAGCCTAAACTTTCACCTTATTTTCTCTGTTTGCAATTTTATATACACAGTGACGTCACACACTGTACTTTTCAATGTTGTCTCTAGTTCATTTCAGAAACTGTGACTGTGACTCTCACCGACTCGCTCATCAGAGGGGATATTTCGTCTCATTACATTGCATGCTCAGAGAGCAATTTATTTGTCCGTTCTAAGGCTCGACATGGAATGTTGCTGGTTTCTTGTTTGGGGTGACAAGGCGTAGAGCACTTATTTGGGATAGGACGTTAAAGGAAAATATGGTTACTTATGGCTTCACTGTCTCATGACACAGATTTTGATTTTTAAAGTTCAATGATTTTTTTTAAAGTTTCAAAATGTTAGATATTTCAACGAGAACTGAAAATATTAAGGTTGACTATGTAAAAAGTGAGAAGTTCCTATTATTTTATTGAACTCATGAAGTAGATGAAAGGCAGGATCCGGTGCTGGCTGGAGAGAGATACTCATGAAGAGGGATGGATTGCTCACTGGCAAACACTCATAGGAAAACACAGGGGCCAAAATAATCAACTTTACTCAAATGTCCTTTTGGGGAATGGAAAATGTGTTACCATTCCATTTCCTTCCTCGGAAGAGACAATATGAATGTCAGAAGAGCCATCTTGCTTTACAAAATAGATTATAACCTAGCTTGTGAGCCAGTTGAGTTGGTTTTTGAGTTAGGACATCCTCTCTCATAATTCATCATTTATGACTCTATTTCTCTTGCCTTTTCTGTCTCTTCATTCTAATTGCTCTCCTGTTGGCTGCTATCCGAATGCATATTCTATTTTAGCTTAACTATACAATACTTAACAGTAAAAATCAGTAGCACCTTTAGATATATGCCATTCTGATGCATTGGTGGGGTGGTGATGGAGTAGGCGTCTAATCCTGGATTATTTCGGTTAACCTTCAAGGTATTAATCTAGTCTCAAATTTTTGAAAATGAAAAGTGACATGTGGCAACTGTATCTGATGACCAGCTTACATGAAAATTGTCCTGGGGAAACTGCCATCATTGCTGTCTTAGTTTGGTGAGCATCTATGTCCTCTCCCTCCTCATGGACAGGGATGCTGGATCCTCTAATCTGTGTGTCTTAAACAGTTAGGGTTGTTCAGGAGATTAAGAAAGAAGAAATACTCTCCTAATTATGACACAGAAAAAATAATATGAGATTAGAGTTGGACCATTGTGGCTATTAGTCAACTGCTTTTATCTTCGCATTCTTCAAGGTGAAGGGACAGTGTCATAAAATTAACTTAAACAACCACATGGCTTCAGAAATCTATGTCTAATTCATTAATTCCTAACATATGTGTGGTGGTTTGAATACGGTTGACCCAGGGAGAGTCACTATTAGGAGGTGTGGTCTTGTTGAAATAGTTGTGGTCTTATTGGAAAAAGTGTGTCACTGTGGACATGGGCTTTAAGACCTCGACTTAGCTGCCTGAAAGCCAGTCTTCTTCTAGCAGCCTTCAGGTGGAAATGTAGAACTCTTAGCTCTGCCTGCACCATGCCTGTCTAGATGCTGCCCTCTTGATGATAATGGACTGAACCTCTGAATCTATAAGCCATGCCCAATTAAATGTTGTCCTTATAAGAGTTGTCTTGGTCACGATGCCTCTTCAAAACTATAAAACCCTAACTAAGACAATGTGTATCATTTATGTTTTCTTCCCTTCTGAATTTGTTTCATTTGTTCTTAGGAAGAATTCAGTGGAACAGGAGATACTGTTATACCCACACAAAGAACTGAAGAAGTTCTGAAGAGTTTGTGGATTTGACAAAGCTTCTATGGTTATTCAGTGTTAGGTCCAGAATGTAAACCCACTCTCTTGGCATAGGGCCTGGGCAGTCAAGTATCACCTGCATTTAAAAAGAAACTTGTCATAAGGTATTTAAAGCTCATTTCTGTAGGGGGAGTTTCCCTGATTGCTTCCCTAATTGTTGATAGGCTAATAAAGACGGTAGAAGATCACTGGGTAAAGATATGGAGGTGGGATTTCTGAACAGGTTAGGAAGAGAAAGAGAGAAGGACAGAGAGGATTAGGATCAGGCCAGGGGACAGGCAGCTGTTGCAGACTTAGGGTTCTGGGATTGGGTGGGGAGAGGCTGATAGTTTCTGGTCTCCACAGTATGTGGAGGCCAAGGAAGATGGGGCAGGATATTCTTCACCCAGCAGTTGTACCATCTGGCTGTTTTTAAAGTGTTAGACCTGTCTGGTGTCCCACCCCCCCACCACCTGCGCAATGACTCAGGTAGGCAGCAGGGAAAGAACACAGCTGGGTAGAATTTGGCCAGGCTTTGGAATGAGAGGATTGGGCAAAGGACAGAACTCTAGGGGAGAGGTAACCACAGTGGAGCAGGATGGCCAAAGAGTGATCTCAGAGCTCTGGAGAAACAAAGTGGGAGTTTGTGGGAGAGGTGTTGGCTAGGAGGAATGGGCAGCTACTGATTCTAAAGCCTAGCCGGACCAAGCGTGTGCTTTTAAAAATTACATTCAACATGCTTACTTCTGTGATATGTTATGGTTTAGTTTTGACACAAACAAGGTGTTGATTATGGTTCAGGAAACAGTTGAGGACAAAACCAAAAAACACCAGGCCTTCATTCCCACATGTGAGTGGTCATTCTCAATCACTGTCACATAATCTATGTATCCCAACACTAGAATAGTACCCTTCTATTATCAGTACCCTTCTATTGGATGCTCTTGTTTCAATATTCTTTAGACTATGGTGCTATGAAAGTTATGGTAGTCTATACAAACTAGAATTAAGTTTAAAATGTGGTTAAAACAAATTTCAAAAGGAAATACCATATAAATTGTGCACTGGTACTGATAATAACAGAAACCCTAATTAAGACACAGTTAAATCATATTATCTGCTAACAAGTTACCTTGTATGTGAAGAGTAACAATGTCTTATTACATTCTATCTCTTCTTTTTACTTCTAGCTTTCTTAATCATCAATTTTAAAGTCACTAGACAATATGATTCAACTGTGTCTTAATTGGGGTTTCTGTTACTATGATAAAACACCATGACCTAGGCAACCTTGGGAGGGAAGGATTTATTTGGCTTATATTTCTAACAAAAAAAGTGAGAGGAAGCAGATGGATAATGTTCTAACCCAATGGGAGTGGCACATGCCTTTCTGAGAGGAGTGGGTTGACCTGGAGGACTGACCAGGGAACAAGCTACTTACATGGTTGCAGGTTCTTTTAAACAGCTCTGAACTGCTTCAGGAAAGCAAGAACTGAAAGAGTTAAGATAATGTATATACCTTGCAAAGTTCAAAAGAATGTGCTAAATGAAGCTTGGGATCTATTCAGAAAATAATAGTGGGTCTTGGAGTCCAAGTGTTGAGACTGCAGTCTGTAGGTCCGGAAGAATGAAGGTTTGAATAAATGGCATCTTATAGGAAACAACTGCAGTTCGTAGCCGTACTGTGGGGGTTCAGAAGGGAAACATGGAAGGTACATACAGGACCCTGAACAGAGTCCTCACCACCGATGGGTTTACTGGAGTCATAAAGTGGCAACATTGCCATGAGAAGTAGTTGCCACCACCGGAGCAAAAACTATGATGTATACTGGAGTATCTACAACATGGAAATGGCTCAAAATATTAACTTCTTGATGCAAAAAAGTCTGCTGGGTCCATGATTTGGCTGCTAAGGCCTGATAATAGAAGGCCCACATTAATTCTATGTCCAACCCTTTTCTTTACCCACTTTCTGTTACCTTTCTTTACAATAAACTAGAATCTCATGTGACTAAGGAGGAAGAGGAAAGAGAATAATAGGCATATTTAGCTTTTAAAAAAATAACAATTTATTAAGATAAAATCTTCATTTACGAGATAATTTGTTACCAGGTAACATGATTTAACTGTTTTCAGGATATTCCAAACACCGTAAAGCTGTTATCACAACGGAGTTTAAAATGATGTGACCCCATTGCTTAGTTGCTTACAAAGCCCGTTGAAGAAACCCTTTACCTCTTAGCTACTGTCCCTGCGCTATTCAGCTCCGTCATCCCTGAGCTGTTCTCTGCCTCTATATTTTGCCTCCTCCGGGCATTTAATATAAATGAAATCATGTGATTCGTGATCTTCTGTGTCTGGGCACAGTTTCTCACGTCTTTTCTTATTACATAATAAAGCCAAGCCAGCATTGTCCCTCTGTGTTTCTGAATAGTTGTCCCTCTTAATCCTGTTCCCTCCTCATTGGTTAATGCAAGTTTGACTTCTTTTGCTTCAGTGTTTACAATTCATGCTGCTGTGAACCCTTGTGTGAGTTTTCTGTGTAGATGTGTCTTCATGGCACTTGGACCTGTTCGTAGGTTGGAGTTGCTGGGTCCTCTGGGACTTTGTGTTTAACCTTTGAAGAAGGTGAGGACTGCCTTTGCAATCGAGGGTGTCATCTTTCATTGTTCCCTCTGTACTACAGTGTCTGAGAATTCCTGCTTCTGCACGTTTTCATCTGTCTTTTCTGTATACACACTGGCGCATGCGATATGGTCTTTACATGTTCTTCATGGATGATTACATATTTTTTTTATTTTTGACTGGAGAGGTTTGCCTCTATATGACATTTAGACTTTCAAATAAAAAGTTAGAGTTTTATACTAAAATATTTCCTTCCCTGTGAAATTCTTAGGACTTTTCATAGAACATCCCCCATTGTGTCTTTCTGCTGGATTTATCACCCGGCAACTGAGGTATAATGAACAGCCTTCCTAATTATAGCTCCTCTATGGCTAACATACTTTTGCTACAGGTACAAGATCACTTCTGCCCCTTATCTCGTGACCGTTGTCCGTGGCACATGTCTGTAATCCCAGTATTTTAAAAGTTGACATAGTGTCTTCTGGGCTTATCTAAGATAAAATGAGACCCTGATTTCAACAATAAAAACAGTAACAAAAATAATCATGTATGTAGGGTCTGTAATTGAAGTTATATTGAATAATTATTTCAAGGGAAATAAAGGACCAATAACTTATTGCCAATTTAAAAGCTGGTGATACATTTGCTCATATATTTAAAAAATATATGGTTGTAGTATCAAATTGGTGTGATCATATCACACTGCTGCATTTAAAAGAATATACTTAGTATTTATAACTATTCTGGAAATTACATTCCATGAGTCCATTTAAATTGTGGGAAGGATAACATTTTCTGTCAACTTAGACATTTACGAAAGGCTACATGCTTCCTTCCAAACCCTTTCAGAGGATATTAAAGAAGGAAGAAGGCTATTACTGTGGATTTCTTCCCAACTCCTCCAGTTTCTTTTTATATAGCTTGCTTTCAGTTTTGTTCTATTCTAGATACTAATTTGGGAGCTGATTATATCTAAGACCCTTGGTGGAGTCCTGGGAGCTGAGGAACTTGCAGCTCCCAGGTCTCTGGAAGACCCCCTGTAACCTCAATTACAGACTCTACAAGCAGGATTTGTTCCTATTGTTATGTTAAAGACAGAGTCTCCTTCTATCCCAGGAAAGCAAGGAAATGCAACCCAGACTAGCCTTGAACTCCTATAGATCCTTTAGATTGCATTAAGCGCTGCACCAAACCTGCTATTCAAGACTTAAGAGCGCTCAATTGCTTCCTGAGCGACTTTCAGCATTCCCTTCTTTTTACACTGATACTTTATTTTTTATTTGGGAATTTCACATACATGTACAATGTGTTTGGATGCCACCCATCCCTCCTGACTGCCCCCAGAATAACCCTACTTACTACTAGACTCACCTTATTTCTTTCGTTCTTTTCTTTCTCTTTTTTAAAGAATTATCTTATTGAGTTCACGTAGTGCTTCCTATCTGCACATGACAGACAGGTGTGGGCACACCCACTAGAGCATGCACACCCTATCACTGGTGACAGCCCCACAGAAAATGGCTATCCATTCCCTAGAAACAACAAACTGCCAGTAATCCTCAGCTACAGCCAGACCTCCTGCGCTCCTCTCCCAACCACAGTGGAATTTTGACAGGCTTGATCTTTGCAGTAATCATAGATGCTGTGTCACACATGGGACACTGTATCATGTCCAGAAGACAGTGTATCAAGGTACACTCCCTACCCTTCTCTTACGCTCATTCCATGCTCTCTTTAGAGATGGTCCTTGCACCTTGGAGTGCAGAGATTCACACAGACGCTCTACTTGGGGCTAAGCAGTCACAGCTACTTATTTTTGCTACTTTCATTGAACCAGTTTCCAAATCCTATACTTTTTCATATACTTTTGATTATTGAAAATTTCTATCTACCACAAAAGCTAGCTGGCAGGATGTTCCAGTCTGAGATTGATTTCCCTTTGTTCTGCAATCAAAGCAGGTGGTCATACCAATTTTCAGCAATATGGTCATATCAATACCCAGAAAATGTAATCAACTTGGAAGCCCCTCAATTGATGAATGGGCTAGGAAAATATGACATATACACACAATAGCATTTCATCCAGCTGCTAAAAATGCCTGAAATAACGAAATTGCAAGTAAGTGGATGAAACGGGAAAATTATACCATGTGAGGCATCCAGCCTCAGACAGACAGACACTGTATGCCTTCTCTTTTATGTAGGTCCTAACTTTGAATTTTTTTTGTATGCTTAACCGAGAATATGAGTGGAAGCCAGTAAATTAGAAATGGGATAATATGGAGGGTGCATTAAGAGAAAGGAGTAGCAGAATATACACACAGCAGAAGTAGAGGTGAGGAAAAGACAGGGTGAAACGTGAACGCAGGGAGAGAGTGGGGGTGGAAGGCAAGAGAGAGGAGGGAAACAATAACCAACTACAGCAGATCTGAAGAAGCCATGTGGAAACCTATCTGGCAACCCAATTAAAAGTTACATCTAGAGAGGACAATAGGACACATGTGATATGAAAGAAAACGGGATCAATGCTGGGGTGATAAAGGTTTAAGTGGGAATGTGGACAAGACGCGAAAGAAAGGCTTAGCCAAACTAAGGATGTGTGGGAAAGCCTTATGGAAACCTATGACTTTTAAAACTATTTACAGAATGTAATGAATGAATAATGGATGGATGAACGACATTTGAGTTGAGGTACCCTCCTTGGGTGTACAATGCTGCTTCCAGAAGACATAGGTTATTAAACAGAAATCCCAGTGCAGAGCATGGGTTACCTCCTAACAAGTTATTAGTTGGGGAACTCCCAGAGACGACACCACCACAAAATTTTCGTCACTTCTTAATGCTATTTTGGTTACTATGTCTTGAAACATCTTAAATTTTATTTTAGCTTTAGAAGAAAGTTCCAACTGTGCCTCGATTGTGGCAAGAGTAGAATGCCAGGAAACTGGCTGCTGGAGCACTGTGAGTGTTGTAAGTTGGTAAACACTGTGCAGTTTTGGCAGCCAAGAGGCAAAGCCTCAGCCGTGGAAAGGATTTTCGTCGTTTCGAGCCAAATATGGTCAGCTTTTAACTCTTACAATGTCCATCCACAGGCAGGCTTCTGTTTATGGCTCGACTTGAATTTATCACTTCCATACATCACCGAGAGGGACAAAGTGGAATTTTCTTTTCTCTTTATGCTTCCTGGTGTCTTAGCACTTGGAACTCAGGCTCATGATTAGTTTGACAGACAGAAGGTATCATTCATGGATGAAAAAGGAGACAGGGACTTGGTGTCCTGGAAGGAAATGAGTACAGTGTCATGAGGGGCTGTTTGCCAGGAGAACCAACACTAACAATGAGGACCATGGGCTTAAGGCTGGTGACTGGAAAGCAAAAGCTGCCTAGAAATGGGGGACGGAGCAGTAGCATTGGTCTCTGTGAATAAAACCAGGCCCATCCTCCATCCACCTTGTGACCTTCCGCAGATGTCTACAGTTAGCTAAAGCCAGCCCGTGGACAAAGGGTGGGCCACCGTAAACGAATCTCTAAGGTTAGTTTTCTGAGGCACAGTGTGAGGAAGAGAGGTTGGGAGACAGCCAGAGGACGGCCAGCGTAGTGAGAGCAGCAATACGCTGGAACCTGAAGAGGCAACGAGTGTAGGAGAAGGTGGCTTTGTGGCTGGAGGAGCCTCACACATGCTCTGCCCCATAAAGCTCATCGAACAATGGAATGTGGGAAAAATTATGTCTTCAGGGTTTTTTTTTTTTAAATGTGGCAAGGTTTGTTTTATACTTCAAAATGATTCAGTGTGCTATACTCAAGTCTAGGGAATGCAGTGTGCTGAAACCTGGAGAAAGGGGGATCAAAGAGAATAATCGGAAGGAGAAAGATTAGCTGACCAATGTTAGCAACGTGAGAGGGTGTTGAGTAACTGTGGCTTACAGTTAACAAACATACTAAAGACTTAAAGGGACTCTCTGTCATTATATTCTAGAACATGGGGCCATCATTTATATATTTTGTTTGTTTGAAGTTGTTGCTGCTACAGAAAAAGGGAAGTCTTTAAAATTATCTGTAAATGTCAATTTAATCCCATGCTTTTGTTTTAGTGTCTCTTTGTGGGGTGTGGAGATGCTTTGCTGCTCTCTCTCTCATCTCTCCGTCTCTGTCTCTGTGTTGTCTTTTTCTCCCTGTCTCTGTGTCTGTGTCTATCTGTTCATCTGTCTGCCTGCCCTCTCTCTCTCTGTGGTGTGTGTGTATGTGTGTGTGTTGTGTCTTTGTGTATATCTGTGTGCGTTTTGTCTTTTTATGTATCTTTGTGTGTGTGTGTTTGTGTGTGTGTGTGTTGTCTTTTTATGTATCTCTGTGTATGCCTTTGTGTGTTTGTGTGTGTTGTGTTTATGTGTGTATATTCTCTCTCTCTCTCTCTCTGTGTGTGTGTGTGTGTGTGCGTATGTATATGTCTGTGTGTCTGTCTGCCTCTCTCTCTCTCTCTGTGTGTGTGTGTCTGTGTGTCTATGTCTCTCTCTCTGTGTATGGTGTGTGTGTGTGTGTGTGTGTGTGTGTGTGTGTGTGTGTGTGTGTGTGTGTAGGTCAGAGGTTCAGGTGGCATGGCTTCTGTCTCCCTCAATCCTTCTTCACATTACTTCTGAGGCAGTGTTTCTCTACTTGGAGATTGCCAGTTTTGTGCTGGGCTGGTTACCTGTAAGGAGCTCTCTGTCTTCGTCCCCCTAGAACTGGAGTTACAAAAGAACACTGGGCCCCACTTTCTCATGCACACTGGGGGATTCTAAGCTCTCTGTGCTTCCAGGACTTTATGGACTGAGCCATCTCCCGCGTCCTAATGAGATGAATGATTACACAGGGCAGTTCACATAATCAGGCTCAGGAACAGAACATTTCCTGGTTATGGTCTTGCCCTCCCAGTTCTTAGTAAACTTAGAGTTCCTTGCTTGCAAACATTTGACTCTTATCAATGAAATCATTATTTTTTAGCATGAACAAACTAAATGTTCTCATGTTAAAAAGGAAACGCATCATTATGAACTCTCATGTTATTTAAAAAAAATGTTTCATTTTGGAGATAAGTCGAGTTTGTTTCTTAGGTAGCCCACGTTGATCTGAAACTCACTGTGTAACCCGGACTAGAACTCCTGACGCCCTGCTTGGGTTAGAGTTGTGCTTTCTGCATCAGTGATTTTTGGTTACATCATTTACTTGGGACAGGACTACAGTTTCACATGAAACACGGTCTCTGTCTAGCAAACCATGGAGAGCAGGAGACGTTTCCTTTGGAAGACTCTGGTCTTCACTTTGGCAGCATCTGCATTACAGTGGGAGGCTTTCTGCTGACCTCCTTCTGTGGCATCGAAACTAACCATCGAAAAAATGTCTTAAGGTCCCCCAAACACTTGCATCCTGTGACCCCAAAACAGACATTATCGTGTTGTCTCTTAAATGAGGATAACGTGTACATTTGTGACTTGTTCCATGTTTTCTAGAAGATTTTTTTAAATTAGAAGCATGGCCTGACTTGTATAATGTTTCACATAATGGTTTCATCTGTCCCTCCTCCGTGAGGGAGGGTTTGTTGGTTTGCTTCCATAACTTCCAGCCTTATACAGTGTGCTGCATTGTTCTCCAGAGACGTTTTCCTCTGGTGTAATTCTGACATGGTTTTGACTTTCTGCCTCCTGAATTGCACACGCTATGACCTGTTATAAACATTTGTATAAACACAGCACTGCATGGAGCCCTGAGATTGCTCACCTTAGGTGTCTAAAATGGTAATTTTCCTAGGATATTTTAAATTCCTTGGGATTTTGAAAATGTTAAAAGGAAATAATATTATATAAAACATCATAAAATATAATGTTAGAAGAAAGAAAAATTTCATTACGCAGTTGGGGAACTTCAAGACATTTGTAACTGGTTATTTAAGATGATTATGATCGAAGACGCTAAGTCAGATGAAAGTCCATGTTGACCTCCTTCCACAGCGTCTAAACAAACCATCCGGAAATGTCTTAATGTCCCCCCTCCCCCAAATACTTGTATCCTATGACTGGAAAACATATACAAATAGTCCAGTGATACATTTTTTGATCAGTTTGAAATCTTGAACTTCTTCAAGTTGTATTACTGTAGAAAATAGTAACCTGTGATCAGTTCATGAAAATGATATTTTGGCTTGGCTTCCTCCTAAAGGTACTTTCTACATGTAAGAAAAAGATAACTTTTGTACGGGTTTGGGGGCAGGAGGTCTTAGCATGCCTTTTTAAAAAAGATTCTATCACCACCTTTATTGTGAACATAATTTAATATTTTGATATTGATTTTCTAAAACGTCTATTATATATTATATTCTGAAACAACAGCCAAGTCCTCTTATTAAAATGTTACTTACTCTAAGTCCCCTGAGAGGCACTAATGGCTAGGCCTGCTCCTCAGATTTCTCTAAGATTGTCTAGCCCCAGGTACTATCCTACAGGGAAAAAAAGTCTGAAGTCAGGCTGCAAAATCCCTCCAATCCCAGGCTACCCTGAAAAGCTCCACCCCCATAAGAAACCCTATAGAAAGGTTACCTCTTGTCCAGTTCTTTGTTACTTCTCACTGGAGCAGAGGCAGCCATCCTCCCTCCTCTGTCTTTCCCAATAAATGGCTTGTGGGATTTATTGTGCTGTGTGACTTTGTGGTATTTGTTGGCTCCCAACTTACCCCTCAGAGCTCTAATGCTTACACTCACACCCACCCCCCCCAACACACACACACACACACACACACACACACACACACACACACACACACACACGGGTTGGTTTTAATAATTTGAGGAATGTGAAGTGGACTGTTCATCTTTGGCTAATCTTGAGGAGGTACTGGTTGCAGGTGATTAAGGAGGTGAGTTCCTGTGAGGGAGGCTGAGAGGACAAACTGGTGAAGAGAGATCAACTGTGTAAGCTATGGAGTGGCTGGGGGACATGAGCAGAGGGAGAAGGCAGGATTGCAGAGAGCAGAGGAAAGGCTGAGGGGACCAATGGGAACAAGTAGAGAGCTTGGGAAAACACGTACCATTGGAATGAGTTCCTACTCTTTCCTGAAATAGTCACTAACGTTTATTTACATTGGAATCCAAAGCTTTGGGACATATCAAGTCCCTTAAGCAATGAGGAGGAGTACAGAAAGAAAACCTTCTGTCATCTATCAATCAATGGAGTCTGTAAATCTAGGGACATCTAGTGCTCCAAATTGTAAAGAAAACAGAGGGGTGCTTTGGTTATTTATGATAGCCCCGCCAAGGCAAAGTATTAACACGAACTCTGTGCTCTCTGATTCTCTGGTTTGTTGATTATCAAATATTTAGGAAGACCTTGAAACTCCACTTTGGGATTAAATTAATGGAAATAGAGATCATGTCAAATGGTTTCTTTCTCCTCTTCCTCCTCCTCCTCTTCCTCTTCCTCTTCTTCTTCTTCTTCTTTTTTTACACATTTAAAGCTTATTTTATTAAAGCTTACTGTGATGGCAATAAGTATAAAACAATGCATAAGTAAAAATTATAAAATATTATCCTTCATGAACATCAGTGGGAATATCTTGAAAGATATTAACATTTCTTTTTTTTTGCCTTTTGGCTTCTTAGTTTTTAATTTTTTGAAAAGTGTTATTATTAAACAGAAAAGTTTTAATTAACTAATTATTGTTATTATTAGTACTACTTATAGTAGCAGTAGCAGTGGTAGTGTGTGTGTATCTGTGTGTGTAAAGACAATTTGTGGGAATTGGTTCTCTTTTCTATCAAGTGGGCTTCAGGACTTGAACTCAGATAGTCAGACTTAACGGCAAGCTCCTTTACCCACTGAGCTATCTTGACATTTCCTAGGCTGAATACTGCGCTTTTCTCAAACTAGCAGGATTAGTGTTTCTTAGATGGTGAACTCACAGAAGTATTTCCACAAAGAATATCATGCTGCAAAACAATTCTGATAGTATGAATTAGCTCAGCATTTGGTCAAGCACTTATTGATGAAAAACTGATTATTCCAAGTTTGTGATTTTACAGAATACAAATTCTATTTTCCAGTCACTTTCTGGGTTTATGGATTGACTTCAGTATGAATACATAGGAAAGAATTGCCAGGTTGTATGGTAAATGTGTCTTTAGTTTCACAGAAAAATACAAAAGTATTTTGTGGGTGTTGATGCCATCTCACCCTCTTCTAGCAACATAAAATTCCTAATGGAAGACACACTTTGGGATAGCTGGCATTATGAATGTGACTTTTGTTAGTCATTCTAGCGGGTGTGCGGTGACATTGTGTGTGGCTTTAATATGGATATTCCTCATAATTAATGATGGTGAGCATATTTTATGATGCTACCGGGAATCATTTCCGTGGACCTGCTAACAAGTCTTGCCCTTTTAAAAGTCTGTTCTGCTCTAATTACTAAAATCCAAAAGTTCTTCATGAATTTTTTTGTAGTCTGTCTTTATGCTTTCAATTTTTAGTTATGCTTCTCAGGGGACTGAAGAAGATAGATTTTTCAAGTGTTCTTTTGATGTGAAGAGACATTCTTTTTCTTCTTTCTCCTCCTCCTCCTCCTCCTCCTCCTCCTCCTCCTCCTCCTCCTCCTCCTCCTCCTCCTCCTCCTCCTCCTACGTAGTAGTAGTAGTAGTAGTAGTAGTAGTAGTAGTAGTAGTAGTAGTAGTAGTAGTATTTTGGTATTTTGAGATAGGGTTTCTGTGTGTAGCTGTCCATCCTGAAACTATCTCTGTAGATCAGCCTGGCTCCTAAATCACAGAGATCCACCTGTCCTTTCTTCTTGAGTGCTGGGATTAAAGGTATGTGCCAACGCCCCCTCCCTGACATACTCTTATAAAAGAAGACATTAATTAAGTCCTGCTTACAATTTCAGAGGTTGAATCCAATATCGATCACCATCCAGATCTACAGGCAACAGGAAGAAAGAGACTCTGGGCATGAAAAGGGTTTTTGAAATCTTAAGGCCGAACCCCAATGACACATTTCCTCCAACAACGCACAGCTCTGAATCCTTTCAAATAGTGCTACCACCTGGTGACTAAGTATTCAAATCTGTGAGCATATGGGGGCCATTCTCATTCAAACTGGTGGTGTTCTTTCTAACAATATATTTTTCTGTGTTTTTAATTTTTACGTGTATGCATGTATGCAGGTACACAAGTGTATATCCATTAATGTTTTGCATATCTGCGCATATGTATATGTAGAAGCCTGGGGTTGCTGTCTGTAAGCATCCCTTGTACCTCTTCCATTTGTATTCATTGAGGCAAGGTCTCTCAAGCAAACCAGAGCCCATTGACACTAGTCTTGTTAGTCAGCTAGCTCAGGCTAGCTCCTGACTCAGCCTTCTGGAGGCTGGAATTACAAGTGGGCTATGTTCATCAACGTTTAGCTAGCTTCTGGAGATGTTAATTCAATTCACATTTGAATTACTGTGCCATCTCTCCAGCTCCTATAAAAACATCATCCATTAAGACAAAGCGATGAATATTTTTTTCCTGTGAGTCTTACAGCTTTAGCTTTCGTATTTAATTCTAAGACTCATTTTAAGTTGTCACACGAGATAATAACCAAGATGTGTTGTTTCCCGTGAACATCAGTAATTGTTTTCTCATCTTTTGTTGAAAATAATGTTTTCTCATTATAGCTATATTAAAAATATAACTACTCATGTGTGTGTGGATCCCTTTCTATGCCCTCTTCTATACATTAATCTATAGAACTATAGAACATTTGTGTTTCACTGTCTCAGTGTAGGTGGATTAAGTGTGTGTTGGGGGGGTATGGCACGTGGCTGTGGTGTCCATGGAAACCATAAGAAGGCATGTAATACCCTGAAGAGGAGTTACAGCAATCAAAAGGCACTTGATATGGATGCTAGGCCCTGAGTTTTCCCCTGCCAGAGCTCCGTAAGTTCTTATCCTCTTAACTATCTTTTAGCACTTACACTTAGTTTTTACATAAAAATATAAAATGTAACCAATGCTTGCACATATGTGAATCTGTTTTATAAGCTTTAGTGAGGTCTGGATAGATGCTGCTGAATCTGTAGAATGCTTTATATACTTTAGAAAAGTATATCTAATATTGTGGCCTCTTCACATTGCTTCCTTCATAGATTTAGGTTATTAAATGTTTCTACGAGCATCTGCAAGCCCAGAGGTTTAGCATTTCTTTCTTTTTTTTTTTTTCCGGAGCTGGGGACTGAACCCAGGGCCTTGCGCTTCCTAGGCAAGCACTCTACCACTGAGCTAAATCTCCAACCCCAGCATTTCTATTGTTAGAATTGTTCTTGTTTAATTTTTGATGTCCTTATGCACATTAATTGAAAACATTTACATTTCCCAATGTATAGAATCGCATTCATTTTTGCTAATTGACCTTGAATGTGCATTTCGATAAATTTACTCTACTCTTACCTTTACTGGTTGCTTTGTTGAAACCTTGGGATAGTTTATGTAAAGACTTTCACATGAGTAGAAAAGAATAGGTCTACTTCTTTCTTTACAATTTGTATGTCTTGTACTTATATTTCCTGCTTTGAATTATTTCCAGTGATGTTTGGAGGAGTGCTCAGAGTAGATGGTTTTGTTTTCCTGTTTATGTCAGGGGAAGTGCCAAATATTTCATAATTAATCTTACTGTCTGTGGTGATTCACATGAGAATGGCTACCACAGGCTCATATATTTTGATGCCTGGTTCCCAGTTGGTGGAACTGTTTGGGAAGGATTAGAGGTGTGGCCTTATTGGAGGAAGTGTGTTATGGAGGATAGGTTTTGAGGTTTTGGAAGCCCAGTCTCTCTCTCTCTCTCTCTCTCTCTCTCTCTCTCTCTCTCTCTCTCTCTCTCCCCCTTCCTCCCTACCTCCTTTTGAGAAGTACCCTCTTTTAAGCTGTTTACTTTTATCTTTTATTTAAATAATACAGACAAGTGAACAAAACTGTAACCCATTGGTGTCTCCTTATCCTTCCTCCCTAGTATTGTCTATGCATTGTTGATGGCTTTATATATTTTAAAATCAAAATCAGGAAAATGTTAGTGGGTAGCAATATTTTACTTGCATAAAAGATTTTTCTAGTGTATGAATTGATAGTTTGTATCAGACAGGTGGTGGTTGTTTATTTTCATAACAAGCTCTTGAGTTATTCAGTCAACATTTGTCATACAGTGGAGAAAACTGCTGTTTGGAAACTGGAATTACTTAGAGCATGGCACAGTCTGAATGCAATTGTCCTGTGCAATATGGAGTAAATCAGAGCAGGGACAAAAGCCCAATCTCCACATGCCCCAAACTCTCTGCATTGCAAACAAATTCAACAAAAACTAGACATGATAACAGCTTCTGTATGTGACCTGCGCTCACCACCCTCAGGCTGTGTAGCACAACAGCTACTGCAGAATGGTGCACAGAAGATGGCACTATCTGTTTCCCACCCTGGTGTGTTCCAGTCATCACAGGCTCATTTAGAAAGAGTATGAGAAGGTGATCACATGCCTTTGGCTCTGAAGCTCTTTTGATTGTTTGAGGCAAGTGCCACAACTCTAGTTAAAGACCTGTCCTGGTATTCTTTGTGTAAAAATTGGGCTGCATTTGATGAGAGAGCAAAGACAGATATTCAACAATTGTTTATGCTCAAATGTCTCTTCATTACTAATTCCTTACCCTGGCTCTGAACGCAGATGTAATCCATCTTCTCCTGTGCTCTGAAAGCTCCTTTAACCTTGCCCTGTTTGGCCTAGCAGTTGATATTTTCCCCATGTATCTGTTTCCAAAAAAGGCTGATGTTTTAAAGACAAGGACATTTTTGTCTTTACTTATAACCTCATGCACAGTCTAGCTCAAAGAAAGAACTTAGTAAATGACAACCAGCTTCATGCCAAGACTAAAGTATGTTGATAAACCGGAGTTTCTACAAACCTGGACACAATGGAGTGCCAGTGTGGAACTCTGGAGGGCTCTGAGTGCCTCCCTGTTCCCCAAATCTAGACTCTCTCAAGCTTAAGCTATATCATTATTAGAAATGCGAATGTGTGAATATGAAACAGAACTCTCTGGATGTGTATTATTTCAACTTCAATATTCATTTATCTGTAAGTAATTTTTATTAAGATTTTACTGGGTGATTGTTTAGACACAGCCAATATACTTTTTGCTTTTTCTATCACCATGGACACTGGGTGTTCAGTTTTGGGCATGCTATTTCTTTTTTAATGTTTGCTATCCCTATCTTAATTTTAATGAGAGGAAATATGTTGCTTTTCTTCTTTTTTATCATTACAACAATGATTATATGAAGTCAGTGAACTCTAGCTCTGATAAATGGATGGAGAAAAGAAATTTCCTGAGTAATTTAAAGTATAGTTTGCATGTGGCCAACATATTTGAAGTCCTCATTTGCTCTTTTCTTTAATCCCAGGCACAGAAAAGGCAGCATAAAAATGGAATCTCAACAGATGTGCGGTCGGTCATTAGATGTGGTTTATGGGCATAGATCACTAGTGAGTAACAGCAAGTTGTTTACTGCTCCCATGACTTATGGAAAGTTTGATGAGCAATGCTAGTGCACGCGACAATGGAAGCTTTCCCCAAAATAAGCAATTTATATTATGGGTATTTGGAACATGCTTCTATTTCAATTTGTCATAAACTCTTTCTGACTACACTAGAATCCCCCCGATCATATATAAATTGTTCAGGCTGGTGAAACAGAAGTTTTAGAGACCGTATTGCAGGTATATGGATCTGGAGTAAAGGCATGCAAATTTGGCAGGCTTTTAACTGATGTCAAGATGAAGCTACAAGTTCTAAAGCAGAGAAATCGGAGGGCCACGGTACGTGAGAGATGTTGACTTTATGGCTTCCTTTTCTTTTAAGATACAGTTATTATGAACTGAACAATTTTGGACAAGTTTCACATTGATTCTGAGGGAAAGGTTAAAGCATACCTTTCAAACCCACCTAATCAACTCAGTAAATATTTATTCAGTGTCTTTATGAGACATACTGTGTACTAGGCAATCATAGTGTATAACAGAAAAGACATGCATGTGCAATGAGACACACAGCCAGGCAGTGGCACGTGCCTTTAATCAGCACTTGAGATGCAGAGACAGGCAAATTGTCTGTGAGTTCAAGGCCAACCTGGCCTGAAAATTGAGTTCTAGGTTATTAGAGCTACACAGAGAAATATTGCTTAGAAAACAACACAATACAACAACAACAACAACAACAACAACACAAGCAACTTTAAATAAACCTCAGAACAGATTCAAAGATGAGAGGTTATGTGGGAAAACCAGGCAGGCAAGCTCCAGCCATTCTTGATGCTTTTGGGAATCTGAGGCTACATTGAGAAGTGTGTTATTATTCAAACTATATCTGTGCTGCTCAGCTATCCATCATGGGAGCCAAAACATCTGACAGAAACAACCAAAGAGACAATGGTTTTATTTTGTTCACGGCTTCTGCCCAACATGGTTGGGAGGGTCTGGAAGAGCCTTCAGCTCACAGGGCAGTGGATATGAAGCAGAGAGAGAGAGAGAGCGAGAGAGAGAGAGAGAGAGAGAGAGAGAGAGAGAGAGAGAGAGAGAGAGAGATGCTGTTCAGTGAGCCTTTTCTTTTTCTGTTGTTCGTTTTACCCATATCCCCAGCCTGTGGCATGGTGCTACCACATTCAGAAATGGCCTTTTCTCCTCGGATTATCTTTTCAATCTACAGGCAAAGGTTCACTCTCCTGGCTTCCTAAGCACTTCTCTATCCACTTGACAGTCAAGATTAGCTGTCACTATGTCACTGACATTTTTATTTGATAATGTTTACATTTTGTTCTGTAATAACAATTAGTATCTTCTTAATATTCTGTATGAATTAACTCTCTCAGATCTAGAACCACATTTTGACAGACACATAGCACTGCTATTATCTTTGAGGTATTTTCTCTTGGCACAAAAGCAAACAAAATGAATATTTGCATTGTTATATGTCATATGTCCAAATTAATTCAAATTTCCAACATGCTATGAGTCATGGTACCATATATAAACGTTTGAATCTATGTAAGCCATTATTTCTTAAATTAGTGGATGCTATATGAGGTTGGCATGTTAGAACAAGTTATTTCTTTACTAGTGTGATTCTGAAACACATACAAAGAATGCTATCACAAAATCACAGACCAACCACAGCAAATGTGAGTGGTAGAGATCTACATCTAGAATGTGAAGAACACTGTTTTAAAGGCCCCGGGGCAGCCCATTGTTAACATCTGCTCCAAAGAAGGGAAGACTGAAAGAGAATTGTCCACAGAGTCTCTCTCTAGTCCTGTCTGAGAATCTTAGGAAATATCATTTATTCCTTTACTCCAGACCTCTTCAAAGGATAACACATGAAAATCTGCTAGGCTTTACTGGCCAGAATAGAAATAGGCACCGCTGTGTCCAAACAGCCTAATAAAAGGTGTAAAGACATTCTTGAAGGTGGGATTGGGGGTTTCGCTGTTGGAGTGCATCTGTCTTGTTTTCTCATCTTGTGTGAAGTAAGGCTCCAAGTCACAGGCTCAATATAGTAATGGAGTAATGGCATCTGAACCTGTTTTCAGACAGATGTTTGAAATTCTTGTAAATAAAATATATGTTCTTTTTATTTTAAATAAATGGATTGGTGTTAAACTCAGTAGTATGTCTGGTATGGTGATATGCTAGGTGACAGAAGTAGGTGAATCTCTGTCTGTTTAAGGCTAGCCTGGTCTATATAGCAAGACCAGTTCAGCCTGGATTACATGGTGAGGCCCTATTTCAAAGCCAGCAAACAAAACAAACAAACAAACAAACAAACAAACAAACAAAGAGCAAACAAAAGTCTTGAACTCTACTTGAGAGTGTTTGTCTATTGTGTGGAAAGCTCTCAGTTCGATGGCTGAATAAATAATTCACCACAGTCCACAGTCAAGAGCAGAGATGAAATGACGCAGAGTCCTCTGCTTGCCTGCTCGTTTGCTCTGCTCTTCTCACTTTCTCCCCCTTTACACTGTTCAGGACTCTCTACCTAGGGACTTGTGCTGCTCACAACTGGCTGGGTCTCCCTGCATCAATTATTAATCCAAATCACCTTCCACAGGCAGGCTGATAGACCACCTTAAACGAAAGAACTGGCCACTGAGACTCCGAGTGGGTACTTTCAGGTAGTGTCCAGCTGAGAGTTCAAACTAAGCAGCACAGCCTGCTTTACACTTCCTTATTTTCCCCTTCTGAGTGGAAACCATTGCATTTGCAGTTGTGTCGAGTTCAAAAGCTTTGGCACCCTGTTCTGGTCCCAAAGTCGACACCTACCTGCTATATTTATGTAGGGTGACTTTACGGTTGAAATGAGCAATGCTCTGGCTTCTGACTTTTTTTCTGACCAGTTTTATAATGTGTACACATTAATGGTTTCTCTCTCTCTCTCTCTCTCTCTCTCTCTCTCTCTCTCTCTCTCTCTCTCTCTCTCTCTGTGTGTGTGTGTGTGTGTGTGTGTGTGTGTGTGTGTGTTTGTGTGTTTTGTTTTTTGTTTTGTATTTCAGAATTTTTTGGAACTCTTATTTGGTGTTGGTTGTTTAGTGAATCTATGCAGTCTTTATTCGTTTATTCTTAGAAATATTTTGATAAAACTAGAGGAAAAATGCAGTCCATTTTACACCAGAAATCCCTTTCTGTTAAATATTTCTTTTGATGCATGCGCAAGTAAAACCTTATATCAGCAATGACTTAGCCAGGCTTTGTTCGCCTAGGAATGCACTTTTGGACTATATTTTATGGGTAGTATTATGGGTAGTATTCTCTTTCTATTCCGTAGTTAAACACTTTATTACTGTTTTGACTTCAGGGAGCAGAATGCTGCAATCCAAACGTCTCTAGGATATCAAATTGAAAAGAATAAAACAGGTTGAAATTTAAAGACATTCGTAAAATTCAACTATTGACATCAAGTCAAACTCTTTGGTCTGTTACTCTGAAAACTATTGCAAACAAAGACATTTTCCTTTTAAAAGATTGGCACAGTGTCTTGATTCCTTATTTAGTCTCTTCCAGTTACAAATTATAGTTCTCCTGGCAGGCAGTGGCTGGCTTTGATCTCTTCATCTGTACTGCAAGGATAAGATAGTCACGTGCCTTCCTCTTGCCTCTACCTTCTGTAAAGATTGCTTTGCAGTTTAAATAATGCCTTGGAACAAGTTTCTGCTCAACATCAAACATGTATTCCTGTTTACTCTGCAGCAGACTTGTTGTTGCTACACTGTAAAAACAATTGTGATTCTAATAAAATATGCCAGTCAAGGGAAAGGAAGAGATAAATCGGCTAACACAATTTAAGGTTTTAAAAACCGGGTATCAAAAAAACTCATACAGTGTGAATTTGTAGTTCCCCATGTGAAGACAATATCTGCTTAACATTTTGTGAGTTTATAAACTTTTTGTCTTCCTGTTTCCTGACTAGCCTTGTGCTGTCCTACAACCACTGGATCCAGGCTCTTTTATTTTGTGTGGAAGGTGGAAAGGGAAAGAAACAAGGAGACAGAGCGAAATAGACAGAGGCAGGTGTGTGTGTGTGTGTGTGTGTGTGTGTGTGTGTGTGTGTGTATCTGTATACACACACACATACACACAAATCTATCTTTTTATTCATAGAGAGAGAGAGAGTGAAAGAGAGAGAGGGGGACAGAGAGACAGAGAGACAGAGACAGGAAGACAGACAGAGAATCTTAGCAGGTAGGCCCATCTTAAAAGACAGTATATATCAGCCCCGTTTAGAAGACACTTGATCTTCTTTCTCAAGCTCTGTGAAATAGGAACAAAACTGCCTTATTTGTATTCCTACTGAGAGGTAAAAGTGGATCAGTGCATAGAAAATTGCAAAATGCACATATTTTTAGGTAAAAAGTAAACATTATCTATTTTTATTTTTCCTAAATTTGCCTTGTTAAGGACTCAAAGTACGTTTCGGGTTTGAACATAACAGAACAAAATTTGCACCAGGATTTCCTAAGTTTCATTACTTCTATGTCTTTGTGTTGCTTCGTTTTGATGAGACAGGGTCTCGCATTGTAGCCCAGCCTGGTCTTAAGCCTGTGACAATCCTTCTACCTTGGCCTTCACTTCCCAAGCACTGAGTTTATAAGTGTGAGCCACCGTATATAATACTCCTAAAGTGTCTGAGGACATAAACTGTATTCTAATTTCAATGTAAGAAACCTAGTTTGCTGTGTTTTTTAAGGTATCTCATAATTTAATAATTGTTAACAGATAGGGGTGCTAAATCCAACTCTTACTTTCTCTGAATTGTCCTGTGAAATATACACACACACACACACACACACACACATACACACACACACACGTGCACACACACACCTTTTTTATATCTAAGTCCCTGTTTTTCTTAAGCTTGCCTTCAGTGGCTTAACACAGAGTTTTGTTTCACAGAGCCCAAGAAGGCAAGTTAAGCCTATTTAACCTTTACCTGACCCAGAACGTGTATCCCCAAGTTTCTAAGATGGAAATATGTATCCTTTTAACTAGGCAAATGAAAGACAATGGGTTACAGGTAGGAATGTGGAGTGCTCAAATTTCATACTGGCTCCTCCACTAATAATTTTCTTAATGACTTAGAACCAGACACTTTATTTATTCACCAGTCCGTGTGTTTATCCACTCCATGTTCCAGGAAACTGGAGGGACAAATAAAACTTCGTCCCTTTGGAACCATGCAACAAGGTCTGGAGGGCTGATAGGGCAGAAGTCAGGCTGTGGTGACACAAAATACAACAGACACAGCATGCGATAATATGCACATCCCCCAAAGGGGATCAGCATGCTCAGAAAGGACTCATGGTGGAAGGGACCTCTTAGCCACCTTTGGTATACCTACTCAGCATGCACCCACATTTAGTGGATTTGAGAGTTAATGCAAATTTCTTCTGGGGAGATGGTGATCTTTTGAAAAATAACGTAAGCATTAAGTCTGTCATTTTGAAAATGGAATGGGCTTGCTGTTGTAGGTTTGTTGGCTTCATGGTATACCCACTGCTCTAGCCATGTGGAAGAGAGAGAGAGAGAGAGAGAGAGAGAGAGAGAGAGAGAGAGAGAGAGAGGAGAGACAGAGACAGAGAGACAGAGACAGAGACAGAGAGTGAGAGAGAGAGAGGAGAGACAGAGACAGAGACAGACAGAGACAGACAGACAGAGAGACAGAGAGACAGAGACAGAGACAGAGACAGAGAGACAGAGACAGAGACAGAGAGTGAGAGTATGGTGGAGTGCAGATGTGTGAAGGAGAGGTTGCTGTGTGCGAGTGTCCTGGTTCAGCTCCTGTAACTGGGTGGGATTGCTGTTAGGGAGAAGCCCTGGGAAAGACAGGGTGCAGGGATGACATCTCGATGTACCTACTCACATATGTTCTTCCTCAGGAGTTTACGTGAGTATTATAGTGGCAACTGGATTATTTTTCCTTTCTTTTGTTATGGTAAAATACATACACATAAATTTTAACTGGCTTTAACTCTGTAGATCAGTAATGTTAGATTTTATTATTTATTTATTTATTTATTTATTTATTTATTTATTTATTTATTTATTTATTTATTGTATACTCTGTCTCCTGAGCCTTTCTCATCTCAGAAAGATGAAACTTCATTACTGCTAAATAACTCCCATCCCCGTGTCTTCACAGCCTCTGGTGATTGCCACCCTGTCTCTATGAACTTAGGCACCCTGGGGAAGCTGCACCCTATGGTAGCTGTCCTTTGGGGCTGGTTTATTTCACATACCTATGCTAAGCATGTAGCAAGCAGAGGAGGACATTGGCTGTTTTCCTCTATCATACTCACACACAAGGTGTGTGTGTGTGTGTGTGTGTGTGTGTGTGTGTGTGTGGTTGTACCTTTTCTAATATGTCTGAATGGAAGGGAAGTGCCTACTTCATTGTGTTAGGGAAATTGACACCTGAGCTGAGGATACATTTTTAGCAAGAAGCCATTCCATTTATATTAGATAACCAACTGTAAGGCAGGTTCAGGACCAATTGTGGGTGGTGTTTTAAGCAAGTAGGGAAGATGATATTAGAACAGAACACAAAGATTAGTACTAGGACCTAGTACTGGGGTCTGAGACTTAAAAAGAATGAGGAAAAAATCAGTTATGGGTTTAATATAAATTCCACTCACAGTGAAAAAATATATTCTAGGCTCATGCTCAAGCACTTTATGTGCATAACCTCATTTAGTACCTATAACAACTTATTGATGCTAATGGGTTCCTCATTATACAGCTGGGAAAGAAAGACAGAAAGGCTCGGTGCCTTTTTCACAGTCTTACAATAAGTGAGGAGAGCAGCCAGGCGTTAATTGTGGAATAATTAGCATAGAAGAAGAATGTTTTGTATTCTTTGTGGGAAGCTTTCCAAATGCTATAACCCTCCCTGGGGGGCCTATTACATTTTCATGAACAGAAATACAGCAAAAAAAAAAAGGTCAGAAAAATTACTCATGATTTTTTACACTCATCTCAAACTTCAGTTATGTATCATGAGTTAGTCACATAAATTCCTGACTTAGGAGTGTTTGTGGGAAAATATTTTTTATTCCATTCTTCTTTCACCTCTGTCAGTTTCCAAACTTCCTTTCAAATTTCCAGCTTCTGAACAAACAGAACACCTTCCTCACTGTGGCCCACACCTCTTTCCTGGTCTGCCTGGGGACCCAGGCTTTGCTCCATCCCAATTTACATTTTAGACTCTGAGAAAAGGATGATTTATTTACATATGTTCATTTTCTATTTAAAGGTCATTTAGGTTTTCATGTCTCACAGTAAGAAGCATGCACATTCACTAACCAAGCTCCTTTATTCTACCTAGACAAATCTCTTACATAAGTGCATCTTCTTCTTCCACTCAGTGCTCATGGTTTAATGCATGTATTCATTTCAGGTTTTTATAGGTTTCTACTTTATCATTGCACAGTCTTACATCACTTCACACAGTTTCCTTCTCTTTTCTGTAGCTTATCTTTTAAAAAATAGGAGAGTGTTATTTTGTGAGAAAAACACACAGTGGACTATTTTATGCATGAACCTACAAAGTAGATTTAGATATCTTTTAAAAATATCTAAATATTAATATTAAATATAAATATTAGTCTTAATTTTTCATATAGTATATTTGATATTTTTCCTCTTCAACTTCTCCCATGTCTTCCCCACCTCCCTTCGCACAGAACTTCATGGTTTTTATTTTTCTAAAGTAATAAAAACACCCAAACTCAACACAAACGAACAAAAATACCAAACCAAATAAAAATAACAACAAAAGCATACAGAAGATCATGAAGTCTCTTGTGTGTTGACCAACTATGAGGATGGGACTTGCCCTGGAATGTGGGTGATATAGCACTGTTACTCCATTGGAGAAAACTGATTTTTCCCTCTCCCTACAGCTATCAATTGCAAATAGCTCCTTGACTAGGAATGGAACTCTGAACCCAATTCCATTTCTCAATGCTGTGAATTGTCTGGCTTGAACTTGTGCAGGCTTTGCGCATGGTGTCACATGCTCAGTGAGTTCATATATGAATCAGCACCCCTGTGTCTGGAAGATGCTCTTTCCTTGGAGTCATCCACCACCTTTGGCTCATATAATCTTTTCACCTCCTCTTCTCCACAGATCCTTAAACCTTGAGGTGAAGGAGTGTGATAAAACCCCAAATCTCTCCTTCTGAGCATTGTTTAACTATGGATCTCTGTATGAATTACCATATGCTGCATGCTACAAAAAGAGGCTTCTCTGATAAGAGTTGAACAATACACTAATCTACAGGCACAGCAATACCATTAGTTGTTTTATTGTTATGGTTATTTAGCACAATATTAGTGGTAAATTTCCTTTTGGGGCCTAAAATCTATATTGTCTTAGTCACTAGCCAAGTCATTAGTCACTAGTCACTAGTCACTAGTCACTAGCAGCATCAAGTATAAGTACCATCTCTTAGAGCATTTGGTTTCTCCCATAACAGTTGTGCCATGACTGCACGTTGTCCCATGTAGGCAGGTCATTATTGTAGATCACATGTAGTTGGGTGATCGTGATGCTTACTTTTTCCCTCCAGTAGCTTGCATCGTACCTTTTAGTACCATGAATGCTAGTCAGTAGATGGGGAGTTTCTAGTTGGGCATCAGCTCAATTTCTTCATGTTTAATGCTATAAGTAAGTGATGTCTTTAGCAATGAGGCCTTACCTTTAGGTGTCGTGGACATCCAATAGCATTGGAAATAGCCTATAATGTTGGGGGAGTCTATAGGACCCCTTTGGAAAATGACTCGACAAGACGTAACCCTTTCCTGGTAAGGGAACAGTTTACTGGAAGCATAAGATGCCTAGTTAGGGCACTGTCTCCTCTATTGTATAGTAGGTGCACTTAAAATATTCCTTTGTGTCTGTATATATTTTAGGAATCTTCTGCAGTAGTAGATTTCCATATGGCTTTTGAAAAGGCTTTTAGTGTTAGTTGTTTTCTTGCACGTTGTACTACTACCCTCCCATTCCATCTCCATCCCCATTGAATCTTCCAATCCTGGTTTCTCCTTTATCCATTTCTCATTTATCCAAAGGGCACTGTTTGTTGACCTTTCAAGTAGCCTTCTCTTACCATCCTAAATGTGCTTTGGTCCTATCATCAGCATGGGCTCCATAGTCCTTTGTGGAAATAGATGAGGTTGGATTGGCTGCCTAATCTACAGACCCAGAGAGGATAAGTAACAAAGAGGACTCAAAGAAGAAACATGGCTCTCCCTAGGGAGGAAAAATGGAAAAGATGTTGCCCAAGTGGACTGAGGGAGAGTGCTGATGGGAACAGGAGGAAATAGGTGGAGGAGCCGAGGAATTGAGTACCAAGAGACAACTGGAATTGGGGTGCATTTTAGGGGCAAAGTAGAAACCCAGTGCAATGGAAACTCCCAGGAATCTGCAAGGGTGACCTTAGCTAAGGCTCCTATTAATCGGGGATACAGAGCCTGAACTGGTCATCTGTTTCCTGGCTAAGTTTCCAGTGGAGGGACTGGGACACCAGCCCAGCCACAAAACCTTCAATCTACAACTTGTCCTGCCTGTAAGATGTGCCTGGGTAAAGGCGGCACAGAACTTGTGGGAGTAACCAACCAATGAATGGTTCAACTTGAGACCTATGCAAAGGGAGCTCAGGCCTGTCACTTTTTGGAGGGCCAGGAACCAGAGGTTGAATAGCCTAGAGACCTAGGATAGAAGCAAACACAACTGGCAAAAAGTCAATGAAATGATTCCTAATGATGCCATGCTATACTTGTAGACCAAGGACTAGCATAATCATCATCAGAAAGGCTTCATCCAACGACTGATAGGAGCAGATGCAGAGACCCACAGGCAAACGTTCGGTGGGGTTCAGGAAATCCTGTGGAAGAGCGTTAGGAAGAACTGTAGGAGTCAGGAGGCTTAAGGAGCCTATAACAAAATAGTCCATAGAATCAACTACCTTGTCTCATAGGGGCTGAAGTGTCACTGAAGTGACAATCAGGGAGCTGGCATGGGTCTGACCTAGCACCTCTGCATATATGTTGTGGTCGTGTGGCTTGTTGTTCTTGTGTTATTCTAACAGTGAGAATAGAGGCTGTCCCCCTTTTGTCTGCTTTTGGAACCCTTTCCTCCTACCTGGTTGCCTCATCCAGCCTTAATATTATAGAATATGCCTAGATTTTTTGAAACTTGATATGCCATGTTTGGTTGATATCCCTGGGAGGTCTGCTAATTCTAAGGGGAAAATATATTGGATCTGGGGAAGAGGAGAGGAGGGAGGTGAAACTGTGGTTAGGTCAAGTTGTAATATATGAGAAAATAAAAAAATCTAGAAACAAGTTAACTAAGATAATTTAATATAACTTCACGACATTCATTTTTAAAGCTGTTAATAGAAATAAAAGTAGGACGAGGATTGTGCTATGTCCTTGTCCTCAAGTAAATGATATAAACTTACCCTCATCAAAATGCCCTTTGCTGTAATATATTAATCACATAGACAGAGAAAATCTGAAAGGTAGCCCCAGTGGTTTGGAACCTGGGACTGTGTCTGTCTTCAAAACAAGGACAGGTCAGTGCTTGTGTAAATCTGTCAAGAGACAGTGTGAGAGTTTCGGAAACATCCCATTTTCTTTGATATTCGGCCTGAAGGAATTCTGTGAAAGAACTTTCCACACTTGCTCACTTTGGAGAGTAGCTGGATGATTACCCACCCATGACCGAAACAGGAAGGGCACAGTTCTGCAACCTTTGCAAAAGGAGTGTGAGAATATTTTTGTAAGATTGGGATTGCCTGGGTTTCCTAAAGCTTGAAGCCTGCTGCTCTTCACTGAAATGCTGTTTTCACCGTAGGTGGAGAACCTCTGTTTATGGAAACTAATTTTTTTTTGTTTTTGTTTTTTTTTCGGAGCTGGGGACCGAACCCAGGGCCTTGCGCTTCCTAGGTAAGCGCTCTACCACTGAGCTAAATCCCCAGCCCCGGAAACTAATTTTTAATACCCCAGGTATGTGTTTGTGTGTAATTATGCACTGGTGAGCATATTGATATGGGAAACCATAAAAATTGTGTGACTCTCACTCTATTGGAAGATTCTGATAAAAAGGAGACTGTAAACAGAAATTAAGATGATCAATCCTTACCTCTGTTTAGAAGAGATTTAACTAATCTCTTCTGGGGTGCTAAGGCAGGAGGATTTGCAAATTTGAAGCTCAAGAAGGCTACAGAGAGAACTCAAGGCTACCCTGAAAAACTCAGTGAAACCCTGTCTAAAAAGTAAACACACATATACACACATACACCACACATACACATATGCACACACATACACCACACACCCATACCATACACACAATACAGTACACACACACATACCACACACCACACACATACGCATATACATACCTCACATACACCAAACACACATAACACATCATGCACACACGCCACACATTACACCCACCACATACCATATAACACACTACACACAACTCTCCATACACACACACATCATACACACATACACTACAAACAACATACTACACATACATCACACATACATTATACGTATAACACACCACATACACACATCACACAGTCACACACACATATCAAACACACATACCACATGCCACATAGCACACACACACACACACACACACACAGATACACATACACCCCAGGGAAATAATACACACTATACATACACACACACATGCTTACCACATTCCATACACATACACACACCCTACAATATCATTCACATACACACACACCATACACATATACATACCACTCACTGCACACAATCACATATATACCGTACACTGCCAGCACCACCACCACCACCACCACCACCACCAACAACAACAACAACAGCACACACAAGGCTGGGCTTGTAACTGAATAATAGAGCACTTTCTTACTTAGCATTCACAACACCCTGTTTTCAATTGCTGTTACAGCAAAAAGTCAATTGCCACAAGAAAATACCTTTAGGCTAATGTTTCTCAGTGTGTTCTTCTGACATTGAACCTTGAAAGAAGTGGCATGTTTTCGTGTGTTTGTTTGGTTGGGTTTTTTTGTTTGTTTTTAGGACTGTGTATTAAGGCAAAAGAGTGGGAGGCAGGAAGGTATGTCGATAAGGAAATTAAGATACTTAATGTCTGTTGGAAATGCCCAAGCTTGCTTCCCATTTCTACGTAATTGCATGGCCTTGTCTAAGCTTTTGCAGTTTTCTTTCTTTCTTTCTTTTTCTTTTCCCCCTTTTTAAAATTTGCTATTTGTAGGTCCTGAATATTTTTAAAAATTATTTATTTATTTTTATGTATATGAGTACACTGTAGCTCTTCAGACACCAGAAGAGGACATCAGACCCCATTACAGATGGTTGTGAGCCACCCTGTGGATGCTGAGAATTGAACTCAGGACCTCTGGAAGCGCAGTCAGTGCTCTTGACTGCTGAGCCATCTCTCCAGCCCGGCCTTTGCAGTTTTCAATGCCTAGGATATTTATTTGTGAGATGGGACAGAAATGAGTGCCTACTCAGTACTTTTTAAATGAGACCTGTGTTAACATATATGTACTTTTAAAGGTGCTTAGTGGGTAAGAGCACAGATTCAAGTTTGCTTCCCAGCATCCACATCAAGTGGCTTGTAACTACCTGTAACTCCAGCTCCAGAAAGTCTTGTGCCCTCTTCTGCTCCCTTCAGGCAACTTCACTCACACATGCACATAAACCCACAAATACAGACACACATAATAAGAAATAAAATAAGTATTTTAGAAGTGCTTATTATATGTTAGGCACTATGTGAGTGCAATCTAGTTTTAGTAATAGAATGAGGTATTTAAAGTGACAAGTAGAATGCATTTTAAAAATTATTTTTATTATTGTTTAGTGTGTGTGTGTGTGTGTGTGTGTGTGTGTGTGTGTGTGTGTGTAGATACCTGTGGTCACAGGACAACTCATAGAAGTCAATTTTCTTCTTCCAACATGTGAGTCCCAAGGATCAAACTTGGGTAATCAAAGTTGGTGTCAAACTCCTTTACCCCCTGTGCCATCTCACCAGCCCAAGAAGGGGAATTTTGATCATGATTATTGTCTTCGGTAGGTACAAGGAAATTTAAACATATTAACAATAAAACAGATAAAGATAAAGGCTGACCATCAAAGAGTAGCTGAGGCTTGGGGAATAGGCATGTTTATAAATAGAACTCATATTACTCCCAGAGGGCCAGTGGACAACATTCCAGAACATATTTTGACATATTTGGCCAGAAGAATGGTATGTGGCTTTTGGTATTGTCGGGGGGAAGGGGACAAGATTACAATGTGGGGGAAACAGAAGACTAAATTGCTAACTGCTACAGTGTTTTGAAAAAAAGTAAGTTTCATGGAAGAGGGAGACTGTAGGCTTAGTTAACTTCCGCACCCCTTCAAGTCTCACTATAGCACCCTGCACAATGGTTTTGTTCCTACCAGAAACCTCTGGATAACTGAGTAAAGAGACTTGTTGAATGGTTAGATGTGGAGAAGGTTGTCTCATGCACTGATCTGAGCACTGCACTAAAGGAACCTTGACATCTTCCAACCCTCAGAGCACAAGGTTTTGTGCACAAACAAGAGGTGCAGTCTAAACCCCAGATGTCTGGATGAGAAGCTAGTACAGTTTGGTGAGGAACAAAATATTCTTTGTTATAGTCATGTCAGCAATATTGTTCAGCAATGTTGTCAGTGCCTAACATATAATAAGCACTTCTAAAATACTTATTTTATTTCTTATTATGTATGTCTGCATTTGGGTTTATGTGCATGTGTGAGTGAAGTTGTCTGAAGAGACCAGAAGAAAGTTAACCAAGACTATAGTCTCTCTCATAGTAGTTGTCTTGAGTGGAGCATAGTGATTTCAGGATCAACATGGATCAATGGGCCCTGGCACTTTGCTGTTATCTGATTTGATCTTTGTTTTCTTTCAGACCTTTTTATTTTTGTATGTTTGTGAGTACACTGTCTTCAGACACACCAGGAGAGGGCGTCAGATCGCATCACAAAAGGTTGCGTGCCACCATGTGGTTGCTGGGTATTGAACCCAGGACCTCTGGAAGAGGTCTTAACCTCTGAGCCATCTCTCCAGACCTCCTTTTAAAACTCTTTAGGCTCAGTGTTGAGGGAACACCACAGATGAGAGGGTGGAAAGCTACAAGAGCCAGAGTGTGGGGAGACTGCTAGAGAAAGGTGCCATAGAGACATAACAGGACTGCTGTACACACGGGCTCACAGCGGCTGTATTTGTTTGCATAAGACCTGCACAAGACCAAGCCAGTCAACATTCCCACATGGATGGATGAGGGCTCAAGAGACCCTAGCCTTCGCTGAGGAATCATTGGTAGATGTTGTCTAGTAAGCAATAATGGGTTAGTTTTCTTCAGGAATATGGTTACAAGTTTTTTGACCATGCTTTAGTGGACAGCTGTAACCCACGTAGGTAGTACTAATTTGGCCTAGTGGGTTATGAACATAACAAATCAAAACAAAGTAAAACAAAAAGAAGATAGCAAATTAGTAGGAGAATGAGGAGAAGAATCTAAGAGAAGGTGAGGGAAAGTGAGAGTTGAATATGATCCATGTGTAAAATTGCCAACAAATAAAACAAATAAATGAAAAATATATTTGTAATTAAATTATACATATATACATACACACAAATATATATAAATATATGTACACACACATATATCCCTTTAGGATATATATTGGATATTTCTAATATAGTGAATCAGTTCAACAAATTTGAGTTCTGGAAGGTGACTTTAGTATTCGTTTCATCTCTCCAATACACGTTCATGTCCTTGTCCCTCTTTGTACCTTCTCTAAATGCTCCATGCTCTCCTGTCTCATGGCAGTCCTTTGGGGTCAACACTCTGTGACACGGTCCTGCATGGCTTGGGTGCTTCCAGTGCTGCTCTTGATTGTTCCTATAGGCTGGGCCACCCTGAGTCACCTCAGACTTTCTGAATCCATGCACTGCCTTGCTAGGACACAGGTCTCACGCTCTCTTGGCTGTGCTTCTCTCTGAAGCCTGTTGTCTCCCTGGATTCATTGCATGCTTTACTGTCTTGTTGCGGCCCGCACCAGAGGACCATTTTTGTAGCTTTACTTCCTTTCATTATTTCTCAGAGTCAGACTTGCTTGCTCAGTTAGAGATCCAAAATGGCCAGTCCAGTAGAGAGGTCATGCAGAGCAAGACTGTCTTTCTAGTATAATCCATGAGTTTAGAAAAGCATGTGTCTTGCTGTATCTTGTTTTATTTTTAATACATTTTAAATTTATTCTTTCAGAATTTTATATGTGTATACAATGTGATGATCATTTTCTCCTCCAACTCTCCCTAGATTTCCTCACTACATATCCCACCAGATCCATGTATAATTTTTTATCACTCACTGGGTTCACTTAGAGCTGTCCATATGCTCAACAGCCTAGGGACCATACCCTGCAGCATGGGCAACCCACTAATGGCCATAGATTTGAAGAAAACTGATTCTTCTTCCCCTGGCTGCCATCAACTATGCCATCTGGTCTCACAAGGCTATAACACATTCATGAGCGAGTCTTGACTGGCTTAATCTTTTTCAACTCTTGTACAGGCAGGCCATCACAGCTGCTAAGAGTCTGTGAGGACAGACTATCGTCCTATCGGGTCGTGAAGTCACATTTCACAGCATTCTTCTCTCCATCTGCAGGCTCTTACATTTTTTATGCCCCTTTTCTGTTGTGTTCCTTGAGCCTTGGTGGGCAACAGTGGTTGTGATGCGTGTGTGTATATTTCACATATGTATGTCACATACTTATAATGTATATAACATATTTGTATGTGGATATATGTATATACATGTATGGAAGAATCCTTACACCTCTTCCTCATGTTGGAGACAGAGAGAGAAAGATGCTCTCTCTCCCTTCCTCCCTCTCCCTCCCCCCCCCAATCTGTCTCTGGACTCCCAAAGTGAAGGAGTACAAACAACATTTGTTCCCTATAATACATAAATAACCTGCTTTCTAAACCTTCCACTTTCTGTGAATCCCCTTGTCAAAAGCATAGAAAGCTGTACGTGTTCCTCAGGAAGTAAACCCATCAGATCTTTCTGACTTTATTCAAAAATGTCTCTTGACTGTAAAGGTAGAGGCCATAGCTCTTTGCTCTCATCTGTAGACTTTTCCCTTGACAGCAAGTATTCCCTTCCTTACCATCTTGCAATGAAGTAGGGGGAGTTTAGTGAGAACAACATAACAGTCACAAAAAGAACTGTTTTGATCCATTATCCCACCATTAACACTCCATAGAAATGCTCACCAAATGTTTCTTGTCTCTGCAGTGAAACTGAATGACAAATGGCTTCACTCTGAAGCAACTAGGATCAACAACTCAGATCTGGATGGTGACCTGTAGTTTACAATCCCATCAGAAGAGTTGAGCTGGTCCTTTAAGGAGGCTGGCCAGAAAATTGAAAAGAAGTCCAGATGATCACAGGTGAGGTTAATGGAAGAAATGTCACTGTCCTTGGTCCCGCTCCTAATGAATGGCACGGGTGCAAAAGACCTGGCACTAAGACTAGTGACAACAAGAGGCAATTATGTCTGTTACACTCAGTTTTTCACTGCCTCATCCTACGTTCCTTACTTAGGCTTGGCAGAAAGAAGCTCCAAAGGACCACACCCTAGATGTCTGACATTTGGAACTAACAAACACTAGGCTCCAGGCTTCGTACTCATAGATGTAGAAAAGAATTTCTCTTCTAAACATAAGCCCACCTCATTTAGACCTCTTGCTGCTGCTGGTGATTAGATGACTGAGGCTTTATGAAGTGACAGATAAACACTACCAGCTTTAGTTTGTAAGACATCTCAGTTCTTTCAGAAATGTGGCATGTGTTGTCCCTTTCACAGAGTAAAGCTTTTGTGAGAGGGACTTTTCTTTATGCATCCACAGAATGCCTTTGCCCTTGTGACAGAGAACCTGGAGCTATGAAATGAAAGTGCTCTGAGTCTCACGCAGCAAAGTTCAGCTTGGAAAATTGAAGAAAAACAATTCCAAATCTTCTAACATGATTAGTTAGGGGGAAGACTGCATCATCCCTCAGTAACTGGGAAACGATTAAGTTGATTCGCAAGATGCACATAAGGATTTTTCACTGTACTGCTCATAATGAATTTTTTTTTTGTGATGAGAAAATGATACCAGTTTTTCATCTCTTGTGCATATTAAAATTAGAATATTCATGACAATCCTGCCATGCCTTGATGAATTCAGAATTAGGACTTATGAACCCATAGCTCATTCTTCGATGGAACTTTCAAAAGCTGACTTAAGTGTACCACAACATCTCTTTCCTGAAATGCGTTTTTCAGAAAATGTTTACCTAAAGGCCAAGTAAGAACTGTAATTCAAATGAAGATAATTTATGCTTTTAAAATCCTGAAACTTCTGCAGTTAACACTAAATAGGAAAATAGGAAAAATTGGAAGCGTGTCATATTCAACTAGATAAAAGGCAGAAGCGTTATCTCAGAAGGAAAGAAGGAAATGTCAAATATTTTAGTACTGAATTGCCACAATCTTAAAAAGCAATACTGGAAGAAGATCAAATCACAGCTCTCCTATCAGGAAATTTCTACAAACAGGAAAAATTAATACCACACAACCAACAACTTTTGGCAATAGCAGTTCTTACTTTGATATACCTCAAAGGTCAACAGAGCCAAAATAAACACCAGATTGTCCCCAAAGCACCTCAGTTACTACAAATGAAGTGAAGCCACTTTTGTCACATTTAGGGACTGGCCCAGGAAAAATACTTAGTAATTTTGTTTTGAAACAATAAAAGAAAATATTCATTTGTCATTGTGCTGGTCAGATAACAACTCATAAAATAAATCTTAGATACCAGATACCAACATCTGAGTTTACCATAACTGGCATTACTTTTTTTATAATGAGAGAGACATGTAAATAATTACAAGGGGCATGATGCAGAGTACTAGAGTACCAGGAAGTATGGCATGAGTTTAATCAAGGATGAGAAGCTCCTTCCAGAGGGCTGTGGGATGGGTGACATTTGAGCTTGTTCTTGAAGCATGAGCAGGATTTAGAGAGGTATAGAGGCGTAGGGCAGGACCCTCAGTAGTACCCAATCATTATATGCATGGGAGGATGGGTCCATCCATTTGAATCAGCTCTGAGACCAGTGTTTATCATGGCACACACCATGCTGACAAAACAAGATTGACAGCACATTGGCAATCAGCAAATATTTCGTAGCAGCACAACCAGGGTTTAGAGAAACATGACTGAATGTGGGCACAAGTGAAACTAAACATTGGATCTAAGGTAGTAAGGTGTACCATCCACTTAGTAGAGTAGGGTATTCTGATGACTTAGTGTTAAACAATGATCAAATACAGAAAGGTTAAATAATTATGCCTTTACAAACTATTTTCTCTTTTACAACTCATTGTAACTTTCAAATTTTAGAGGAAGATCTCACTAGCTTGTTCTCTGTCTCATAACTCACAGAATCATGCCTGTCCCTTCATCCTGACTGCATGGTTCACTATGTCCAGCCAAGACTTTTTAATAGCTTTATTTTATATTTCATTTAAACATTCACGTCAGCAAAAGATACGAAAGATGTGAATTGCTTAAATCTGTGTGATTGTAAAGAGAAGACTCAGTAGCCCTGATGTGGTACATAAGGCTTCACACCTACTCCTTGCTTCCACAGAGACCAAAGAGTCATTTGCTTATAACGGATTTCCTCATATGATGGACAGAGGGAGACTAAGACAGATTCCATGTGCTACTTTCACTGAAGGGTCACAGTTCTGTTCCCTCTGCTCTCTGGTTTCTACCAATGTGGACTAAGAATAAAACAGGAGTATTTACATCATGAATACAAATATATGTATCTATGTATGTATATATATTTACATGTATATATGCATATATGCATTGAATACATATAAGTGTACATACACACACACATATGGGCTAACAGAAGTAACTGAAGTGGTCTGAGACAAACAGAACTAGAATAAGGTTGCATTTCTTAATATTGTGCAGAAACTAAAGAAAGTTTTGGAAGTAATGAAGCTATCATTTTACACTGAAAAACAGATCTGCACATGCAGAAGCAGAATGGTAAGTTGTCCTGTGAGATATAATGGTGAAATATAACAGTGAATTGAGGTGAGAATAGTGGTGAGATGTAACGGTGAGAAATAACTTCACATGGGTGAGCTAGTTCTCTTTTCTTTTCTATGCTTGTGTTGAATGAACATTTCAGGGTAGGGAATGGATGGATAGATAGATAGATAGATAGATAGATAGATAGATAGATAGATAGATACATAGATACATAGATAGATACATAGATAGATACATAGATAGATACATAGATAGATAGATTCATAGATACATAGATACATAGATAGATGGAAGATAAATAGTTACATCGATACATGGATGATAGACAGATAGACAGACAGACAGAGATCCTGTAAGCAGTGGAGGCCCTTAAACCCAGATCAGATTAGTCAATAGCTCTCTCATTCTGCATCCTACCTGGTAACACAAATCATCTTCCTTGCATGAGAATTGTTTGTGCAATTCTGTTATAAATGCCAACAACTGCACAAAATCAAATTTGAGATTTCTCAGTATATAATAGATCACCAAGTAGTTGAGAAAAACTAAACGGAGGAAATAGATCCAATAGAGAAAACAAAACCCTGTAAAAATTAACCATTGATTGTTTTAGAAATGTTTACGATAGCATGACAATAAAATAATATCTCAAGATAAATAAGGAAGAAACCAAAGGTAGAAGAAACTTTAAAAAAACGGTTAAAGGTTAAAAGTACTTGTCAGATAAGAATCAATAAAATAGAGTATAAAGATATTCGTATCCAGTGAAACAGAAATAATGGGCATAGTAACAGTCTAGAAGAACTGCTATGGACAAAACAGTACAACCTACCAAAATAGTAGCACACTTTAAATTCATCATATAGACAGCCCTCCTGCCTCATCTTGACGGCGGGTGGCACCACTAAGATGAGTGAATGTGTGGTGGAAAAATGGAAGCGCAGAGCAGTGTGTGCACTCTAGAGAGGGGTAGTGACGAGAGTGAAAGAGGGCAGGGGTCAACAGTGGAGCATATAGTTGTCCAGTGTGCTCTGTGGGGAGCTATGCAGAGGCCTGGCGGTATGCCAATGGAGACTCAGCAACCAGCTCTGGGCAGTGACCAAGGCCTGAGATAAGGAATGGGTCACACTCTGAATTGGACCTCCTCTAGGGACCACAGTGGTCTCTATGGTGCTCCAATATGCTGTGGAGGGCTAAGTGTGGGACAGTGGTCCTGATGTGGCTCGGGGCCAGGCTGATGTGAGTAGCATGCTCTGCCACCTGAGGTCATGGTGATGTCCAAGTCCATGCTGCTGCTGCTGGCCAAGGCTAGGTTTCAAGGTCTTACGGTAGCTGGGGTCTGCATTGATGTGTATGCCTGGAGTTATCACCATAGACCATGTGAATGTCTATGGTTTATGCTGCAGCCTGAATCTATGTTAATGTCCACAGGACCTGGCTGCCATAGAGTGCCATATTGATGGAAATGGCCTGTGCCTCCGCTTGAGGCCATGAGAAAGCGCATGCCCGATGCTCCTACTGAACACAAAGAGCAAGGAAGCTACTTTGGCAGTGATATCAGTGACTGCAGTTGAGAAAGAGGACATAGAAGAGTTCTGTGACTACCCCACCCCAAAATAACACCCTAAAATGAAAGTCATCGGAGAGAACTCTTCAAAATTGTGATAAAGATGCTAAATGGTAGCTTTCCACCATTGATGGCATCTGGGAGGGACTGAGGTGGAGAAGGACTCAGTTTTCTTTAGGATGCTGACCCCAGGGAGTTTGATCATTCTCCAGTGAGTATATGGACAGCACGATTGGATTATTGTTGTTGTTTAATAATTAGTCTATTTGGGGGGCCCAACGGGGAGCCATGGAAGGACTGGAAAGTGTGATGAGGTGTATGGTGTGAAATTTTAAAAAATATCAGTAAAAATATTATTTAAAGAAAATGTTATATAAAGTAGCCAAGATATAAAGAAGCAAGAAAGACAAGAGTAATGAGAAGGATCACCACAATTTTCAAATAGTAAGCACTAGCAAAAACTGCTTTATGGGATTCTAAGAATAAAACACTTTGATTATGTGTGCATAATTAAAAGGGGATGAGTGGTCTTTCCCAACTTCTTGAGCTATAGTAACCAGAAAGGCATGTTTAAAGTTGTACATGAAGAACATCTCATAAACACTATATTTATAACAATACTAATACAATAAAATTTAAACTTTGTAATTAAAATATGCCAATACTCTTTTTTAAAATAATTTCATATCAGATGTGAGACAGAAGAGGGCCACTTATTCATTGGTAGGCTTGGAGATCAAAGCCAAGGCTTCAAAAACACTAAGGAAGTGCCATCTACCAGAAAACCACATCCCCAGCCCTGAAACATTTATTTGGAAACTTGGATGATACTTCTTAGGAAAACCCTTGGCTAAAGACGGAATGAAGATTTAAACAGTAAGTGTATAAATGAACAGTAAGTATGTTATATATCATGGTTTGCATAATGTGGCCAAAGATGTTGGAAAACAGAAAACTTCAGTCTTACTTAGATTTTTTTTAAGAATTTTAGAATTTAGATTTTCAGAGTTTCAGAAAGGAGAGAACAAATATCTAATATGTACAAAAATGGGAAAATGAAAATATTAGGAACAAAAATAAATGGAGAATAATTAGTATATATGTGAATTATTTTTCATAAAACCCCCAAATTTTGTGGGCTGGACATGATTCAAGAGATGGTAAAAATGAATAGCATTAGAAATAAGAAAATAACCCCATCTAACAGTTAGAGGAAGGATTTGAAAAGGAAACTAAGGAAATCCAACTTTATGTTATTTATCGATAACTGCATGGATTTGATAGGTAAATATAAATAATAAATTGAATGTGCCAGAAATCAAATTTGGAAATAATGTATTCCTGCAATTAAGGACTGGTGACCATATTTCTGGCCACCTGAAGGAAACTCTTTTATAGACAAGAACAAACCTGACCAGAAAGAAGCAAGAGAAAAAAGATATTGAAGAGGGATAGACAGAGATGGGTATGGAAGTGAAGGTAGAGATCAAAATAGATGAAAATGGGGGCAGACATAGAGGTGAAGATGGAGGGATAGAATGGAGACCAGGATAAAGATGTGAACATAGATGGATCAAAATGTAGATATAACTGCATTTGGAAAGGTAATGAGTCATGGCCTGAGTAACTGTGTTTTGTAATTCAGTGTGGATCACTTCTCAGAGTTACAGTAGAGAACAAACAGAACCATCTTAACAAGAAAATAACTATAAGAGGTTCCAGAAAAGTCTCTCCTACTTGCTAATTAGAGTATCTTTTTAGAGTCTGATGATAGAGCTAAAGGCATTGGCAATTAATTAATACATTCTTCCAAGAAAATAAACCCATCAAATATATATATATATATTCTTTATATTATTTATCAATAACTGCATGGATTATATATATTTCTGAAACACACAAGAGAAGACAAATGTTCTGCAGATTTTACTGAATTTGTTTATCTATATTGTATTTTTTTCTTCACTTAGACTCTTTAGACTGAGGTTGTTGATATCAAACTATTGAAGAGGAAAGTGAGCAACATTAGTGGAAACACATGGGCTGATGGTAGAAATGAATTTAATTGGTTTGGGGCTTTAGCTAAAGAGTTTTATAGAGTCTGTCTTCAGCATTCTGTTTTAAAACAATGATTCATGGGAGATGTTTTTCAGGATCATCCACAAAATCTAGAAAATACTTAATCCCAGGAGCTGAGAGAAAATTTCAAAACTACTAATAAATAAAACATGAATATATGTAGGACTCTTTGTAGGAAGAACAAGGCTTTAAAAATCTATTTATAGTTTGTGTCATTTAAGTTTAGCTACCAAAAGCTTAGATAATTGTTTCTCTCTATTACTGGACTTAAAATCTGTTGAGAAATAGTCTTTCCATTTTCAATCTAACATCAGAAAATTGCATTTGAGGTGTGATCTAATCTTTAGGTTAAAGCATTGGTCAATGAACAAACAATTTAATGTGAAAGCCACAACACTCCTACATGAAACTTAAGAATAAGTAAAAAAAAGACAAGACAGTGGGGGGAAAAAAAGACAGCATGTAAATGTCACTGTTATTTTCCTCAGATGATGGAATAAGATGAGAGTTATGCTCAAACTGAACAGATACATGGCTTGGTTGGAACCTAGAGCATTTCCTTCTCTGTTCTAACTATCCCGGGGCCTAGTCCTGGAAGCTTCTAGACTCCATACAATTTAATCTTCCAAGCTGACTGACTCAAATTGGCTTCTCTTGGCTTCTCACTGGATTGCTCTGCTTGGCCTCAAACTAACTCAGATAATTTGTACTAATCTTCTGGCTCCTTCTAATGCTCTGACTTTAACTACTTCTCCATGAACTTATGAACAAACTCAATGAATGAAAACTCAACTCCTTAAACTCACTGAGTTGCACTCAATGGAACTGAACTGAGCAACTGAACTGAACTGAACTGAACTGAACTGAACTGAACTGAACTGAACTGAACTGAACTGAACTGAACTGGTTGCCTGAACTCAACTGAACTTATGAACAAACTTCTTTCTTTCTGCCCTGCTCTTAAGTATCCTCTCGTTCTTGTCCTTATGAAAGCTAGGCGTATCCTCTCTCTGATTCAGTCTGTCATATCTTTCTCTGATTTGTCACTTTGTCTGCCCCTTAATTAGATTTCACTTTCAAACATGGCTGCTTCCTTGTACAAACTAGCCTTACCTTCAGTGTTAGATATTAAAGGTGTATAATAAAGGTGGGCCTGAATTCCAGACAGATCATACCAGAGCTTGTAGGTCCCCGTTCTCACCTCCCACTGGGGTGTGAAGCATACAGCTTGGACTTGGAATGTGGAAATCCTGGGCTGTGTTCACTCTGCACTGCCACTGTCCAGTGCTGGGCTTTAGGGAAGCACTGAAACACCAATCGGGGGTGGGACAGGATGGGAAAACAGGGTGGGATGACTCTCAGGCATCCAGTTACTGCTGGGGTGCCACACAGAAGAGTCAGAATGAAGGTCAGGGGTCCCTAGGCCTGCAATGAGGACCCCAAGGCCAGTGGCTCCAAAACTCCTAGAGATCCAGGCACCCCTGGGTCAAGGGGAATTTGGAATGGAGTTGGGAGCCCACAGATTGAGGATGTTGAGGAGCCCAGGGCCAGGGGAATGTGGAACTCCAGCTTAGCTCATTGGTGAAAATTGTTAGCTTTGTGGTAGTTGTCTGGGAGCCCGGGGGACCTTCTGCAGGAAGCTTAGGCAGTAGCTTTATAGGTGAAGGTGTTCTCCATGTCCCCCATGATGGTTCTTAATAAGAGAGACAGTCCTTGCTTCCAGATTCTTTACTGATTGTTCATTGTGGAAAATGGGTGCATACCAACTCCTCAGGGTGGACCAGAGATGAAATACCTTATGCAGGAAGGAATGTCAGGGAAGGAAGGGAAGCTTACTGACTAAACCCTCAGGGCCTCTAAATACCTCATTAGCATGAAGAACTCTGCTTTGGGCTAAGTGACTGTTGTGGGGAATGTGGTCATATGTTCTGGGCCAGAAAGCTAATAGGAAGCAGGGAGACACCTACAGTCTCATGTGGGTGTCTGGGTGCTAGGAGGACCCACTCAACCTTACCAAGTTTCCTGGCATGGCTGGTTGTCCCACAGAGAGTGTCTGTATCCCAGTTGGCTCACATAGACCTAGAAGGTCTTTGAATATGAACCCTTGTCAGAGCAGCCATGTTGCTGGATTAAAAAACCTCCATAACAGCTTATATGAAGGAAATACTGGGTTTTCAAACATGGCTTCTTATTTACTATATCTGTATAGGAAGACAAAGTTACTCAAACCTACCTGATGTGTTTAGCTAAGGCTTGTATTCTCCCTACAGATGTGATTTTGAATGAGACCAAATATGGAGATTTTTTCTAAGAAAAAAGTATCTAAAACTCTGTTAAAATTCAAGATTAAATGGGTTGGGTCAAGTTCAGGCAGTCTAGTTTACATCAGAGAGACGTGGCAGTGCATCAGGAATTAGCAATAAGCAGAGCCTGGAAAAATTTGGAAGGGTTGTAAATTCTGCCACTTTTGTGGTAGAAAACTCTGTAGCTCTTTCATTTCATTAGCTGTGTCTCTGGCCCTCTGTGTGTGTGTGTGTGTGTGTGTGTGTGTGTGTGTGTGTGTGTGTGTGTGTGTGTGTTTGGTTATATGTGCGTCAGGGAACTTACCTGTGCTGCAAGTGTCCAGGACAGAGGTTGATTTATCCAGCATTGTCTACCTTGTTTTTTGAGGTAGGGTCTCTCACTGAATTTTGAATTTGCGGCTTCATCTGGACTATTTTGGCCAAAGTCTCTCCTGCCTCTATCTCCTAGTGCTAGGTTACAGAGATGCCACCTATTAATCTATCTCCCTAGCCAGTTTCTTGTTTGGTTGACTCCACCATTTTGTTTTGTTTTGTGATTTCAGCTAGGGTCTTACCATGGTCCCTATGCTGGCCTGCCTTGGGTTCTTGAGTGTTAGGATTATAGGTAAAAACAAACATGCTTTCCAGGATGGTTCTACGTATAATTATTTGTCTAAGACATTCTAGATCTTTCTTCCCTCCCAAGTCTGTGGTTTCACTTATAGGAACCAAATCTACACACTTCACACTTCACACTTACGGCATCTTCTTACCAGTTTTTAGATTCAATTTCCCATTTGTATCCATCCACATCACATTAGGGCCAGTTATCTCCTGCTATTTTCAACTTATCTTTATGATTATCCTCCTGAGGTCAAACAACTCGCAGTTCCACTGAGTCTATTAAGGTTGCGGCTACACTGGCCATGAGCCCAGCTAAGAGGAAAAAAATGTCGACTTCCAGGGAGTGGAATTTCTGAGTCATACATCCTTGCCCTGCTTCTCTTATACAGATGTATCCTCAAAGGATGAAGTCCATTCTGAAGAGGCATTTCCCTGTTTGGACCAAGAGTCTCGAAAACAATTAACCATTTAATTTATCCAAAAGTTCTTTTGTCCCCCTCCCTCATTAGTGGTGTTACAGGTTCATTCTAGGAGACTTTGACACATATGCCATGTCATTTTCTACTTGTCATTGAACATTTGGAATCAGACATTCCAGAACATTAAGGAACCGCTCTGAAGGTTAACTTCTGGGGGATCCGATGTTACTTTGGGATTAAGGGAGCCTCCTGAGAAAGCTCTCTGTAGGATGAATGGCTTTATGTGACTTATGTACTGCAATGTCTTGAATGGTACATCATCTCAGTAGTATTCCATCACCCATAGAGAAGTGATGACTAAAAGACATTGGACTCACAGAGGACGTGAGCTTCTGTGCTCCAGGCAGACTGTGCCTTTGGAATACTCACATATGCATATAGCAGCATGGTTCTAAATGCTAGGTTGTGGCTCTCTCTTCTATTGCTGTTACCTCTGTATGTGCTAATATGTTTTAGTATTCCATGGCTTTCTGGTAAAACCCTTTCTATTCACATCTCTTAGATGTTTAACATCGCCTTTTGGCTTTGTTTTACTGATGTTCTCTCTAAACATGGCATTATGGACTGTTACCCCAGTGACACATCAGAGACTCCCTTCAACCTCTCACCTGCAATCTCTCAGACTCCAACCCTCACCTACATGCTAAAAACGCATTCCAAGAGAAGGAGAAAGATTCCACGACAGAGCATTAGAAAACAATTCTAGGGGCTGTTAAAGAAACATACCATGTAAATTATTTGCTTTTTACTGTGACAGAATGCCCAGACAAAGTACGAAAGAACTGAACCTTTTACTGAACCTCCTTCAAGGCTGATTAGCTGACTAGAACTTTAAAGATTATATTATACTATCATTAGCATTCATTTCAATGCCTGTTTTTGGCAGTTTTATTTGGTTCTATCCTTGGTCTCTGGGCTGACTAGCCTCTGCTTCCTGGCTATTTACACAGTATCAGGCTAGGGCTTCCTCTCACGGCAAGGGTCTCTAGTTGCACTAGTCATTGGTTGGCCACTCCAGTAAGTTCTGGGCCACCATTACCCCAGGATGTATTGCAGGCAGGATGTGTTGTAGGTCAAAGGTTTTGTGTCTGGGTTAATATTCCAATCCCACTTCTGAAAGCCTTACCTTATTATAGATGGTGGCTGGTTCAGGATTCATATCCCACATTACTAGGAAACATTGCTAGGGTCCATAGTGTTGATTCTAAGGAGTTTCCATTGCCATAGGTTTCTACAACACTCCCTACATGCTCCCCAATTCCAGTTCTCTCTTCCTTTCTTCCCTCTATATCCCTCACAACTTGAAGCCTCCTGTTTCCATCCCCATCTGTCCTCAGTCTACCTGCACAATCTATTTCCCATTTCCAGGAAGATCCATGTGTCCCACCCTTGAATCCTTCTTGTTACTAAGCCTCTCTGGATCTGTGGATTATAGCATGACTGTCTTTTATTTTGTAGTTAATATCCATTTGTGAGTACATCCCATGTTTGTCTTTCTGGGTCTGGCTTACTTTTCTCAGGATGATTTTTTTTTTTAGTTCTGTTTTGTTGCTTACAAATCTCATGATGCTTTTGCTTCTTAATAGCTGAGTAATTCTCCATTGTGTGTAACTGCACCACATTTTCTTTATCCGTTCTTTGATTGAGGGACATCTAGGTTGTTTCCAGTTTCTGGCTATTATGAAAAAGCATTTATGATCATAGTTGAGCAAGTGTTCTTGTGGGAGTATAGGGCATCCTTTGGGTGTATGCCAAGAGTGGTGTTGCTGGTTCTAGAGGAAGATAGAGTCTCCATTTTCTGAGGATCCTCCATTTTATTTCTATATTAACTGTGTCAGTTTTCTTTCCCACCGGCAGTGGTGAAGTGTGCCCCTTTATCCATATCCTCACTTGCATGAGCTGTCACTTGTGGTTTTGATCTTATCCGTTCCGACAGCTATGAGATGGAATCTCAAAATAATTTCAGTTTGCATTTCCCTGATGTTGAACATTCCTTTAAAGGGTTCCTCAACCATTGGTGCCTAGCCCAATTATCACTAAGGAGACACCATCCAGCAACTGATGGGCGCAGATACAGAGATTCACTGCCAAATACTAGCGGAAGCCAGTGGAACCCAGAAAAAGGATGAAGAAGAAGGATTCTAGGAGCCAGAGGGGTTAAAGACCTCAGGAAAACAAGACCCATAGAATCAATTAAGCAGGGCTCATAGAGGTTCACAGAGATAGAAATGATAATCAAGTGCCATGTACAGGTCTGAGTTAGGCCCTCTGCATAAAGGTTATAGTTGTGTAGTTTGGCTTCCTGTGGGACTCCTAAAAGCATGAGCAAATGCTGTCTCTGCTTCTTCCACACTTTGGGACCTTTTCCCTACTACTGGCTCACCTTGTCCAGCATTGATATGAGAGTTTGTGCTTAGTCTTATTGTAATTTGTTATGTCATTTTTAGTTAAATATCCCTGGGAGGCCTGCCTTTTTCCTTTAGGGAAATTGGCGGAGTAGATCTAGCAGAGAGGGGAGGTAGGGAGAGAGACTGCAAAGAGTGGAGGGAGACGAAAGTGCAGTTGAAGGTGTAAGGTATATAAAGAGCGAAAACTTAAATTAAAAGAGAAAAGTATTTTCAAGATCCTTGAGAGTTTGGGTTGTTGCAGGTTGAGAGTCAAATTGCAATTTATTCTGTGCTACATGTTAGCTCTCCTTAACGTCACTTCTTTTCCACCCCTGTGTCTGATCTAACACCCTTGTGAGCAGCAGGCAGAGTGTTTGAGATGGACTAACTTAGCAGACCCCTGACTATCCTGCCGAGAGCTTCACTGATGCTTCTACAATGGTATTTGAAAAGCGTCTCGATTCTTTTTTCTGCTACCAGTAAAACTTGATGACACTGCCTTTCCTTTTGAACTTGGGATTTGGGGTGATTTCAATATGTGTCCCCAAGGCCATGGTCACTGATTTGGTTCCAGAATAAACTATCTCTTTGTTCCCTTTGAGATTAGAGTTGTGTTTCTGTGTGAACAAAAGCAACTTAATTAAGACAGTATTTATTTTGTTTCACAGTTCAAGGAGGGATACAGTTCATCACAGTACAAGTCATGGTGACAAGGCCATGAGGTAGCGGGTGACACTGCATCCACAGTCAGGAAGTGGATAGTGACAAATGATCCTGATATGCTTATTTCACCTTTCTATTCAGTCTAGGACCTGAGCAGCTAGTGACTTCCACAGTTAAGCTGAATCTTCCAACCTCAGTTAACCTAATCTAGATAATTCCCGGCAGACATGCATAGACTAAGCTGATCTAGACACTTCCTCACAGGCATACTGCCTAGACTTAGTTTCCAGATGAATTTGTTAAGATGATGGTGTAAACCTTCCAAGATGCCATGGCATTATGAAGGGCTCTAGAAGGCACTGTGCAACCAACTTGGAGGCTTAAGGAAGACTCCCTCTTCCCTTCATTAAAAATTGATTCATTTCCCAAACAATATATCCTGATTATAGTTTCCCCTCCCTCTACTCCTCTCGATTTCTCCCCACATTCCCTTTCTTCTGCATCCACTTCCTTTCTGTGTCTCATTAGAAAAGATACCAACATAACCACAAAATAAAATATAATAAGATAAAACAAAAACCATAAGAGTAAGGTTAGATAGCACAAATCAACAGAAGGAAAGGAGTCCCAAGAACATTCACAAGAGTTAGAGACACACACATTCATATACTCAGGAGTCCAAGAAAAATACTAAACTGAAATATATATATATGTATATGTATATATGTGTGTATATATGTATATATGTGTATATATGTATGTATGTATATATATATGTATATATACATATATATATATATATGAATGAATGATCTGGTATACACCTGTGTAGGCCTTGCACTTGCTGCATCAATCTCTGAGTGTATGTGAACTTTGCTCAGTTGATTTAGAAGGAATTGTTTTCCCGATGTCTGCCATCTCCTCTCGTTTCCATACTGCTTCAACCTCCTCTTCCAAGAGTTCCCTGAGCTCTGAGGGGAAATATTTGATGGAGACGTCCCACTCACAGCTGTGTTCCAAGCCCTCTCTCCTTCCTCTCTCTCTCTCCTCTCTCTCTCTCTCTCTCTCTCTCTCTCTCTCTCTCTCTCTCTCTCTCTCTCTCTCTCTGTCTCTCTCTCTCTCTGTCTCTCTCTGTCTCTCTCTCTGTCTCTCTCTCTGTCTCTCTCTCTCTCTCTCTCTCTCTCTCTCTCTCTCTCTCTCTCTCTCTCTCTCCCTGACAACATCTAGCTCTGGGTTTTCTCCTATGCTGCAGGACAAACCTCTATGATGATAGCTGAGTAAGGCACTGATCTGATGAGTATAACAGAATATCATTATGATTCATTTTATTAGTTATTTAGTTTTTTTTTAGAACAGTAGTATTTGGTGTTACTCTAAGACTCTGGGATATCTAATCTCTGATTCTTGGTCACCCAAACAATGTTAGGTATAGATTTCATCTCATGGAGTGGGTCTTATTTCAAATCAGACTTTTGTTTGTTAGACTCATGAGAAATGTGCCACCATTGCTGTAGCATATTTTGTAGGCAGGACACCATTGTAGATGAAGATTTTGTGGCTGTTTTTGGTGTTTATGTTTCTCTTTTGTTAATCTGTAGAGTAGTTTGCTGTACCAAAGATACTAGAACATGAGGGTGAAAGTTTTATGTAGGTAACAGCTTGGCCTTACCATGTTCAATAGGTTGCATGGGTTTTATCTTCAACAATGGGGATTTGCTGTTAGTTTGTAGAGGGCAACATATTGCCTTGACAACACCTTGGGTTGTGTGATGATTTCTTTTGGCCAACGATTCAACTGGATATAACCCAGTCCTAGTACTGGAAGAGATAGCTAGTAGGGACTTTGTCTCCCTCACTATTTGGAGACTTCATTAGGATCACCTTTGTATATTGTAGGAAGTTTCCACTGCACTAAGCTTCCACATCACGCCTCAAATGCCCTTCAATTCTAGCTGTCTCTTTTCCAACTTCCCCCTCAACCCCATCTTCTCTCCACCTCCATACCTGATCATACCATTCCCATCTCCACCCTGTCCCCAGTTTATCCATAAAATCTGTTCTATTTCTTTTTCCCAGGAAGATTCATATATCTGCCCTAATCCCTAGGGAAGATTATTTTTTATTGGACATGATCATGGAGATGAGTCAATTAAGTGAGGAATGCAAAGCAGGCTATTCTGGAGAAAGTGAATTATGTGTGTTATTCAGTGCAGAAAAGAAAGCAAGGTACGTGGTGGGGTGGAGTTTATGAACTGGATTATGGGAAGGAAGGAGGCGATTAATGGTGAATCTGAAAGGCTGACTGCAATGTTTGCAAAGTTAGCTTTAACCTTGTCCTGGGAATTAAGTGTACTAGCAAATTGAATTTGTTACTATTCCTGTAGCTGGGACAAAATGCCTGAAATGAGTAACTTTAAGGAGAAAGGGTTTATTTAGCTTGTAGGTTGAACAGTACATTCTATCATGGCTAGAAGTCAGGAGTCTGATATAGTAGGGTACAAGAGGGAGGTTAGCAGACATCACTGATAAATTAGACTTTGGCCCAATTACTTTGTTTGGGAAGACAATAGGGCATTGTGTAAAAGCAGGGAAATAAACACAGAGGGAGATGAGAAATAACATTTGGAAAGATAAATAGAGTCTAAACATTTTTCCAGGACCCAGATACCATTATCTATGCAATGAAAGATCTACATCGAACTGGAGAGAGCTTGTATGTGGAGTTTGAAAAGAGACTGTAGTAGGGGGAGGAGGGAGAGAATCCTCAGCCTACTCTCCTTTCACTCTATTCTCATCCATCCACTCAACAGGAGCCCAAACAGAATCTAAAGGTTCATGAGCATCACTTCCTAACCAGGAAGTAACCAGCAAGTAGCCAGTGTCTGGAATCCTTTCCCTTCTTGAGCACATTTCCTGTGCTCAGCCCCTGGGGTTGCTTGATTTACCACCTACACACTCTAGTTAAAATAAGTTTCCAACTTTAATACAAATATTTTTTTGCAGGAAGTCGTTTCTCAGAGACACTAAAAGGTGAGGCTGAATTCCTTGCATTTCTTTTGTCTACACCCTGATTTCCTTGGCATAAAATCAGTTCCTAGGTTTTGGACATTAAAACATATGCTAACAATCATTGATTGACCTAATCTGGCAATGGCACCTGAAAAGTACTTCTCCACAAGCATGGGAAATGCTTATCTCCTTCCTTGCTATTATGAAACAAAAGCTATTTTGAAACTCAGGCTTTTCTCAGCGTTACAATACCATCTCAGATTTTTTTCCCTTCTCTTCATTTCACATTTGCATATAAAAGTAAATAATTAATTTACTTTGAGATTTTCTTGGAGATTGCAGAACACTTTTTAAAATTCTTCCTCCCTTGGTCAGCATTTTGGGTGCCATCATTGAGTCCCTGTCTTCTTATGTAATGTTAGATGCGAGTGGTTCTAGTGACACACTTGTCTCATGAGTACTGTACTGTGCGAGACACTGTGCGGCTTGTGTTATTATTGAATTCTTTCTTTGTCAGCATCTTTTTGATGACCTCTTAGGTTAGCTCTGCTTCTAAGGAAAATTTTTTGATGTATTCTTTGGTAATTGTGTGTGTGTACATATATATCATATATATGTAATTATATTTTATGTATAATTATATTGCATATATACATCTAGTTATTTTGATTATTTTTTTAAGCACAGATATGGGCTGTCAGGGAAAGTAAGATTCCTAGTGCCACATTGCTCATGTTCCCGGGGTTAATGGCAGTTCCTGGGGTAGAGTCACTCTCACAATGTGTAAGATCCATTGTTCTTCAGTCTTGTGCACCTGAAGGCATACCAGATATTACCCAGTGCACCTTAGTGGCTATTAGCCCAAATGCTTGAATTACCCTAGATCCCTAGAACAAAGGAAACTCAAGACGGATGATCAAAATGTGAATGCTTCACTCCTTCTTTAAATGAGGAAAAAGAATACCCTTGGCAGGGAAGGGAGAGGCAAAGATTAAAACAGAGACTGAAGGAACACCCATTCAGAGCCTGCCCCACAGGTGGCCCATACATATACAGCCACCCAATTAGACAAGATGGATGAAGCAAAGAAGTGCAGACCGACAGGAGCCGGATGTAGATCGCTCCTGAGAGACACAGCCAGAATACAGCAAATACAGAGGCGAATGCCAGCAGCAAACCACTGAACTGAGAATAGGTCCCCCGTTGAAGGAATCAGAGAAAGAACTGGAAGAGCTTGAAGGTGCTCGAGACCCCAAAAGTACAACAATGTCAAGCAACCAGAGCTTCCAGGGACTAAGCCACTACCTAAAGACTATACATGGACTGACCCTGGACTCTGTCCCCATAGGTAGCAATGAATATCCTAGTAAGAGCACCAGTGGAAGGGGAAGCCCTGGGTCCTGCTAAGACTGAACCCCCAGTGAACTAGACTATGCGGGGAGGGTGGCAATGGGGGGAGGTTTGGGAGGGGAACACCCATAAGGAAGGGGAGGGGGGAGGGTGATGTTTGTCCGGAAACCGGGAAAGGGAATAACACTTGAAATGTATATAAGAAATACTCAAGTTAATAAAAAAAAAAAAAAAGAAGACAGTACAGCTTGCAAATTGGAGCTAGATGTATTTATAAACGCCTCTACAGTTTCATGTATTCAGTTAATTTTGATGCAAAACGAACAGTATTCCTAGTATCTACTAAAGCATGATTTTCCTCCCTACCATTTCTATCCCTCATCTGGTAAGATGGATATTTGAATAGTGTAATAACAAACTTAAATTAAACTACACTGAAACTATGTTTGCAAGAGAAATAACTATCTCCTTTACATGCCATGTTGAGGATGGTAAGGTGCCTTGCAGAGATATGAATGGGAAGCAAGATAAGATTCTCTGGGAAGGTGATACCCAAGAGGATGCTTTGCCCCACTGACTAGTGATCATAGTGCCAGAGATAGTGCTATATATGGGCAGTCATTTTTCAATTATATTTGGAACTGGCTCCATGAGGTGAAACCTATTCTGGAAACTAATGAGGTCAGGAACTTGAGACTAGATAGGTCATGGGCCTAGAGGAAAACTTTTATTCTGCTAAATAAACAGCAATTTAAAAAATAACTCCAAAAAACAGCACCGTACCCTTAGATCAATTTCATCTCTCAGACCTCATTAGAGAGGTTTCTTCTTGTAGAAGGTGGTATAACACAGAGACCTATGACAGGATATATGCAGAGACTGAGAGATATATGCAGAGAGTGAGAGATATATGCAGAGACTGAGAAATATATGCAGAAAGTGAGAGATATATGCAGACAGTGAGAGATATATGCAGAGAGTGAGAGATTTTGGAGCATTCAGGTCTGCATGGGATATATTCATGAAGCTCCTTTCCTCAAGGCTTAGGGACCTATGTAGAAACAGAGGGAAAGAGATGTTAGGTGGTGGACAACATCAAGGAAACTGTTTTCTTGAAGAACCAGAGCTGATTCACATATGAACTCAGAGATTGTGCAAGACAAAATCCCAGTACTGAGAAGGGGAACTAATCACAACATCCCACTCCTAGTCAAGGAGCTTCTGCAACTAATAGCTGTTGGGAGGGGCCTCGTTGGCTTTCTTCAATGGACTGACACTTGGTTTATTAACCATACTCCAGGCAGACCCCATGCTCAGGAGTAGTTGGCTAACACAAATGTGGCTTTATGGGGTGTTTGTTTAAGAAAGAAAAAGTTGTTTGGTATTTTTGTTGTTAGCTTCTTGAGTTCTTTATATACTTTGGATGTTAGCTCTCTATCAGATGTGGAGTTAGTGAAGTTGTTATCCCAATATGTAGGTTGCTGATTTGTCTTATTGACTATGACCTTTGTCTTACAGAAGCTTTTCAGTTTCATGAGGTTCCATTTATCAATTTTTTATCTTAAAGTGTGAGCCATTGGAGTTCTGTTTAAAAAATTTCCTCCTGGGTCAATGAGTTCAAGACTCTTTCTCACTTTCTCTTCTATTAGATTCAGTGTATCTGGTTTTATGTTGAGATATTTTATATTATCTGTGGCTATTGTGAAGTGACTTGTTTCCCTAATTTCTTTCTCAGCCTGTTTATCATTTGTATAAAGAAAGGTTACTGATTTATTTGAATTAATTTTATATCTGGCCCCTTTGCTGAAGTTGTTTATCAGCTGGAGAAGATCTCTGGTAGAATTTTTGGGGTTGCTTATGTATATTATCATGTCTATCTGCAAATAGTGATACCTTTATTTCTTCTTTGCCAATTTGTATTCCCTTGATCTCTTTTGTTGTCTTATTCTTCTAGCTAGCCCTTCAATTACTATATTGAATAGATATGGAGAGAGTGGGTATCCTTGTCTTGTCCCCAATTTTAGTGGGATTGCTTCAAGTATCTCTCCATTTAATTTGATATTGGCTATTGGTTTGCAGTAAATTGCTTTTATTATGTTTAGGTATGGGCCTTGGATTCCTGATCTTTCCAATACTTTTAACATGAAGTGTTGTTGTATTTTCTCAAATGGTTTTTCTGCATCTAAAGAGGTGATCATGTGATTTTTTCCCCTTTGACTTTGTTTATATAGTAGATTATATTAATGGATTTTTGTATATTGAGCCAATCTTGCATCCCTGGGATGAAGCCTACTTGATCATTGTGAATGATGGTTTGCAAGAATTTTATTGAGTATTTTTGCATCAATATTCATAAGTGAAATTGGTCTGAAGTTCTTTTTTGGGGGGGGGTTGGGCTGTTCGGTGGTTTAGGTATCAGAGTAATTGTGGCTTCATAAAATGAATTAGGTAGTTTTCCTTCTGTTTCTATTTTATGGAATAGCTTGCAGAATATTGAAATTAGGACTTCTTTGAAGGTATTGTAGAATTCTGCAAATCTGTTTGGTCCTGGGCTGTTTTTTGTTTGGGAGGTTTTTAATGACTTCTTCTATTTCCTTATTGGATATGGGCCTGTTTTGATAATTTACCTGCTCTTGATTTAACTTTGCTATGTGGTATCTGTCTAGAAAACCATGTATTCCATCTAGATTTTCCTGTTTTGTTGAGCCTGGGCTTTTGTAGTAGGATCTGATAATTTTTTGAATATTTTCTATTTCTGTTGTTATGGTTCCCTTTTCCTTTCTGATTTTGTTAATTTGGATCCTGCCTCTGAGCCCTTGAGTTAGTTTGGCTGTAGGTTTATCTATCTTGGATTCTCTCCAAGAACCAGCTTTTGGTAAACAACTCAATCAATAAAGGGTATAGAACTAAACAGAGAATTCACAACAGTTGGATCTGGAATGGCTGAGAAGCACCTAAAGAAATGTTCAAAGTCCTTAGTGATCAGGAAAATGCAAATCAAAACGACCCTGAGATTCCATCTTCCATCAATCAGAATGGCCAAGATAAAAAATTCAGATGACATCACATATTGGCAAGAATGTGGAGAAAGATGAACACTCCTCCATTGCTGGTGGCATTGAAACTGGCACAGTTATTCTGGAAATCAATCTGGAGGCTCCTCAGAAAATTGGAAATAGATCTACCTAAAGATCCAGCAATACCATTCTTGGGAATATACCCAAAAGATGCCCAACCAGGCCACAGGGGCACATGTTTCACTATGTTCATAGTGACCTTGTTTGTGATAGCCAGAAGCTGGAAACAACTCAGATGCCCCAAGACAGAAGAATGTATACAGAAAATGTGATTCGTTTACATAATGGAATACTATTCATATATTAAGAACAAGGACATTCTGAGTTTTACAGGTAAATTGATGGGACTAGAAAATATCATCCTGAGTTAGGTAACTCAGACCCAAAAAGGCGTATATGGTATGTACTCACTAATAAGAGAATGTTAGCAAAAAAAAAAATACAGAATACCCAAGACACAGCCCACAGAACTCAAAAAGGTCAACAAGCTGAAGAGCCCAAGTGAGGATGCCTCAGTCCCACTTGGGAGAGAGAAAAAAGCAATCACAATGGGGTAGGGAGGGAGAGACTTGGGTGGGAAAGGGGACAGAGTATGGGGTAGAGGGGAACATGATCTTGTATTGGATGTGGGAAAAAGACTGAAGCCCTGAGGACCAGCAGAAAGAGTGAAAATAGGCAACCTCTAGAGGTAGGAGATTGGGGGGACCCTCCAGAATGTACCAGAGACCTGGGAGGTGAGAAACTCTCAAAACTCAAAGGGAGGTACCTTAGATGAAATGCCCTACAGTGGGGAGAAGAAACTTGTAGATCCCACCTCCAGCAGAAAGACAGGGCATCAAGTGAGGGATGGAGTTGCCATTCCACCCGAAACTCTGCCCCTTAATTCTTCCTGTCTGAAAGAAATGCAGGGATGGAAATGGAGAGGAGCCTGAGGAAAAGAAGGTCCAGTGTCAGACCCAAAGTGGGATCCAGCTCAAGGAGAGGCCCTAAGACCTGACACCATTACTGAGTCTGTGGTTCACTCACAAAAATGGACCTAACATGACTGCCCTCCAAAAGAACCAACAAGCAACTGAAAGTGTCAGATGTAGGCAATTCCACCCAACCAATGGACAGGGGTATAGTTGAATTAGGGAAAAGCTGGAAGAAGGTGAGGAAGAGGACAACCCTGTAAGAGGACCAGGCCGTTTCAATTAACCTGGACCCCCAAGATCTCTCAGACACTAGACCACTAACCAGGCAGCACACACCGGCTGAGATGAGGCTCCCAACACATATACAGCAGAAGACTGTCAGGTCTGGGTTCAGTCAGAAAAGATACACCTAACCAATAAGGTACTGGAGGCCCCAGGGAGTTTAGAGGTCTGGGGGTGGGGGTGGGGGTGGGGGTGGGGGTCGGGGGGTTGGGTTGGAGACATCCTCATGGAGACAGGGGGATGGGGAGGAGGTGTAGGGTGGGGAACAATCAGAAGGTGGACTGGGAGGGGATTAAAATCTGGAGTGTAAAAAAATAAGTAAAATTTAAGAGAGAGAGAGAGAGAGAGAGAGAGAGAGAGAGAGAGAGAGAGAGAGATTATGAAGTTGGTAAGAGGAACCTGGGAGGAGTTAGGGAGAGAAAAAAAAGAATATAATGAACATACAATGTATGAAATTCTCAAAAACTAAACTAAAAAAAAAAAAGAAAAAAACCAACAAAAACCATAAAAAAAAAAAAAACAAACCTCAAATTCCTTAGGAACCTAAGAATGGATTGGATCAGCTCAGAGTGGGTCTGTTATGTGTGGATATGCTCTCCATATCACCCACACCAGCATGTGTAGGTGTTTCCCACTAACAAAATCTTTTAATCCTTAGTCTGTTTCACTGAAGCCTAAAGGGCAGGATTGGGGGCATGGAGGTGAGAGATGAAACCAAGTCTTGCACATAACAAACGCATGCCACGTATTCAAAAGGATAATTTAATACTTAAGATGCATCAGTGTCACAACCGTGACTTCTCAGCTCCTTGAAATGCTATCCTCATTTGTAAATAGATTTTTCTGGAAAGTCTTGCATGGTTCAAATTAGTACAGCCCCTTCTGAAGTGTTTTAACCCTAGTTCACCCCATTTTTTCATGGCCAGTTCTCCTTGAAGTGTTTTGTTTGTTGATTTAAAAATCCAAGAAGATAAGATTAACTGCTTTTCTAGTAGAAGACACTGGAATTGCTCTCTCTGAGCACAAACGTTATAACCTCTTTCAAAAGACAAATGCTAAAACAGACACTTGGAAATGCTTTGAAAAGATGGCATGCTTTCTAAGCGTCTAATACAAAGAAAAGCCATCTTGTTGTTGTGAATATTAACATTAATGACTCTGTTTTTCATGTGGTAGATAGTTATTAAATATGATGCCTATATGATCAAATCCCCGAGAAAGCAGAAGCTTTCTAAGATCTGGCTGTTAACACAGGTTCTTCTTTGCAAAGACTTCCAAAAGGGACCTGAATTGTGTTGCTGGAATAAACCTTTGAAATATGTGTTTCAACCCAAGTCACAGCAGGAATAATGTTTTCCTTACCAGGGCTCCACCCTCCTCTGCTCTAACTGAAATTCCCCTTAGGTCAATTGATCAACCCACTTACAACTAATTAATGCATAAAACACAATGTTCCCTACAACTAATCACTACCAGGCAGAACTTTACTGAGATGCCCTGGGAGGGCTGTGCTTGGAAGTCATCATCTCTGTCTTTCTTGGAACTCTTAAGCTTGCTCTGCCGGCCTCATCCAATGTGGTCCAGTAAGTGTGGAGAATAAACTTGCCAGTGTGCCGAGGTAGCAGGTCCATATTAGTTACTCCATTTTCGTCTGCCATCTAGTCTGTAAGGTTTTGTTTTGGAGAGTTTGAGATTTTTCTCCCATCTTGGTTGAGACTGGATCTTCCTATATAGTGCCAGCTAATCGTGAACTCACTTATGTAACCCATCTGACCTTAAAGTCATGATGTTTCCCCCTGCTTCAGCCTTCTGAGTGCTGGGGTTATAATAGGTGCTAGCATTCTTGGCTCAATCTGTAGTTTTTGATTTAGCCTTGCAGAACATCTATTTCTGCCTTTATGACTACTTACCATGTGAGCTGTCACTATGTCAGCCTCACCTATGGCTGTGCAGGTGCTTTGGGAGGGGCTATTCTTGTATTTGAGGTGACTGGGGAGAAAGGTCTGGATTCAGAGTGAAGATCCTGGTTCCCAATCTTTTTGCTGCTACTCATTAGCTATGAACCCACTAGGGCATTATCCTGCTTCTGTGGCTTATATTTCCTCACCTGTAAAATGAGCCATGATGCATCTCAAATGCTCTTCTGGGTTCAGTGCTCTCAATACATAAAGTAGCCATTGAAAGGAAGAGAAGTAATTGGAAAACACTGACACATGGTTTGGGAAACACTTGTGTTAACATTCTTACAAACGCCACGAGCGCTGTATCAAGAAGGTGAACTTCTGCTAAAGCTGCTGCTTCCTTGCTCTTGAGTTTCCTTTAAAAAAAGAAATAACAAAGCTGTGCCTTTTAAACTTCACCTCATACATTCTATGGTTTTCAGACAAGGACTTAAGAGCTTGATTTAATATATAAAATCATTTCGAATTGATGAAAAAAATCAATCTTGGTATAAATGAGAAGAAATGAGTGCTCCAATTTATTTCGTTCCAGACTAAAGACTGAAGTCAGAGGAATCCATAATAAATAAGCAAGCCGAATAGGACCAATTAAAAAGCACATCTGCCCATGGTCATCACAGAGAAGTGCATTGTGTTGTCTCAGAAGGACTCCGCAGCAGCTGAAGGGGGACACTGTGTGAGAGAGAGAGAGAGAGAGTGAGAGAGAGAGAGAGAATGAGAGAGAGAGAGAGAGAGAGAGAGAGAGAGAGAGAGAGAGAGAGAGATGAATGACTAGAGAAGCAAACGTGCTGTGAGAAACGTCAAAATCTGGGTGGGTAGAGTTAGAACCAGAGGAAGAATCTAGACTAGCAGGCAAACAGAGATTTTAGCTGGACATTCAGGACCACATTTGAAGTCACAGGAGGAAAAACAACAAACAAACAAACAACAAGCCAACCACTAGAACTGAAATCTGGCTAGAGGGTGATCCTGTGAATATATTCCAAAGAGAATATAATGAAAGAGTGAACATGACAGTTTAAAGGGAAGCTTACTGTTCTCCCTCATTTTCTCTCATGTATAACTTAGTGTTTGATTTCTGAATGTATGTGCACAATTTCTCCACTAGCTAGATTACAACAAGCAGGGTGACTGAACTGCCTTAGCACTTAATACCATCTACACAGGTAATTTCATGCCATGAAGCCCGGAGCATGTCCAGATGCTGTGAAGAACAGGAGAGGTCCCCAGCTTCTAAGCAGTTGGTGAACATAGAATTTGGAAGAATAATTTGGTGCCATTCTCCCAGTGGAGGAGTTAGAGGAAGGACTGAAGGAGCTGAAGGGGTTTGCAACTCCATAGGAAGAACAACGATATTAACCAACCAGAGCTCCAAGAGTTCCCAGGGACTAAACCATCAACCAAAGAGGGACCCACAGCTCCAGCTACATAGCAGAGGATGCCCTTGTTGGGCATCAGTGGGAGGAGAAACCCTTGGTGCTGTGAAGACTCCATGACTAGGGAATGGTAGGGCGGTGAGGTGGGAGTGGGTGGATGGGTGGGAGAGCACCCTCATAGAAGCACGGAGAGGGAGGATGGGATAGGTTTCTGGACCGGAAACCAGGAAAGGAGATACCATTTGAAATGCAAATAAAGAAAACATCCAATTTGAAATAAATAAATAAAATAAACAGATACAACGTCAATGCACCACTGATGCCAATGCTATTTTATTACAATAAAAAAAAATGATTGCCACTTGCTAAAATCTCCACAAATGAGTTTTTCTCTTTTTCACAGATGTTAGCCATAACCCACATCCCACAGAAGCATACTGTGTTCTGTGGTCTCTCAGCCAACGTGGGGTCACCCACATTCTATCATGAGAAGGGCCTTGTTTCCTCTTCAGACTTCTTTTTTTTTAATTAATTGATTTATTTATTCTTACACTCCAGATTTTATTCCCCTCCCAGTCCACCTCCCGACTGCTCCACATCCCATCCCTCTTCCCTGCCCCCTCTCCTCTCGACAAGGATGGTCCCCACCGCACCCACCCCACCAGACCTTTAAACTTCCTGGAGCTTCCAGCCTCTTGAGGGTTAGGTGCATCTTCTCTGACTGAACCCAGACCCAGGAGTCCTCTGTGTTGGGGTCCTCATCTCAGCTGGTGTGCGCTGCCTGCTTGGTGATCCAGTGTCTGAGAGATCTCAGGGGTCCAGGTTAACTGAGACTGCTGTTCCTCTTATAGGGTTGACTGTCTCCTCAGCTTCCTGCAGCTTTTCCCTAATTCAACCAGAGGGTCAGTAGTTTTTTGTTCATTGGTTGGGTACACATATCTGCATCTAATTCTTTCAGCTGCTTGTTGGGTCTTTTGGAGGGCAGTCATCTTAAGTCCATTTTTGTGAATGCCCAGTAGCCTCAATAATGGTGTCAGGCCTTGGGGCCTTCCCTTGAGATGGATCCCACCTTGGGTCTGTCGCTCTCTCTTTTCCTCAGGCTGTTCTCCATTTCCATCCCTGCATTTCCTTCAGACAGGAAGAATTATGGGTCAGAGCTTTGACTGTAGGATAGCAACCCCATCCCTCACTTGATGCCCTGTCTTTCTGCTGGAGGTGGGTTCAATAAGTTTCCTCTCCCCACTGTAGGGCATTTCATCTAGTGTTCCCCTCCCACCTTTGAGTCCTGAGAACCTCTCACTTTCCAGGTCTCTGGTATATTCTAGAGCATCCTCTCAACCTCCTTCCTCCAAGGGCATCTGTTTCCATTCTTTCTGCTGGCCCTCAGGGCTTCAGTCCTTTTCCCCTACCCACTACCAGATCATGTTCTCCTCTCTCCACCACCTCCATTCCCTGTCACTCCCCTGCCCCTTCCTCCCCCCTTGTGATTGCTTTCTTCTCCCTCCCAAGTGGAATGAGGCATCCTCACTTGGGACTTTCAGCTTGTTGACCTTTTTGAGTTCTATGGTCTGTATCTTGGGTATTCTGTACTTTTTTGGCTAATATTCACTTATCAGTGAGAACATACTGTGCATGTCCTTTTGGGTCTGAGTTACCTCACCCAGGATGGTATTTTCTAGTTTCATCCATTTTCCTACAAAATTCAGTATGTCCTAGTTCCTAATAGCTGAGTAGTGTTCCATTGTGTAAGTGAACCACATTTTCTTTATTCTTCCATTGTGAGGCATCTGGGTTGTTTCCATCTTCTGGCTATCATGAATAGGCCCTTATGAACATAGTGGAACATGTGCCTCTGTGGCATGGTGGGTCACTTTTTGGGTATATTCCCAAGAGTGGTATTGCTGGGTCTTTAGATCAGTCTATTTCCAAATTTCTGAGGAACCTCCAAATTGATTTCCAGAGTGGTTTTACCAGTTTGCAATCCCACCAGTAATGGAGGAGTGTTCCTCTTTCTCCACATCCTTGCCGACATGTGTTGTCACCTGAGGTTTTGATCTTAACCATTCTGACTGGTGTGAGGTGGAATCCTGCTTTCCACAGTGATCAGTAAGCCCCAATGCCAGAGCTCTACAGATGTATAGGTGGCCTTGCTGAGGTCACTTTGCTGTATTGTGTACTGGGAGGAACAGAATACGGCTTCTGTCACATAGACTTTTACCAGAAGTAGGATGGGATCATGAATTTAATATGTCTTTTGTCAATCTCCTTTCATTCTCTTCCACACCGATAAACAATTCTGTATCTCTTTAAGGATTCCTGCTCTGGTGTGTATGTGTTTATGTGAACGTATGTGCATGTATATGTGTAAACACTCATGTGGTCATCTCTATACTTTATTTACTTCCAATAGATAGACTGGGGAGGTGGAAATCCAGTTCAGTGACATCTTCAGAGGAAGAACACTAGCCTTGAGGGAAGTAACTGAAAAACAACCTCAAGCTTGCTTCAAACAGTAGTGTTTGAGAAAAAAGACCTAGGGCAGAAACAAATTCAGAGTACCTCAAAGGTCCTAAGAGATTCGCAGAAGCGTTTTCACAGGCAACCTCCCACTCTGGGTGGGAAAATAAGAAATGTTAAGTCACAGATGTGTTCCTTTTCACTCATTCTTACCCTGAGGTTTAGTAGTCATGAAATAACTGGTCATATCAATAAAATGTGTGGACCTGCATATTTTAATCAGCTCATTATAGTAACTTGTGTCCTCTAAGTAGCCTATGACATCATGTTATGTGCCTTGTGTGTGCATAACATAATTTAAAATATATAATAAATGCAAGAAATTTCAATTAGAATGAGAGAGAAAGATGTGTATGTGATGGATATGCCAACTCCCTCACTGTCATAGCTGTTTACTCCATAGCACATAATATTGTATTGAGTTCTTTAAATGTACACAATACCATCCACTCATGTTAGTGTGTTTTGGGGCACTGAGAATTGAATACAAGGCCCTGTGCATGCTCACCAGCTCTCCACTGCTGAGCCATAGTGGAAGCATCAATTTATCTTTTTTTTTCCTTTTTTTGGAGCTGAGGACCGAACCCAGGGCCTTGTGCTTACTAGGCAAGCGCTCTACCACTGAGCTAAATCCCCAACCCCTCAATTTATCTTTTTAAAGCATCAGACTACACCCTCCCAAAAACTCCAATTATAATACAAAGAAAAGGAGAAACGCAAAGCAAAGTGTGTACACACGGAAGCTGATGTGTGGCTATTCAAAGGGGGAGATGTATGGGAAGCCTCTTGAGCAAAGTCCCCAGATCTATGAGACACCCTGAAAATACTAGTGGGAGATAAAATTAGTTAGAATGAAAAGGACAAGCCTTGGAGACATCCATCTCCTGCAATGTCTCCATAAAATCATAACAGAGCTTAGAAAACTTTTGTCACAGCCTTCTGAGTTTTGCTCAATAAAATTATGACAGAGGCCTCTCTAGGGCATAGAACAAAAATTTATCCATCAAGACAGAATGATGAGGGATCTTAATATTGTTATGAATGACTCTGAGGCAAACTACTGTGGAGTTATATTAATACAAAGCCGGTGGGTTATTTCACTTAGCTCTCAAAAACTATTTAAGGGGAGGGCTTCTCTAATCACAGGAGTAACAACACCTTTTTGACTATCTTATTATCTTGAAATTACCTAACACACACATACTAGAGAGTTAAAATAACCACTTATATTACATATTGGCTTTCCAGTCTTTTGGAAATTGGAACCTCTGTTGGAATTTTGTAATTATTTATAAGTCATTTGTTAATCATCTATAGCCTTTACTGTAAAAATTAAATGGAGTCCCATGTCTGTCATGGGTTGAGGCTGGGGGGCTCCTCACTCACTTACTGTTACATGCATTGAGTATCAGCTCCTCTTGGCTACGATTGACTAGAGGGTAGAAGGGGATATCTAAAGAAAGCCAGCCCAGCCTAAAGTGGTCTGCAGTGGACAAGGAAAGGCAGTGCAAGTCTTGGTTAACTTTCTAAGCAGTGCTGTTGAGTCGGACCCAACTGCTGATTTTCCATCGAATCTATAGTGCCTGACAAAGGTTTGACCACCGGAAACTCCTTGTGTTTATTCTTCAGTTTTCCTCTTCTTCCATTCTTACTGGATATTTTATTTATTTACATTTCAAATGTTATGCCTTTCCGGGTTTCCCCTCTGTAAACCCCCTATCCCATCCTCCCTCCCCCTGCTTCTGTGGGGGTGATCTCCCACCCACCCACCCACTCTCACCTCACCGCTCTGCCATTCCCCTACACTGGGGCATCAAGCCTTCACAGGACCAAGGGCCTTTCCTCCCATTGACGCCCGACAAGGCCATCCTCTGCTACATATGCGGCTGGAGCCATGGGCCCCTCCATGTGTACTCTTTGATTGGTAGTTTCCTCTCTGGGAGCTCTGAGGGGGTCTGGTTGCTTGATATTGTTGCTCTTCCTATGCATTTGCAAATCGCTTCAGCTCCTTCAGTCCTTTCTCTAACTCCTCCATTGGAGATCCTGTTTTCAGTCCAATGGTTGGCTGCGAGCATCTGCCTGAGTCTAGCAAATTCAGTTTTCCTTCTCATACCTTCCAGTATCTTCCAAAGGACCTCCTTGATTGATCCCTTGTTTTATTTTATGCTCTATTAAACTGGAAGGATTAGCTCTCTTCCTTCAGAAGGGTTTTAAAGGCACTGAAAACTTGCAAAGACAATGCATTTTCGTGGAATGTATATTCTTCATATGTTCCCACTAGCTTAGGTCCTGCCAATCATACATTTTTCTTAATTATTTTCTATTATTTGTTTCCTACACTTCAATGTTCATGAAACATTGCTATAAACGTGTCTATCATCAAATGTGATATGAATGTACTAGTGTCCTTAGAATTACCACAGGTTCAAATTTGTAGAAATTGCACTCTAGTGATACAAATCTAGATTCTTGTGGGATATCTAGCACTCCTTTTGGCTATGAGCTTCAGTTTAAGCTCAACAATATTTGCTCTTCAGAATTTGCTTCAGTGGAATGAGTCTTGAACCAAGTACTTTGTCCTTATGGTCTTTAAAACAAATAACTTCCCCTGCCGAGCACAGACTGGTTCGTTCGCTGAACCTTCTTACCCGAGTCCAAAGCAGCAGCATGGGTACACCCTGTCCACTTGACATTTTTGACGTCTCTCATATCACTGCTGGTACATAGTTTCTGGGATTTCCCTCCAATCTGTGCAAGGATAATCCTGGGGCAGTCCTTTGAGGAGGATTCTTCCTCTAGAGATGGCTGCAAGAAACTTGAATACCAGAAAAAAATGTTGGGAAATTATTGGACTGTTTGTTCTAATGTAACTTATCTGAGAAAACATGAGACATCTCAGGTATCCAGAAGGGACTGCCCTGAGCCACCAGTGTCTTAGCAGAACTGTGGCTCACTCTAGCTAAAGGAAGGAATGACCATAGCCTGAACATATTTGAACAAATTTCAAAACCAGGTATACATATATTCTTTAACCTTATTCTAGTTGGAATTGCTATGGGCGTTTACTTTAGGATTTTAGGTTGATAGCTATAAGATTCTGGAAGACCATCAATTACGATAAAACAGATTTATTTGTTTTCAGGAATTAATTGATTTTTCCTGGTTGGAATTTATTGTCTTTTGTCCTAACTCACCCATATGAGGAATAAGCTTTCCAACCTTCCAAAGGACTGCGTTTCCATCCAGGATGGACTTCTTTTTTTTTTTTAATTTAATTTAGCTTTATTTTGTGTATTTTTTTATTAACTTGAGTATTTCTTATTTACATTTCAAATGTTATTCCCTTTCCCGGTTTCCGGGCAAACATCCCCCTAATCCCTCCCCCTCCCCTTCTTTATGGGTGTTCCCCTCCCCATCCTCCCCCATTGCCGCCCTCCCCTCCACAATCACGTTCACTGGGGGTTCAGTCTTAGCAGGACCCAGGGCTTCCCCTTCCACTGGTGCTCTTACTAGGATATTCATTGCTACCTATGGGGTCAGAGTCCAGGGTCAGTCCATGTATAGTCTTTAGGTAGTGGCTTAGTCCCTGGAAGCTCTGGTTGCTTGGCATTGTTGTACATAAGGGGTCTCGAGCCCCTTCAAGCTCTTCCAGTTCTTTCTCTGATTCCTTCATGAGGGTCCTATTCTCAGTTCAGTGGTTTGCTGCTGGCATTCGCCTCTGTATTTGCTGTATTCTGGCTGTGTCTCTCAGGAGCGATCTACATCCGGCTCCTGTCGGTCTGCATTTCTTTGCTTCATCCATCTTGTCTAATTGGGTGGCTGTATATGTATGGGCCACATGTGGGGCAGGCTCTGAATGGGTGTTCCTTCATTCTCTGTTTTAATCTTTGCCTCTCTATTCCCTGCCAAGTGTATTCTTGTTCCCCTTTTAAAGAAGAAGTGAAGCATTCACATTTTGATCACCAGGATGGACTTCTTTTTTTTTTTTTTTTTTTATTAACTTGAGTATTTCTTATATACATTTCGAGTGTTATTCCCTTTCCCGGTTTCCGGGCAAACATCCCCCTCCCCCCTCCCCTTCCTTATGGGTGTTCCCCTCCCAACCCTCCCCCCATTGCCGCCCTCCCCCCATAGACTAGTTCACTGGGGGTTCAGTCTTAGCAGGACCCAGGGCTTCCCCTTCCACTGGTGCTCTTACTAGGATATTCATTGCTACCTATCGGGTCAGAGTCCAGGGTCAGTCCATGTATAGTCTTTAGGTAGTGGCTTAGTCCCTGGAAGCTCTGGTTGCTTGGCATTGTTGTACTTTTGGGGTCTCGAGCCCCTTCAAGCTCTTCCAGTTCTTTCTCTGATTCCTTCAATAGGGGACCTATTCTCAGTCCAGTGGTTTGCTGCTGGCATTCACCTCTATATTTGCTGTATTCTGGCTGTGTCTCTCAGGAGCGATCTACATCCGGCTCCTGTCGGTCTGCACTTCTTTGCTTCATCCATCTTGTCTAATTGGGTGGCTGTATATGTATGGGCCACATGTGGGGCAGGCTCTGAATGGGTGTTCCTTCAGTCTCTGTTTTAATCTTTGCCTCTCCCTTCCCTGCCAAGGGTATTCTTTTTCCTCATTTAAAGAAGGAGCGAAGCATTCACATTTTGATCATCCGTCTTGAGTTTCGTTTGTTCTAGGGATCTAGGGTAATTCAAGCATTTGGGCTAATAGCCACTTATCAATGAGTACATACCATGTATGTCTTTCTGTGATTGGGTTAGCTCACTCAGGATGATATTTTCCAGTTCCAACCATTTGCCTACGAATTTCATAAACTCGTTGTTTTTGATAGCTGAGTAATATTCCATTGTGTAGATGTACCACATTTTCTGTATCCATTCCTCTGTTGAAGGGCATCTGGGTTCTTTCCATTTTCTGGCTATTATAAATAAGGCTGCGATGAACATAGTGGAGCACGTGTCTCTTTTATATGTTGAGGCATCTTTTGGGTATATGCCCAAGAGAGGTATAGCTGGATCCTCAGGCAGTTCAATGTCCAATTTTCTGAGGAACCTCCAGACTGATTTCCAGAATGGTTTTACCAGTCTGCAATCCCACCAACAATGGAGGAGTGTTCCTCTTTCTCCACATCCTCGCCAGCATCTGCTGTCACCTGAGTTTTTGATCTTAGCCAATCGCACTGGTGTGAGGTGAAATCTCAGGGTTGTTTTGATTTGCATTTCCCTTATGAATAAGATGTTGAACATTTCTTTAGGTGTTTCTCAGCCATTTGGCATTCCTCAGCTGTGAATTCTTTGTTTAGCTCTGAACCCCATTTTTTAATAGGGTTATTTGTTTCCCTGCGGTCTAACTTCTTGAGTTCTTTGTATATTTTGGATATAAGGCCTCTATCTGTTGTAGGATTGGTAAAGATCTTTTCCCAATCTGTTGGTTGCCGTTTTGTCCTAACCACAGTGTCCTTTGCCTTACAGAAGCTTTGCAGTTTTATGAGATCCCATTTGTCGATTCTTGATCTGAGAGCATAAGCCATTGGTGTTTTGTTCAGGAAATTTTTTCCAGTGCCCATGTGTTCCAGATGCTTCCCTAGTTTTTCTTCTATTAGTTTGAGTGTGTCTGCTTTGATGTGGAGGTCCTTGATCCACTTGGACTTAAGCTTTGTACAGGGTGATAAGCATGGATCGATCTGCATTCTTCTACATGTTGCCCTCCAGTTGAACCAGCACCATTTGCTGAAAATGCTATCTTTTTTCCATTGGATGGTTTTGGCTCCTTTGTCAAAAATCAAGTGACCATAGGTGTGTGGGTTCATTTCTGGGTCTTCAATTCTATTCCATTGGTCTATCTGTCTGTCTCTGTACCAATACCATGCAGTTTTTATCACTATTGCTCTGTAATACTGCTTGAGTTCAGGGATAGTGATTCCCCCTGAAGTCCTTTTATTGTTGAGGATAGCTTTAGCTATCCTGGGTTTTTTGTTATTCCAGATGAATTTGCAAATTGTTCTGTCTAACTCTTTGAAGAATTGGATTGGTATTTTGATGGGGATTGCATTGAATCTGTAGATTGCTTTTGGTAAAATGGCCATTTTTACTATATTAATCCTGCCAATCCATGAGCATGGGAGATCTTTCCATCTTCTGAGGTCTTCTTCAATTTCTTTCCTCAGTGTCTTGAAGTTCTTATTGTACAGATCTTTTACTTGCTTGGTTAAAGTCACACCGAGGTACTTTATATTATTTGGGTCTATTATGAAGGGTGTCGTTTCCCTAATTTCTTTCTCGGCTTGTTTCTCTTTTGTATAGAGGAAGGCAACTGATTTATTTGAGTTAATTTTATACCCAGCCACTTTGCTGAATTTGTTTATCAGCTTTAGTAGTTCTCTGGTGGAACTTTTGGGATCACTTAAATATACTATCATGTCATCTGCAAATAGTGATATTTTGACCTCTTCTTTTCCGATCTGTATCCCTTTGATCTCCTTTTGTTGTCTGATTGCTCTGGCTAGAACTTCAAGAACTATATTGAATAAGTAGGGAGAGAGCGGGCAGCCTTGTCTAGTCCCTGATTTTAGTGGGATTGCTTCAAGTTTCTCTCCATTTAGTTTAATGTTAGCAACTGGTTTGCTGTATATGGCTTTTACTATGTTTAGGTATGGGCCTTGAATTCCTATTCTTTCCAGGACTTTTATCATGAAGGGGTGTTGAATTTTGTCAAATGCTTTCTCAGCATCTAATGAAATGATCATGTGGTTCTGTTCTTTCAGTTTGTTTATATAATGGATCACGTTGATGGTTTTCCGTATATTAAACCATCCCTGCATGCCTGGGATGAAGCCTACTTGATCATGGTGGATGATTGTTTTGATGTGCTCTTGAATTCGGTTTGCCAGAATTTTATTGAGTATATTTGCGTCGATATTCATAAGGGAAATTGGTCTGAAGTTCTCTTTCTTTGTTGGGTCTTTGTGTGGTTTAGGTATAAGAGTAATTGTGGCTTCGTAGAAGGAATTCGGTAGGGCTCCATCTGTTTCAATTTTGTGGAATAGTTTGGATAATATTGGTATGAGGTCTTCTATGAAGGTTTGATAGAATTCTGCACTAAACCCGTCTGGACCTGGGCTCTTTTTGGTTGGGAGACCTTTAATGACTGCTTCTATTTCCTTAGGAGTTATGGGGTTGTTTAACTGGTTTATCTGTTCCTGATTTAACTTCGATACCTGGTATCTGTCTAGGAAATTGTCCATTTCCTGAAGATTTTCAAATTTTGTTGAATATAGGTTTTTATAGTAAGATCTGATGATTTTTTGAATTTCCTCCGAATCTGTAGTTATGTCTCCCTTTTCATTTCTGATTTTGTTAATTTGGACACACTCTCTGTGTCCTCTCGTTAGTCTGGCTAAGGGTTTATCTATCTTGTTGATTTTCTCAAAGAACCAACTTTTGGTTCTGTTGATTCTTTCTATGGTCCTTTTTGTTTCTACTTGGTTGATTTCAGCTCTGACTTTGATTATTTCCTGCCTTCTACTCCTCCTGGGTGTATTTGCTTCTTTTTGTTCTAGAGCTTTTAGGTGTGCTGTCAAGCTGCTGACATATGCTCTTTCCTGTTTCTTTCTGCAGGCACTCAGCGCTATGAGTTTTCCTCTTAGCACAGCTTTCATTGTGTCCCATAAGTTTGAGTATGTTGTATCTTCATTTTCATTAAATTCTAAAAAGTTTTTAATTTCTTTCTTTATTTCTTCCTTGACCAGGTTATCATTGAGTAGAGCATTGTTCAATTTCCACGTATATGTGGGCATTCTTCCCTTATTGTTATTGAAGACCAGTTTTAGGCCGTGGTGGTCCGATAGCACGCATGGGATTATTTCTATCTTTCTGTACCTGTTGAGGCCCGTTTTTTGACCAATTATATGGTCAATTTTGGAGAAAGTACCATGAGGAGCTGAGAAGAAGGTATATCCTTTTGCTTTAGGATAGAATGTTCTATAAATATCCGTTAAGTCCATTTGGCTCATGACTTCTCTTAGTCTGTCTACATCACTGTTTAATTTCTGTTTCCATGATCTGTCCATTGATGAGAGTGGGGTGTTGAAATCTCCCACTATTATTGTGTGAGGTGCAATGTGTGTTTTGAGCTTTAGTAAGGTTTCTTTTACGTATGTAGGTGCCCTTGTATTTGGGGCATAGATATTTAGGATTGAGAGTTCATCTTGGTGGATTTTTCCTTTGATGAATATGAAGTGTCCTTCCTTATCTTTTTTGATGACTTTTAGTTGGAAATTGATTTTATTTGATATTAGAATGGCTACTCCAGCTTGCTTCTTCTGACCATTTGCTTGGAAAGTTGTTTTCCAGCCTTTCACTCTGAGGTAGTGTCTGTCTTTGTCTCTGAGGTGTGTTTCCTGTAGGCAGCAGAATGCAGGGTCCTCGTTGCGTATCCAGTTTGTTAATCTATGTCTTTTTATTGGGGAGTTGAGGCCATTGATATTGAGAGATATTAAGGAATAGTGATTATTGCTTCCCGTTATATTCATATTTGGATGTGAGGTTATGTTTGTGTGCTTTCATTCTCTTTGTTTTGTTGCCAAGACGATTAGTTTCTTGCTTCTTCTAGGGTATAGCTTGCCTCCTTATGTTGGGCTTTACCATTTATTATCCTTTGTAGTGCTGGATTTGTAGAAAGATATTGTGTAAATTTGGTTTTGTCATGGAATATCTTGGTTTCTCCATCAATGTTAATTGAGAGTTTTGCTGGATACAGTAACCTGGGCTGGCATTTGTGTTCTCTTAGGGTCTGTATGACATCAGTCCAGGATCTTCTGGCCTTCATAGTTTCTGGCAAGAAGTCTGGTGTGATTCTGATAGGTCTCCCTTTATATGTTACTTGACCTTTTTCCCTTACTGCTTTTAATATTCTTTCTTTATTTTGTGCGTTTGGTGTTTTGACAATTATGTGACGGGAGGTGTTTCTTTTCTGGTCCAATCTATTTGGAGTTCTGTAGGCTTCTTGTATGTCTATGGGTATCTCTTTTTTTAGGTTAGGGAAGTTTTCTTCTATGATTTTGTTGAAGATATTTACTGGTCCTTTGAGCTGGGAGTCTTCACTCTCTTCTATACCTATTATCCTTAGGTTTGATCTTCTCATTGAGTCCTGGATTTCCTGTATGTTTTGGACCAGTAGCTTTTTCCGCTTTACATTATCTTTGACAGTTGAGTCAATGATTTCTATGGAATCTTCTGCTCCTGAGATTCTCTCTTCCATCTCTTGTATTCTGTTGGTGAAGCTTGTATCTACAGCTCCTTGTCTCTTCTTTTGGTTTTCTATATCCAGGGTTGTTTCCATGTGTTCTTTCTTGATTGCTTCTATTTCCATTTTTAATTCCTTCAACTGTTTGATTGTGTTTTCCTGGAATTCTTTCAGGGATTTTTGCGATTCCTCTCTGTAGGCTTTTACTTGTTTATTAATGTTTTCCTGTGCTTCCCTAAGTGTGTTCATGTCTTTCTTGAAGTCCTCCAGCATCCTGATCAAATATGATTTTGAAACTAGATCTTGCTTTTCTGGTGTGTTTGGATATTCCATGTTTGTTTTGGTGGGAGAATTGGGCTCCGATGATGGCATGTAGTCTTGGTTTCTGTTGCTTGGGTTCCTGCGCTTGCCTCTCGCCATCAGATTATCTCTAGTGTTACTTTGTTCTGCTATTTCTGACAGTGGCTAGACTGTCCTATAAGCCTGTGTGTCAGGAGTGCTGTAGACCTGTTTTCCTCTCTTTCAGTCAGTTATGGGGACAGAGTGTTCTGCTTTCGGGCGTGTAGTTTTTCCTCTCTACAGGTCTTCAGCTGTTCCTGTGGGCCTGTGTCTTGAGTTCACCAGGCAGCTTTCTTGCAGCAGAAAATTTGGTCTTACCTGTGGTCCCGAGGCTCAGGTTTGCTCGTGGGGTGCTGCCCAGGGGCTCTCTGCAGCGGCAGCAACCAGGAAGACCTGTGCCGCCCCTTCTGGGAGCTTCAGTGCACCAGGGTTCCAGATGGTCTTTGGCTTTTTCCTCTGGCGTCCGAGATGTGTGTGCAGGGAGCAGTCTCTTCTGGTTTCCCAGGCTTGTCTGCCTCTCTGAAGGTTTAGCTCTCCCTCCCACGGGATTTGGGTGCAGAGAACTGTTTATCCGGTCTGTTTCCTTCAGGGTCCGGCGGTGTCTCTGGCAGGGGTCCTGCCGCTCCCCCACGGGAGCCCAGAGGCCTTATACAGTTTCCTCTTGGGCCAGGGATGTGGGCAAGGGTGAGCAGTGTTGGTGGTCTCTTCCGCTCTGCAGCCTCAGGAGTGCCCACCTAACCAGGTGGTTGGGTCTCTCTCTCACCGGGTCTGGGAGCAGAGAGCTGCTGCGGGCCGGGATCTGCGGGTGTACCAGGATGGACTTCTAAGTCTTTGATAATAGCTATCAAATGGCAAGGGAGATCTGTATTATGATGTCATCATGACGCAAGGCAGATACAGGTAGGGCAAAGCTATTATTGGATGAGAAGGAAGGCTAGGGAGGGAAAAAGTCTAGGCAGGAGAGAGGAGGAGGAGAGGCGGGAGAATCAAGTTGGAGACGGAGAAAGATGACTCCCAAGCCTCTAATATCTGGGACTATTGGCCCTTGGTATGGCATCACTGGTACATGAAAGATTTTGTAAGAAGCAAAACTAGTGGGAAGGGTGTAATGCATTGGGGTTGTGCCTTTAACGGGAATAGTAGGATGCTGGCTCCTCCGCCTGTCATTTCACTTAGCAGCTGCGAACCAAAGGAGTTTTGCTCTGCTTCATGCAACCACCATCCTCTACTTTCTTGCTAAAGACCCAAAAGCAGTGAGGCCAACAGCTCATGAACCAAGGCCTCTAAAGCTGAGCCAACCCAGCCTCCTCTACTTACACGCTCATTATCTTAAGTATTTGTTGTAAGAAAGACAACTAGTGGGGCTGGAGAGATGGCTCAGTGGTTATAGCACTGTCTGCTCTCCCAGAGGTCCTGAGTTCAATTCCCAGCAACCACATGGTGGCTCACAACTATCTGTAATGGGATCCGATGCCCTCTTCTGGTGTGTCTGAAGACAGCCACAGTGTACTCATAAATAAATAAATAAATAAATAAATAAATAAATAAATAAATAAATCTTTAAAAAAAAAGGGGGGGTTGGGGATTTAGCTCAGTGGTAGAGCACTTGCCTAGCAAGCGCAAGGCCCTGGGTTCGGTCCCCAGCTCCAAAAAAAAGAAAAAAGAAAAAAAAAGAAAGACAACTAGTACGTGGGAGATCTGCAAGAGTTAACCATCACTTGTGTATTCATTAGACACATACACACACGCACACACATGCACACACACGCATCTGCACACACATGCATCTGCACACACATGCACACACATGCACACACATGCATCTGCACACATACACATGTATATGCACATGCACGCCCACACACACGCAGGTACACACACATGCACATGCATGAACACAGACACGGACACATATATACATCACAGACCGCAAGAAAAGCTTCTTTGGGAGTTTTAAGCATTAAATGACCTTGAGAGTCTGTTTGAAATATTTCTTGGCTATTTATTGCATGTGTCTCCAAACAACTACTGTGTCCCCCACGGTCGTTAATATTCTTCCCCAAAGGCGGCATCTGTCAGAAATGGTGAAATGTGATCCAGCATAAATAGGATGAGGTATTTCCATTGGTTCCTGTGGTCTACCACGGCTCGCTTAAGCTCCCAAGGGGAGACAGAAGTCCTGTTCATCACACATGGAAACTTTCTAGACTGTGAGTGTCAAACCAGGAGCAGAGGTGCCTGCGGGTTTCAAAGGAAAACCAAATAAACAGCCAGTTCTTTTATCTTCTTTTCTTTTCCAGCACACATCCATTCTACCATATCCTCATTTAAATTTCACTCTCTCACCTTTGTTTGAACTAAAGCTTGTGCTCATGTTGAGCCAATAAAAACTACAAGAAGGAAACATCTGTACTGCTGTGTAACCAATCCTACAATCATCAGCTACGTGACAATCTTATTAAAGCTCAGACAGGACACTTGCAGAAGTTGTTTATAAGACACAATGAATAATGTGCTACCATATATATATATATACATATATATAATGTTAACTTATATTTTACATTTGAAATACACATTATTCCATGACATTTGGTTTGGGAAACAAATAAAAAAGATAGATGGGTCCCAGCCAATGCCTTACAGAAATTACTTACTGCATTAGAAGATACTGTTGAGTCCTGAAGTGTGAGCTGTTCAGGAAACTCCTGTTGTCTTGTCAATGGGAATTTTAAATGATATGCAAGCTTTCTGGAAAGTAATTTCAAAAACAAAGTTTTAATGTTGTGAGGAGAAATTTCTTTCCAAGTTTACAATTTAGGTAAAGAATTAGATCTTTGCACAATGATTCAGCTACAAAACGCTCTTAGGAATTGTGATCAAATAAATGGCCCAACTGGATGTTCCCAGTCGGTGTACAGAGACTCAAACAACTTTCCCTTTGTGACTTCTGGGTTTTCTCTCATGGTCTTCTGTGTGCTGGCGAGATGACTCAGCAGTTAAGAGCACGAGCTGCTCTTTCAGAGAACCGAGGTTCAATTCCCAGCACTGAGGTGGTGGAAAATGACTGAAATGCCAGTTTTAGGGATTCTGATATCCTCTTCTAGGTTCCTTGGGCACTGGGCACACATGTGTTATATAGACATATATGCACAAAAAAACACATAAACATAAAATAAATCAAGTCATTTAAAAAAAAACAAGTTCTGACCGATGAGGAAGAAGTCAGGCGGAGGCATGGGTTTTATATTGAGCCTGTAAGTACTAAGATTACGTCTGTTCACGTTTCCTTGGCCAGACAATCATAGGCTCCATAACAGCTGGGAAATGCACTTCATCTTTGTTCTTAGCCAACAGAAGTGACAGAGTTTGGTGAGCCCATCATTGTCTGTGACACTATGATCTTGAATACATTTCAAAGTAACTTTCAATCCATCTGCCCAGCAGAAGGCAGAGGAGTTATAAAAGCAAACAAGCAAACAAACAAAAGTGTGGTTAAATACATAAAAAGATGCTCTTTACTCTCTGAGGGAAAGCTGTCATTGTAAGCCATGGTTTAGACCCACATTTCTAGTTTCTGAATGACCATGACTTATGAAGGTTCTTCCGCGGTTCAAGGCCAACAACACATAAAATGCTGTCATCTCTCAGCTGTCATACTTCCTGGTTTCCCAGACTTCCCTGCTTTGTATTTTCCCTCTTGTCTGCTTAATAAGGGAAGCAGGACATGAAGAGAAAGTTATTCAATGGAATTGGATAGGTTCCCTTTATTAGCTAGATTAATTTAATCTTTTCTTTAACGTGGGATTTCCCTACTTTTTATTTTACTAAATAGTTGAAAGAACTTATGAAACACACTCTGAAATACATGTGACGTACAGAATGGCCCAGGGAGACTAATTGCAGTTTTATGGCATTACGTAGCATGATAGGTTATTCCGGTGGGCATTAATTTGCCGGAAGCACACTCGGTTGGCTTACAGTTCATACCAGTGCTTCTTAGCCTACAACAGCTCACTGTTTCTTCTGGGTCCCTTGTAACATCCTGCATCTTTTCAGAAACTTCCCAAAGTATATGTTATGAGCAAGGGATATTTATTCCAAATTTCTAAATAAATATTTAACTTTAACTTTAATTATATTTGACATCAGGCAGTATTTCCTCTCCTGGTTAAACTCTAGGAAACCCTGAGGGGAGTTCGTTTTGTCAGACACAGTGGCTGCTTCCCATACATGCATCTTGTCTCTACACCTCATCACTGGCAGAGTCTGCTGAAAATGTCAGTGTCCGCTTCTTCGAGTAGACCTTGTAGCTGCAGTGCAGACCCAGGGTCCAGAGGGAGACCAAAGGAGAAACGCAGAGAGCAGGTCTCAGAAAGGTCATTCTCACCTTGAATTAGCTGTGGTCTCAGGCCCCTAAGTGACTTTGTATCCAAACCTTTAGGGAATGGCTTTGTGGTTTCTTTTATTTTAGAGATGGCATCTATTTTTCTGCCTCCTCAGTCTTAAGCTGATTTCCTGATCTAACCCAAGCAATAGAGCATAGAAGAAGTGTGAGTGTTCCGTATTGAAGCCTTGACACAAGAAACCTTGAGCCGTGGGAATTCCAGAGTGATGGAGAGGGGAGCTTGGCAGGCGCTGTTCCCAGCAAAGCATCAATTTGCCTGGTTAAAAAAAACAGGATAAGGAAACTTAAAATGAGTCAAAGTTAACTCTCAGTGACATATATGAAGAGGAAATTTTACTAAATTGGTGCAAACATGAAGATGCTTATGCACTGCTGTGATACCTTGGAACGCATCAGGGAGACACTGCTCCTCCAAGGCAGAATCACCTTGAAGGTCCACTGTCACTTAAATGTATTGTGGGATCAAGAGACACTCGAACTATCTAGTTTCTGGTTTCTTGTATCATAAAATAAATGCCCATTGGTTCAGTGATTCATAATTGACATATTTCACATTGTAAACACTAACATTTTTATGATTCTCTGTATAAAACTGATCCATAACAAATATGTATGTAGTATAACAATTTCTCTTGCTATGTTTTCTTCTAGAGTGCTGGCCTTTACCCACCTGGGTCTTTATCCTATGACCATTTCCTTGTCCAGTCACCCTCTGTTTACATGGTTTTGCCACTACTATTTATGATACATCATGATTCATAATGTTGAATAAATATTTAAATAATAATAATAATGATGATGATGATGATGGTCATGCTTATTTGTGTTTATAGTATTCCTTTTAGTTCTTTTTTCCCCAAAAAACTTGTAGTTAGGGATCACAAGGCAAGCTTGAGCCACTGAGTCCTTAGATAAGGCCTTAGGGCATTAGAATCTTTGGCTAAACATCAAATGCTGGTTTGTTTTTCCTAACTCAAGGTATGTACATGATAAATCTCGGAAAAAGAGTTCTGAGACAGACAACATGGTATACAAGTGGACAATCAAATCCAACAACCCATTTTTTCTTATTCCAAAATTAGTGTAGACATCAATGTGCCTCTTCTATCCAGGATTCAGTCAGATCTGTTCTGCTGCAAAAGATTTGGGGAGCACTTTAAAATTATTTCCTTCAAATGGTACTACTTCAAATGTTTATAATATGTCTCACTGCTCCACTTGATTTTATAGGAACAGTCATTTCCAAAGGACTACAGATGATTATTAACGGGTCGATGAGTAGTCAATCATTATCTTTTCAATTCCTAGTATTAAAAACTTCACCAGACTCTTTTTGGCATGTGCAATATAGAAAAGAAACTCTACTCGAAACAAAACTGTTCCCTTGAGAAAGGAACAATTGCCAATACGGTCTTTACTTTTAGTAGATTAAGCTCTCTAAGATGCTGTTCTACCTTGCTTCCCAATTAATAACCAGAAATTTTCAAATAAGACCAGTGATTCTGCACAGCTATGACCTACATATAAGAGGAAATGGGGCTTCATACTTCTATAATAGTCAAGGATGTTCTGTGATGTGCTTCCCCTCTGTGGTACTCCCCCGCTGGACCCTTGCAGTAAACCTGTTCAGAACATGGCTCCTGAGGGATTGGTTCTTGGCTCTTGGCCCTGTATTTGACTCAGAGGGACAGCTCCCTGTGATTTCACAAGCAGTCCCTGACACGGAGATGAAGGTGTGACTTTGCATGTTTGTATTGATTGGAAAGGAGATGCAGAGTGAGGAATGTTTGTGTATTGTTACTCTTCTGCCTCGTTTGAAGGGTTGGTCCAGCCATATCCTAGCCTAAAACCTGGTCCTAAACTTTTGTGAGAAAAACTTATGTTTCAGTGGCGTCTGTATTTGAGATTGAAAGTGGCTAGAAAATACGAGGTGAGCAAATGTTAGATGTTGACATAAGAAATTTATTTAATAAAGATTTTGCTTTTTCAAGGTGGACACATGGTGCATATCTAAAATGGCAGCATTTGGGAGCTGGGACAGGAAAATTAGGAGATTTTCATTGGCTACATAATGGGCTCCAGAATAGCCTGGGCCACTTAAAATTGTTTAGGACAATTGTTAATTGTCTTAAATTTGTTTTGTATATTTTCTGGTAAGGCCTTGGATAAATAATCCTTATTTAATGAGGCTCCATCTCTGTCAGGAATCAGCAAATGGATACAACACAAGGTTGCTTCAGATGCCTAAATTTGCCTTTAGAACAATTACGCTTCTAACTCTGAATCCCACACTGGTGTGGGATTGTTGAGGGAACACACACAATCTCTTGCCTGGAACTGAGATGCGTCTCTTTACAACAGTAGGACCAGTTTCCACATGGCAATAAGCAAAGGGAGTTAGTAATCGCTCACGTTCTGCTCTTGCCATAGGGCACTAGAACAAGCTGGAAGAAATGAACAATTTCCTCTTTGCTCTGGTGAAGCTAAAATATATATGGTCTTGTTTTGAACAGTTTCATCTCTTAACCCCTTCCCTGTACTTTTATAAGGATTTTAAACTGCAACTTTATTAATTATGAAATTAATTATAAAACAATAATATGGAAGACATTATTTGGACTAAATGGAGCATGCAAATATGAGCTGATGGTTATTAAAGTGAAGACTTTTAGGCCAACAACAACAGCAAAAAGGAGTTAATAACTGTATGCTCTATGGCTAGATATGTAGGTCACCATGGGACAAGACAAAGGCTAGAAGAATAGTAATGTTGTCATAACCATGCAAAGTGCACAGGGGTCCCTGTTGTCCTTCCCTGAACAGTAAAATAAAGCAAGCTCAAGCCACAAGAGGAGTTCTGTTCCCTCAGTGTCAACTCCTTCTTTCAGCCTTCCCCATGGGAGATGAGCTTTGGAAATGATGGGCAAAAAGCAAAAGTTGTTTGAAAGGCTAATTCTGCCGGGCAGTCATTGATCCATTATTTAAGAAGCAGGAACAGTTGGGCTATAACAAGCCCTAATCCGGTGGTCCTGTTGTTTTCTCCTCATCTATGAGAAACCATCAGCACCTTATAAAGAAGCTGCATGTTTAATCGTGTCCTTTGATGTGGTGCTGGGCGGGCTTGCTGCTGGAGGGTCTGTGAGAAATTGTATTGGGATAATGTGACATTTGTGCAGCCCAGAGAGCCTCCTCCTGTTCTTTAGTGTTGATTTCACAACAACCTCCAGGCATTTAAAGGGATTAGAGCCATTGGGACGCAATATAATATGAGCTCTTTAGTAACCCGAGAAACCATATAGTATGGGGGGGGGGTACCACTAAATAGCTTCATCTTGTATGCCATAAGAAGAAATTTTCTGTTTTTAATTAGCTACTCATTTTCTTCATAGCATGTGGCTTCAGATAATTAGGCTTCAGATATTTATAACAATGACTCTGGTTTTCCCATTTGTTTCAATAAAGCATTATGCTAATGAGGCCAAGATTCAGATTTATCCTCAAGTAAGCCAATAAACTCACATTGGCTTGGAAACAACTCCACCCATAGCCAAGCCAGCCAGCCAGCCAGCCATCTTGCAATACTGTTTCTTGAGGTCAGCTGAATTGAGGTGGAATGTTCACTGTGAATCTGTTCTCAGTACCCAATAAAATCGATTCATAGTCAATGGCATGGTAAGAGGAGCTCCTTCCTTAGGCAAAGAGTTTTGTAAAAATGTTGCCAAGCACAGTGGCTTAGCACCTGAAGTCTTGAGGAGAGCTATTGGCATTTATATGCTGGTGCTAATCTCTGTAGCAAGGTGCCTCTAAGCGACTTACACATTCTCCCTCAAATTCTATATCTAAAAAGCAGATCAGATAACGGGATGTGACTTACCGGGTAGTGAAGCAATACATGTATTGAGTTGCTGGTGTTAGTGCCAGCATTTTAGAGACTGCCCAGTAGTTACAGTAAAGAACGGAATCTACCAAGAGGTGGAGAGATGTGTTGTTCTTCCATTAAAAGCTAATCCAATTGGGCAACCACTTGGCCAATGGACTACCCTCAGGAAGACAGGCCCAACATTAGCAATGCTAAATTGGATAAGGCAAATAACGTATCTTCAATGAGATAGACACACTTTCCTTCTCTGAATTTTCACTCTCTGTGCATCTACTCTAGGGCCATTATGAGATTCCGTTGGATCTGCTCAATCTTCTTAATTCTGACTTAAAAAGAAATGAACTTTTCATTTTTATTCTTTTCTATTTTTTGGATACTGGCCACAATCTAAATATGCTGATCTTTGTTTGTTTTTGTTATGCTATTGAGTTTCCTTCTCTTTCTCTATAGCCCACCATGAAGATGTTTGTCCACCACATAACTGACCTCTGTGTTGATGTAAGTCAAATGGCATAGAGTTTTCTCTTTCTCTTCTCCATCTTCCTTCTCTGGATAGCTGCTGAGATTCACAGCGCCTGCCTGGGAAGTGTTGTTTGTCATTTTTTGTTTTGTGTGCTGCTGTTATTTTGGTTTGTTTGTTAACTCTAGTAAAAATGTTCTCCAGCTTTTTAAAAAGTATCTTCCTGAATTTCTTCATTTATAAGGGTAAGAAACTCCCGAGGACAATCTCTGGTGACAGTCTCTAGTTTTAGCAAGCAGGTTTCCAGCCATCATGGGATGATGGAACTGAAAGAATAATATATTTGTACTGCGATTCTGGTTCTTTGGGTTCCACACAAAGGCTGATTGCTATGGGTTCAACATGGAGAGTGCTCTCTGGCAGGCTGGCTCTCTATTCTCTGTGGAATGTCCCAACTTGAACATGGTTTGCCAACAGCTAATTCCAACTTAAATGAATGCAAATGGAAGCCCAGACTTCTATCCAGAAGCTGAGTGAGTCAGGGATTTCAGTGTGGCAGCTGGCTGTTTATGTAATAACTCATTGGATTCCCTCTCTGTGTGGCATTTTCTAATTTACCTGAAATCTTTACCTATAACCAGTGGTATTATGAGAGAGAGAGAGAGAGAGAGAGAGAGAGAGAGAGAGAGAGAGAGAGAGAGAGAGAGAGAAGAAAGTATGTGGAAAGAATTTAACCATGCAAACCTTATCTTAATCTTTTACCCAAGTGTCCCGTGTCTTGGCAATCTCAGGAATTTTATTGTAGTCATGAGCCTATTTACTGAGGTCATGCCTTCTGTTGCCTGAAAGCTCTACTGAATGAGGCAAACAGATGGGTGTGGATTGGAGATTTTCCACTTTACCTGGACAAACACAGAAAGATAGGGGAGATGGAGGAATAAATATCCAGATGCCTTATAAGCTAAAAGAATCACTAGAAGGAAGAGTTGGTCTCTGAGTAAACGGCTATGATTTTTTATAAGGGTTCTAATAGCTTTTAAGGACAAAAGTGGAAAAGGCTACAGTACATGGAACAACTGCAGTTCCGTGGTGTCAGCTACAGTATCTTAGAAGTCTCATTTCCCTTTATTGGTTCTGGAAATAAAGTTTATCTGAGTGAAAGTCTCTCCACCTCTGAACAGCAGAGAAACTGAGGTGTGATACATTTTATTATATTTACAAACATGACTAAAATGAACGAATTCTTAAAACAGCCCACCCTCCCTATAGAGGATATTTTTGTACTCACTTAAATATTATTAACTTTTGGGTCTAAGGAGATGATCCAGTCTCTAAAGTGATGGCCATAAACTATAAGGGCCTGAGTTCAGTGCTGTGTATGTACCACAAATAAAACTGGCTGAGGTAGCAAGTATATCCTATATATTCTGTATATCCTAGAGCCTAGCACTGGGTTGATGGAGTCAGAAGAATCTTAGGGCTTTGAAGCCATCCAGTGTAGCCAAATTAGCAAACTCCAGACTTGGCTAAAGACTCTATCAAATGATAAGAAAGCATAGTAAAGAGCAATACAGAAAGACACCTGATGTTCAGTTGTGGCCTCCACATGTGCGTGTAGCTATGCTCATACTGTGTTCATAGATGCACGTGTGTCGTACACACACAAATGGTAAACTTATTCAATACTTTCACAGTAACATCAAGAAAAGTTGGTATGTGAAATTAAAACCATCATATCCTGGATAACTTGAGTGGATCTGATGTCACCATATGTATCTGACAAAAACAGGGATCAGATCAAAGGTGGAGATAGGGCCTACCTTAGCAGTGGCAGAAGATGGGGCTGGGTTGCAGGGAGGGCAGCGGTTATTAGCTGGAGAACTAGGCAGCCTCTAGAGCCAGGGAAAGGTAAACAAAGATTCTCTGGCGTCTCCGGAAAGCAGACATCCCCAATCGCCTGTTAATTTCTATCACATATAATTTATTTTAGTCGTCTTCTCTTTCACACTGAAAAGGTAGTACATTTGTGTTGTTTTCAACTTGTGATGATTTGCTGAAGTGGCAAAGGCATGGAGGAGGGGCTGGACCTATGGAGAAACAGAGTTTAGCACTACTAAATGTGGTGAAGATACTGGGGCCTCTCATGCCTACTGTCACTGAAAGCTGTCTATGTCCCCAGACACATGGGTCTGTGACTGTGTCCTCCACACCTTCTTACTGTACACCGATCCTCTTACTCTTCCGTCTTCGTCAAACATCTTTTACATCTGCTTAAATGCTTTTTCAGTCAGGAGACACACTTGGGTCTATAGCCACATTTTTGTCCTTTCAGCTCTCACAGTGGTCGTTTGAGAGAAAAACCACCTACCTTGCCTTAGCTGAGGAAAACATATTTCTTCTTAAGCAAAAATGTTAAGTATTAATGAGCCCTAAAGGTAGTTATTACGTAGAGCCAAGATAAGGAAGTTCAATTTCAAGTCAACGGAACATTTGGTGGGCAGCTATTACCACAAGGTATGCGGAGTGTAGGAAAGAAGACCAAGGTTCGCTTCCAGAGAACTCACAGCCCTGCAAGCATGATTTAAAGAGAACCTGCAAGTTCTTTTTACTTCATCATGAGTAAGATAAAATAATACGCAGCTTAACATAGATTTCCCAACATACCATAAGAATTAAAGAACATGGCATGACTCATGAACTTATTGATCAGTTCAAGAAATATAAATTATATACTAAATGCGGTGTGCAACACATGTATTTGTGAATGAAGTAAAGTTCCAGCACTGATGTGTTTCATATTGTAACAGTGCATTCTCTTCTCTGTGAGTCAGCAGGTAGCCTCTATACCTTTTTAAGTCTTCGAAGTTACCCCTCACAGTCTGAACAGATTTTTGACACCGGAAACCCCATCACCTACCACCATTCAAGCTCTCATTAAACCAGTATTATCTTTATTTCCTCTGGAACCTTCCCTCTCTTTCTCTTTAAACCCTGACCTCTATTTCCAGTATTCTGGATCCTTCCTTGGTTGCTAGAGACAGCTTGTTTTAGTCATCTAAATCTTTTGTGCTACAATCTAGAAGACACACTCAGCTGGGGACATTAAAGAAAAGGAGGAGGAAGAAGAGGAGGTGGAGGAGGAAGAAGTGGTGGTGGTAGTGGAGGAGGACATAGAGGGGGAAGAGGAGGAGGAGGGAGGAGGAGGGGAAGGAGAAGAGGAGGAGAGGGGGAGGAGGAGAGCCTGGGTATGCTGGGAGGAGGGAGTCAGGAAGGGTAGGCAGAGCAGGCAAGCCAGGGCTGCCTGTGGCTCACCATAGGAAGCTCCGCTCTCCACCAAAAGGAAGTGGGGGTTACCAAACACATCAATGCTTGAGTTGTGTGTTCAAGTCCAACTTTGTTTAAGGCAGCAGAGAGAGCCTTGGTACTGATGGCTCTGGCTCCCTATGTGAGTATAGCCAGGAACAGCCTGAAGTTGCATTTTCTGTCATTTGGATTTGTAACTTTTCTTTTAAGGCATGTTTTCTTTCCCTGGGGACAAAGGGAAATTCACCATTTTCTCCTTAACCATTTTGATCTCTGTGTAGTGAAGTTCCTGCCATCAGAGCTCTTGCTTCTCGGCAGCCCTCCAGGTTTCCACAGACTCTGACTCTTCCACGACCACGTTTTTGGAAAGGTTATCTGCTTGTTTCCTCGGCTGCCTCACCAATTGCTCGTCCGCAAGCCAGTCCTTCTGCCAGTCTGCCTCCAGCTTTCATTTATCTACAAAAGTTGTCTCTCGAGTACTAAGGCATTGCCAATTCTCTGATTCTGGTTGCCCACACATAGTTCTGCCCCTCCCTTCTGCCTCCTATGAGTCCCTGTTCGTCCCTAGGCCTCTAGACTTATTAAATTCTTTCGACTTTTTTCTTTTATCTAGATGTGCATCCAGTGAAATTATTTTCTTTCTCTTTTCTTCATCCAAATATAGACATTTTCTCTGTGACCTTGCTTTGACTCTTTTATCTTTCCTCTTTTTTGGTATTTTTCCCCCTGCCTTAGTCACTCCAAGCTTGCAGAGAACAGTAGGTCCAAATCCTTAACAACCAACCGCAGGGACCTGTCCTGGGTCTGCTCATCACCGTCTCCTCTCCAGGACATGGAGGACAGTGTTCAGTTCCCTTCTCTGGTGCTTCTGAAGGAATCCTAACACATCTCCCAGTTGAAGACACATCTCTGTCTAGAGATAAGGATGGAATCTTGTGCATGGAAATAAAATATCCAGGCCCAGTTGCCCCCGTTCTCCATTTTAACATTTCCTGCGGGCGGTGTCTTAACAACATTCCATCCATACTGTTGATAGTGGGACCCAACTCAGTCTCTGTAACTGAATGTCAGAATTCAGGAGTTTGAAATCCACTTCTCGTAGTTATATCAGCGAAGCAAATTCCTCTTAATGCGTTTACCAGGCTGTGATGGAGACTTACAGTACTCTTTAAACCCTCGGTTTCTCACGTCTTTGTTTCCTTAGCTTGAGGCATACTTTTTTCTTTTTTTCCTCGTATATAACATATCCCAACCTCAGTTTCCCTTTCTACTCCTCTCCCCCAGTCCTCTGCCCCAGTACCTCCTCTCTCCTCAGATCCACTAATCTTCCATTTCCTTTCAGAAAAGAGCGGGCCTCCCAGTGATAAAGAACCAAGCATTACATAACAAGATACAATAGGACTGGGCAGAAGAACTCATATCAAGACCGGACAAGGCAATCTTTTGTTGTTCGTGAGCGTTCTTCTGAATCTCAAAATTCTCTCTACATCCCAGACAAATTATCACAACAGTGAACAACTTCTGAACTTCCCCCTTTACTTTTCCCATTGCATGACCACCTGGTATTTTAATTGCACAAACACCAGGTCTAGAAATTGTTTTTCTCTCAGCTCTCCAGCTGCTGCCTGCCCAGGCACTGCGTGAGGCATTCGTGGCTGTCCCAGGCAGGGCTTCCTGTCCATAGCAGAACGGAAGCTGTGCTTTTGGATGAACCCTCATTGTCCGGGGCTGAAACAGCGATCACTGCACAGTGATAAGACGCTTTCCAATGCAACAATCTGCACAAATCTCACTAACCTTGTTAGGGAGAAGAGGAAAGAAGGGGCGTTCACGAGACGACTGAGAACACTGTTTACCAGCCCTGCATATCCCAGCAACTAGAAGGAACTAAAACACACCCAGTGGTCAGAGTATTGATCTCGCCATGATTTCTCCCTTCTTGCTTTGCAAAGGGAGTATAAAAGGACACCCTGCTGTCAATTACCGATGAAAGAGTGGATAGGCTTAATTTTCAACTGAATATCAGGCATGACAATGTGTTCTGGGCTGTGTGGTTCTCCTCTCCTATTTCTTAGTAACCCATTGCTGAGCATTCTCCACGAGGGCTGAGCTGTAATCTCCTTTTAGTTCCCTGTTGGTGCTTGTCACCCTTTCTCTTGCATTCTCAGTTCCTTCTAGGGGCCTATTAGACAAAAGGTGCTCTTTGAAGGTTTGTTATGTAGATGCTGCTGCCTACAGAGAAACACACATCATCAGTCTGTCTTCCTGCACCCAAAAATATACTTGGTATAACTGCTTTCTCAATAATCTTAAAAATGATCAGGGGTTAAATAAAATAAAATGTTCCTGCTTTTCAAAGGGATCAATCTCCTCCACTGTGTGTGTGTGTGTGTGTGTGTGTGTGTGTGTGTGTGTGTGTGTGTGTGTGTGTTTGCTTTCCAGGTAAAGAGACATACATCCTCTTCAGTGATGGGAATGGCAGTGTTTGCCCAAAAGATGTGTATGTTAAGGTTGGAAATTCCACATTCACAAATACATATCCTGGCATAAAAGGTAACCAGGATACCAGCATGGCAGACGCCAGCATGGCAGATTGTTTTTATCATCCTCATCTCTGAAATTAAGCCAAAGTCATGGGGATTTGAATGAGAAATGTCTCCCACAGGTTAATCCATATAAACACTTGGTGCCCATTTGGTGGCCCCATTTGAGAGGTTATGGGTCCTCTATGAAGTAGAGCCTTGCCAGAAGATGTCACTGAGGGTGGGCTTTGAAAGTTTGTAACCTCACCTGAACCAGTTCTAGTTGGCTTTCTCTGCCCACTGGAGTGTAGATGTGATCTCTTAGATCTAGCTTTGCCTGTCATTGTCCTGCCTCCACTCATTGTCTCTCTCTCTCTCTCTCTCTCTCTCTCTCTCTCTCTCTCTCTCTCTCTCTCTCTCTTACCATAAGCCAAAATAAACTGTTTCTTCCTTAAGTTGCTTCTTGTGATGAGGTTTTTTTAGGAGCAGCAGGAAGTAACCGAGATCCACGAGATCCACGTGATAAGAGGAATAGCATTTTTGGTAGAATTTCCAGGATGCACTTGAGAACATCTTAAATATGCTTCGTATGTTTTCCCTCTTTGCTGGCACTCATTTTCAAATGAGTACAAACTGAAGTTAAACACGTACAATCAGAGACACGGTACAGTGGTTAAAAGTGCATAAATGTTCTTGCGAGTTTGGTTCCTAGCACCCACACTGGGCCCCTCACAACTGCCTGTAATTCCAGCTCCAAGGGACTTGCACACTCTTCTGGCCTCAGTGTGCATCTGTATCCATATGCACGTGTGCATGCATGTGTGTGCATGAGTGTGCATGTGCGTGCAGACACACACACACACACACACACACACGCACACACACAACAAAAAATAAAATTTGTTTTTTTTTTAAAAAGTAACAGGAAATTCTTTTGGTTTAGCTTTTTTTTTCTCTTAATAATGGCAACACAGGGCTATACATGTTAACACAAAATACTGAACAGCATCTGGAGGTGTACATTTGAAATTATGCTAGCTGAGTGCATACATCCCTAAGCTCTTACTGAGACAGTGTAAATACCTGACATGAAGATTCTGTGCTCAGTTCAGGGTCATGGGATTGGATTTCTTTCCTCACAAACTGCCCTGTTCCCCCTAATAATCTTCGCCCATTTCATTTCTTCCCCCCATCCTGACAAACAGGGCTATTATACTTAGCAACTCAGCAGAATGACAATCGTGTCATAACCTGTGTACCTCAGCAGCACCCCATGGAGCTGCTGTTACTGGTTTCTTTCAAAATATGCAAGCAGCAAATAAATATGTTCCTTGGATTGATTTCATGAGGTTGACTGAGGATACAATCATCTTGTGGGGTAGAAGCCATTGTTTCATTGCTGTTTAATGAAGCTTAGCAGGAGGATATCAACTCTCCCACATGAAAGCTGCCCCTATTTAGCCATAAACTACTTGAGATTAGGGAAGCTACTTTGCCTATCTCAGGTCCTAAGTGCCTAGGGTGGTGTTTGGTATGTAGTACGTGTCGGAAGCACGTTCGCTGAAGTTTTGTATCTTGTTCTGGTTTATCCTGTCTTTAAGTGGAGCAAAGAGATTCACAAAAGTACTTCTGGCTTTAGATGTCTATTGTTAAGTTTCTAGAAGCACATGGATATTTTTAGTTCTTAGAACATTATGACAAGCTCACATTTTAATTGTCTTGAGCCACAAAAGTAAATTTGGTTAAAGTTACGGTAGGAGTCCATATAACATTAAAATTTCAAGGGGATCATGTAGTTCAAAATGCATATTATTTGAAATAATACTAGCGTATGCAGGCTAAGAATTCTCAGGTGATACTTATGCAGAGTTGTGGCAGTGCTTTGCCCAGTGTTTGACAATGTTTACTCTCTCACTTTATTCCCTTTATCCAGACAACAAGCTTGATGTTCCCTTTTATTTCCTCTTAGAATAAGAAGAAACTGAGTCACAGCTGACGTGCTTCATTGATTAGGATTGGACATCTAACAAGGCTATCACTCAGAGCACCGGGATCCTAGTGTGGGGTAAGCAGTCTGCCTTTCCGAACCTTTCTTTATATACCTATAAAATTTCATCATGATAGCCACCTTTTAAGGGTTATTGTAAGAACCAACCTTACCAATGTTAAACGACTGACATTAAGTAAATGATGTCTGGGCATTTAATTCAACTCTACAGGACCTACCTTGCTCAGTGGACAGGGACAAAGTCAGCCAGTCAGTTATGTTTTTCACAGTAACAGAAACGACACTGTCAAGAAAGCTGATGGGAGTGAGAGAGGAGACATGACATAAAACTGAAGGAACACTGACCAAAACCACTGAGTTACCTGAGAAGGACACACAGCATGGAATGCGGGTGATAGGGACCACAGTGGATGGGATTAAGTAAATATGCCTTGCCCCGTGGCCTTTTGCAATACTGTCAGGTTGGCTGATGAGTCACTTCTATCTTTATAAATATGCTCTGTTCTCATGCCTGTCTCCACATGCCTTGTGTCCACCTACTACAGAATGTAGAAATAAATCCCCTACAGGGTTAGAGTTGCTTCACAGTATCTGTGGTTCAGTCTGTCTTCTAAGTTCAGTGGTCTGATTGTGGAAAGTGACCTTCTGCAAGCCAAGTTTCATTCAATGCTGGGGTTTCATCAGTGAATTTAGAAATGTATTGAACCTCCATAAATGACTAACTCTTGTTGGCCTGATCCTTACTTTACTCTAAGCTCACTATGATGTGAGATTGGCCAAAGGAAGACCTGAGAATGATGGGAATTGTAGAGACAGGAACTAAATTCTGGAAGATTGAATGTGCTGCTCTATATTCTGTGAAAGTAGAAAATGAGTTCTGTGGTTTTCTTTCGTTTGGCCTTCATTATGGTTAATCATGGAATTTAGGATCTTCTTTAATTTTAAGACTTAGATTGTGTATCTGTGTGTCTGTGTTATGTTTGTGTGTGTTTACACATGTGTGTATGTGGGTCGATGTGTATGTGTGTATGTGTGTGAGTGTGTGTGTGTGTGTGTGTGTACACTCATGCATGTACTTTTGGAGGCCTGAGGTTGACGTCAAATGCCCTCTGCTATTACTTTCTGCCTTATTTTTAAGGCAAAGACTCTCACTGACCCCGAAACTCACTGATTTAACTTTAGTAGCTGGCCAGCAAGCTCCAAGAAGCCACCCATCTCCTCCTCCACATTGTTCTTGGATTATGGGAATAGCCCCTCAAATACAGCCTTTTTCACATGGGTTTTGGGTAGATCAAACTCAGGTTCCCAGACTTAAACAGCAAGCAACTTACTGACTCTGCCATCTCCATCCCCAGAGACTAAGACTTTCAAAGAACAATTATGAGCCTGTGATTCAGTTGCTGTCTAAACTCAGACAGTGCCCAACATGAAAGCATTGCCCCCTATCAACAACATTTAAACAAATGTCTCTGAAATGGGATAAATGGGATGCATAAAAGAGATAAGAGTTATTTCTAGAGCAACAACCAGTAGTTCTTGCCCCATGAGTCTAAGCATGATCCCTCCATGTTTCTGTGATAGTACTGACCTAAAATCTTTATTTAGCATGTTATGAGAAGTTGACCCCAAAGGAAAATCTCAAGAGAATAAGAATCCTGCTATTTACATCTTAAATAAAGCCATGTCAAGATCGGAATGAAGCTGCTTCCAGGCTTGAGCCAGGGTTGAGTCGTTCCACTGGTTGAGTGGGTAGTGCTAATTCTCAGAGCTTAGTTTTAATTTGGTGTGACTAGTGAACTGAAGTGTTCTCAAAGAGCCTCTTGGAATGTCTTGCTTTTTCCACTATTTGGTAAAATAACAGAATTAACACGTATTTTTTTTGTTTGTATTTGTGATGCATATTCTACAATATGGCCAGTTGCTTATCCAGAGTCAATATGAGAACATTTGGAACCCTTGGGTCTGACCTTTAAAAAGTTCACCTGTTTAAGTGAGGCTGACACAAACTTACCTTCCTTAGGATTACTTGCAATTCAATAGATTAGAAATCCTAACAGCATTTTCAAACCCCCATCATCTTTGTCAAGTTATCTTGCCTAATTGCAGGAAAGTTACATTGCAAATTTTACCTACATCAAGGGAATGGGATGACATGTGATGTGGTGCCAAGAGTTAGGGCTTCTGGGTACATTTTCAATTTTTGACCTACTATATCCTATCTTCACTGGAGTTGAATGGCTAGGGTACTTGAAGTAGTTATTTTCTATTGTTGTGATAAAGCACCATTACCAACAATGGTTCATAGAAGAGTTCATTTTGGCTTATAGTTCTGGAGAAAGAGAGAGAAAGAGAAAGGGGAAGGGGGAAAAGGGAGAGAGGGAAAGAGAGAGCAAGAGAGCAAGAGAGAGCAGGAGAAAGAGAGAGAGAGAGAGAGAGAGAGAGAGAGAGAGAGAGAGAGAGAGAACATATTTGTGGGGAAACTTGGCAGCAGGCACCTAGAGTGGGAAGTTGAGAGACATTTTCAATTGCAAACATGAAGCAGAGACAAAACTGATAGTGGGGTGAGGCTAAAAACCCTTAGAGTCTAATTGAAGTGGTATATTTATGTAGGCTAGACCTCCCAAAGGTCCCATAACCTTCCCAAACAGCACCAACTGCAGACTAAGTGTAAATGTGTGACTCTCTGTAGGACATTCCTCATTCAAATCACCACAGTTGGGTATTGTAGATTTTAGGTTGAGTAAAGTAGATGTCACCATTTTGCATGGAAGGATTGAAAGTCAAACACTTTTGCATGCTTCTTGAATATTCTCCCAGATAAATAAATAACTTGCACCAAAATTGGTGATTGCATTTCAGACAATTTGGTTTACTAAATGAGTCTTAAATGGCTAATGTGTCCTAAATGCTGCATTTGTTTATGTATCAGGGGAGACTTGAGAAACAAGAAAAATGAAGATGAATTAGACTTAAATATGAACTTTGTATAAATAAATACATGATCTAGGTGGGCGGGGAAAAGTAAGAATACATGTAATACAGCTGGTAGATTGCCATAAGGCCATATGGAAATTATATACCAAGCACTAAGCAAATTTAGATCCACACTGGGAATTAGAAATGTATTCACTTGTCTTTGAAGAATTTCAGGCTACTGTACAGGACATCATTGCTTGTGTTTATCATGGTGAATGTGATTACAGATAGAGAATTACCATGTGGTCATCCAGAGAAGCTCTTATATAAGCAGGAGAGAGAAAGGCAAAAAAGAGTGACAAGCTCTCAAGATGGTGAAGGGTATCAGTAAACCATCATAAAAACTATACGAAATGGGAAGCAGTTAGCTAGCAGGGCACAGTGTCAATCATTGGGCATGAAAATTAATAAGCCAAAGGTGTCAAGACCTAAGGAAGGAAGGCAAAAGAAATTCATTTCTGTTGTTTTCCAAAGTGCAAATGAGTGCAAATGGGCTATGTGCCCTGAACTGGAGGTTTGGGTGTACAAACATCCAAGCTCCTGTGTATCCTTTCTGATCACTAATGTGAGCTGGAAGGTGAAGGTCATCAGAGTAGTGACTGTCCACTGCTTTAACTGACGTGCCACAGTCTCATGCGTCCTACTGTAAGATCTGCTGTTGATGCCTCACCTCACCTCCTTTGACTTTTTAAAAATATTTTACCATATTTGATATCAATTTAGTCTCAGAACATTATTATTTCTCTTTTAGGGAGCTCAGAAAGCTTCCTAGGGTTTTGAGCTATCCAGGCCCTGAGATCTGAGTAGGATAATGACTCTTCTTCTCCTTCTCCTTCTCCTTCTCCTTCTCCTTCTCCTTCTCCTTCTCCTTCTCCTTCTCCTTCTCCTTCTCCTCCTTCTCCTTCTTCTCCTCCTCCTCCTTCTCCTCCTCCTCCTCCTTTTCCCCTCCCTCCTCCTTCTCTTCTTCTTCTTCTTCTTCTTCTTCTTCTTCTTCTTCTTCTTCTTCCTCTTCCTCTTCCTCTTCCTCTTCCTCTTCCTCTTCCTCCTCCTCCTCCTCCCTTCTCTCTCTCTCTCTCTCTCTCTCTCTCTCTCTCTCTCTCTCTCTCTCTCTCGGTTGCTGCCCATGTCAAAGCAGATGGCATCTCAATTGTCTGTTACCTATTCACCTTCTTTTCCTTTTCTTTTACATAGAACTGACGATAGATACAGTCTTCTATAGATTTATCCTCCCTGTTTTAAGGTACTTAGATCTTATACAGTTTTAGAACTTTGATCCATGCTCATGAGGTTCATGAAGCTGCTAAGTACATTGTAGCCATGCACTAAGGCGGTGAGTGTGGCAAGGAATAGGGAAGTTAAGTGGTAGCTCTGTAAAGGACAGAGGACAGTGCTGCTACTGAAATGTGGAAGAGCTTGGCTATATGAGACTTGGTGTTTTTCCCTTGGCCTTTTTAATATCCTTTCTTTGTTCTGTACATTTAATGTTTTGATTATTCTGTGTTGCGGGGAGTTTCATTTTCCGTCCTATTAGTGTTTTAGAAGCTTTTTCCACCTTAGTAGGCTTATCTTTCTTCAGATTAGGGTAATTCTCTTCTATGATTTTGTTAAAAGTTATTTTCTGATCCTTTGACCTGGGTTTCTTCTCCTTCCTCTTTTCCTATCATTTGTAGGTTTGGTTTTTTTATAGTGTTCCAGATTTCCTGGATGTTTTGGGCTGGGATTTTTTTGTATTTATTTAAAGACTCCCTCCAATAGATAGGCATGATCCCCCAGTTGAGGGATGGGACCATCCATCCATCTCAAAAGTTTTAACCCAGAAATGTTCCTGTGCATAGAAAAGACAGGGACAAAACTTGAAACAGAGACTGAAGGAAAGACCATCCAGAAGTAACCTCACCTTGGGAACTATCCCATCTGCAGACACCAAACCCAGACACTACTTCTGTTGCCAAGAAGCATTTGCTGACAGAATCCAGGTATGGTTGACAGGATCCTGAGAGGCTCTGCCAGCACCATATCAATATAGATGCAGATGCTCACACTCAAACATTAGACTGAGCCCGGAGACCCCAATGGAAGAACTTGGGGAAGGACTGAAGGAGCTGAAGGGGACTGCAAGGGAAAGGAAGACAATATCAACTAACGGGACCACCCAGAGCTCCAAAAGATTAAACCACCAACTAAAAAGTACACATGGAGGGACCCATGGCTCCAGCAGAGGATGGCCTTGTCAGACATCAATGGGAGGGAAGGCCCTTGGTCCTGTGGAGGCTTGAGGCCCCAGCATAGGGGGGGATGCTGAAGTGATGAAGCAGAAACAAAGGGGAAGGGGAGAAAGGGGATAGGATGGGGGATTTGTGGAGGGGTAACTGGGAAAGAGGATATCATATGAAGTGTAAACAAAATAATTAATTAGAAAAATATTTAGCAGTTTCTCTGACTGAGCTATCTATCCGTTTGTCTTCAAGACCTGATATTTTCCATTCCTCTTCATTGAGCACGCTGATGAGGCTTTTCTCTGAGCTTTGAGCTGACTTCCTAAGTCTCTCATTTTAAGTTTTACTTCTGTTTGGCTTTTCTTTAGTAGTTTTATTTCTGTGTTAAATTCTATTTTCGTAGCTTGAGCTTTTGAATATTCAATTGTTTGTGTTGTCAGTCTTTGTTAAGGCAATTATTCATATCTCCTACGAAGTTCTTGAACGTGCTCATAATTGCTATTTTCAGCTTTAGCTAAATTGTTTTTCTCGGAGTCTTGCAATAGGGTTTGCTGGCCTCTGGCAGAGCACATTATCTTGGTTGTTCGTGTTTGTGTTTTTGCTGTGGCTGTTTTTTATTTGAGGTGTTTCTTGATGTGGATACCTGGTCTTGCCTTCGTTGAGTGAGTGTTGTGGTCTTTGCTGCTTCCCAGTCGGTTGGATGATGAGCTATTGAATGATTTTTGATTTTAAGTCTTGGGTCCAATCTGGGTTTCAGGGTGTAAACTGAAACTGATCTCAGGTGACCATGATAGGCAGGGCGAGTGGTAGGCGAGCAGAAGATAGGCAGGCATCTTTAGTTGTCTGTTGCTAAGGTTCTGGATTGGGTACCATAAATTCCCAGGAACCTGCAAATCCAGAGGTAGCTAAGAGTCAGGCTGGCTGGAAGGCTGGCTCTGGAAGTTTCTACCTGGATTTCCTGTTGGGGAACCGAAGTTCTGGTTGGGACTCTGGGTTCAGATTCCAGATTAACACTATCGAAGGAGTGGGTGCTGGTGAGCAGGCAGGGGAGGGGGACTGACTGTGGAGGTCTCTTAAATTGAGTTTGGATCAGGCTCCACATGGTCTCGGTCCTGCATCCCAGGGGACCCAGGTGATGTACTTGAATTAGGCTTATGCCTAATATTCGAATCCATTAACACATCCATGAGAGTAGAAATTGGAGCTTATGCTTGCCTTTAAGAAAGCCATCTTTTTACCCCTCTTATGAAGAGTCCGACGAAGGGCCTAGATAGTCCTAATCTACAGAAGATTAGTTCCTGAAAGGTGTCAATGGAATTGTGTATAAAGAAGACATCAGAAAGACAAAATGGAAACCTAATCTGTTAGCAACTTATTTTGTACCAATATATCTACAAATTTTAATTCTATTACTAGATCATTTATTTATTTGTTTGTTTATTTGTTTGTGAGGTTGGTTAGTTAGTAAGTGAAGATACAGAAGCTCAGAAGAACTAAACAGCACATCCTTAAAGAAGTAATATATTGATCATAAGCACAGATCTGGGAACAGACACTGTGACTCTTCACTTACTAAATGGTGAACTTGGCAATCTACTTAGCATTTCTGTGCTTTACTTTACATTACTGTGAAATGGGGATCATGAAGATTATTGCGCTCATATATAACATGAATATATATTCATATGTATTAGGCTTTATATATTAATATACATATGTGTAATAATTAGAAAAAGAATACCTGGTAGTTTATATCATATTATTTGTAGATTAATATAAACAGGTTTACAGCATTATATATGTATTGCACATAACTCAAGGCATGGACTTGAAAATTAGGATAGAATTTCAAAAATTACCAGTGTTGACTAACCCTCCCTCCTTTCTCATCTCTTACATCCGTCTGTTCACCGCTCCCCACCACACTGGTCTTTCTTCCCTAAGTATCTTAGGAAATAGCCAGGAGATAGTTTGCATGTGTCAAGGAAGTAGTCTGCATACACAAAATCATACATCAAGTGTGCTATTACACTTAGAATATAGACCAAATGGATCGCTTTTTCTCTAAATTGGAAGTTCAATCCATTGCTTTTCTCATTGCTACTATAGACTACCTGATAAGAAACAACTTAATGGGGAAGAATTTCTTTAGACTCGGGGTGCTGTCTGTCATGGGAAAGATGCGATAGCTTTGGCATGGTAGAGCTCTTGAGTAAAAGGGGGAACATGAGGTTGCTTTCCTCCTGTCTCAAAGGATCAGAAAAGAGAGAAACAAATGAGAATGCGCATCACATTTTCTACTCTTTCCTTTGTATTCTGCCAAGTCCCCAGCCTACTGGATAACACAAGTTACATTCAGAGTTGGTAGTCCTTCCCAGCTAGTCATCTCTGAGATGCCCTCATGGACACATTTAATCTTCTAGGTGATTCTAAACCTAGTCAGGTTTTCAACAAAGATGAACTGTCACAGAAGGTATGCTTGCTTACAACCGTGGCTGACCCATGTCCCAAAGATAGTTGAGAATATGGCCCAGCAGAAAATCATAAAGTTACTTAAATTGTTATGAGTTTCTTTTTTAGACTGAGCATGGGGGTGTTCCTTTTATCCCAGCACTTGGGAGGCCAGACTGGTCGACATAGACAATTTCAAGCTAGCCTTGGAACTGCATAGTGAAACTCTGTCTTGAATAAATAAATAAACTGGAACCTTAAGCAGTCACCTCCTATAGCTAGGCCTGACCTTCACTGGAGGGATAAGGACACCAACCCACCCACAAAACTTTCATTCCAAAATAGACCCTCTCTACAAAAAATGCAGGGACAAAGATGGAGCCGAGAGAGTGAATGGCCAACCAACACCCGGCCCAATTGAGACCCATCCCATAGGCAAGCACCAATCCCTGACACTATAAATGATACCCTATCATGCTTGCAGACAAGAGCATAGCATAATATCCCCTCTCTCTGAGAGGTTATACCCAGCAGCTGACTAAAACAGATGCAGAGACCCACAGCCAAACGTTAGATAGAGCTTGAGGAATTTTATGGAAGAATTAGGTGAAGGAAAGAGGGCCTATAGAAACTCCACAGGCAGACCAACAGAGTCGACTAACATGGGAGCTCTCGAGACTAAAACACCAATCAAATGGAAAACACAGGCTGGACCTTGGCCCCCAACGCGTAAATAGCAGACATGCAACCCAGTCTTCATGTGGATCCCCAATAACTGGAGCAGGAACTGTCTCTAAAGCAGTTACCTGTACATGGATCCTTTTCCTCTAACTGAGCTACCTCATCTGGCATCAGTGTTCCTCAATCTGCAGAGACTTGATGTGCCAGGGTGAGGGGATACACTGGAAACCTCCACCATCTCAAAGGAAAAAGGTGAGAGAGGATGGGGAAAAGACTGTGTGATAGGGGAGAGAGGGTCATCAATTGGGATGTAAAGGGAATAAATAAATGAATGGAAAAACAAACAAACAATAAGTAAGTAAGTAAATAAATAAATAAATAAAAGATTATTATGTTTTTGTAACTTGGTTGCATATTTCTTTGATCATGACCTCTGTGGATGACAATGTGATATCATAACGTCAGAAGATTGGGCACATGAGTCTGAATTTTTCTTCTTTTTGAGTGTCTGACTTGTAGCCCCAGCTATCCTGAACAGACTATGTTGGACAGACTGGCCTGAAACCTTCAGTGATCCCCGTATCTAAGGCTTTCAGTATATGTTAGGAACATGCTACTACAAGCCATTCCAGCTAGATAGACTTAATCTTGGTCTTAGAAAAGGACCTCAAAGTTATTATTTTCCCCCCAAGAATGTGATATCATATATATGATATCAGATGTATATCAATTCAAGATGCAAGGCTAAAAATTTGCAAAATGACCAGAACACTAATACCAAATGAAGGTAGCCTTCTTGTTCAGGGGTTAATTTGTAACCAGTTAACTATTGCATAGGTAATGCTGTATAATTAATAAAATGGATTGATTTATTTAGTGGTGGTGGGCCAAATAAACATGCAATGATGTATTATATAAAAATAATCCATTATATTACATATAAATATAAATTATTTGTAATGTTGACCTCAAGCCCCCATTTATGCAGTTAAGTGGATTTTGGAACTCAGCCTATTTGCATAATTGTCTTTTCTAGTTTCCTGTCATTTGAATTTAGCACATTCTCCTAGGTAAATAAATACCTTGGGTTTTGTTGGTGACTTTTTATTTTGTCTTGCCTTTTGTTTTTACATTATTTATATTTCCCTATGATAAAGTGACATTCTACTTCATGGGGATTTATCTGCTCTGCTGTGGGATAATAAATCTATCTTGCAAATTATCAAATAAGAAAAATGCTTGATATGTCTTGAGAGTGTTCTAAATTGACTTGTTAGAATGTTCATGTCTAGAGTAGCAGTCACAATGGTTCTTGTCTTTATAAATAAATGATGTCATCGGTCAGGTGTTGGAAAAGTAAGTTTAATAGAGTGAGTCCAGCATGATGTTCTTTCTTTCTTTCTTTTTTTTTTTTTTTTTACCATTTTTCCTGGTAACATGAGGCTCTCACGTATGCCAGTACCATTGTCCTTAGATTACTGACCTTCAGAATTGTGACCTGGGTAAATCTCTTCTTAATTAATCTCTTCTTTATAAATCATGTAGCCCAGGTTATTCTGTTATAGCAACATGAAACTTATTGAGGTAGGGCGGTAATGTTCAATGCAATTAAATGACTATCTAAAGTCCTACACCCACAAGAACTTTGAAATGGACTGTGATTGTTATTTTCAATCTGACAACATCTGCAATGACCCAGGAAGAAATTCTCACTGAGGGACAGTGTGAATTGGGCTGGTCTATGTGCATGTCCTTGAGGGGTTGTCTTGATTATACTAATTGGTGTGGGAAGACCCAGCCTAAAAGAAGATGGCCCCATCCCTGGGTTAGGGTCAAGGGTTGTATAAAAAGGAAGAAAGTGAGCTGTGTGCATCAGTTCACTCTGTTCTGCTTCACAACCATGAGTGTGATCTGAGCAGTTGTCTACTGTCACTGTGTCTTCCCAACAATGAGGGACTCTAGCCTGGAATTGTGAGCAAAAATAATCTAGTTCTCCTTGGAGTCGCATTTTTTGGAATATTTTATCACAATAACTAGAAAAGAAAAGTAACAAATACTAATAGTACAGGGCCATAAAATTTAATAGTATAGATTGTGCTCATTTTTTATTTATAAGGCCCTCAACTATAGTTAAACAACACTGGCTATAGCATTCAGCATAATATATATATATATATATATATATATATATATATATTTCAACTCATTTGTCTCATTATTTTAAATACATCATTAAACTAAAAGGTTTTGTTACTCTAGAAACTTTTGGAAAGGTGGGAATAATGCATAAAATACTTTGTGACCCATATGCAAATGTCAAATCAATGTTCACAGCGGCATTTTGCATACATTAGTCATTTCACAGGGAAGTCCAACATCAATTGCAATAGGAATAATACATGAAAATTTAAACTTTGCTTCCAAACACATTGTGGAGGATTAAATGAGATGGGCCAGCAGTGGGCTCCTGTCTTTTAACACCTCGTTCCTGGTTGGTGGCTCTGTTTGGGAGGTTATGGAACTCTTAGGACATGGAGTTTTGCTGCAGGCCACCTGTCATTGGGGTGGGATTTAACAATTTATACCTCACCTCATTTCCAGTTTCCCATCCTTGCTGCCTGCCTGTGGCTGAAGATGTAACCACTCAGCTTCTTGCTCCAACCACCTTCTGTTCATGCCTCCCTTTCTATCTTGGACTCTATTAAGACAAAATGAACTGTCCCTGCCATAGGTCACTTTTGGACATGGCATTTTATCACAGTCACAAAAAGTAACTAATATTCATAGTAGGCAAGCACTCTACCACAAGACAAATATCTAGCCTTCCCTCTCAGTTAACTTAAATAAACTTAAATATAAGTTTAGGAAATAATTTAGTTTCCCAATTGCCTTAGAAGACTTAACTTTTCCAAATCTTTTGCAAAGTAGATGTTTCTGGTTGTGTCATGTGATACAGACTCCTGTGATGCTTTGCTGAGGCAATACCCCTGGGAGGACACATGAGGTTTGGAGAGATTATAAGTGGGATTCAATGGACAGTGATGTGGTGCTTGCATGACTAGCCTTGCAATGTTTCATTGGTCTGAAGTCTTCACTGATCTTCACTTCATTGAGAGAGGCATGTTAAAACTCCTGGCATCCCAGCTAGTCATTCCCACTGACATGTGCCCTTTTGGCAGAGGCCTGGCAGTTTCTACTGTATGATGCCACCATGGCTGATTCATGTTTGGTGACACTTTTAAACTGAAATGTTGCTGTCCTGACACTACAGAACTGGACTGCTGGTATCCTGACAAACAGAGATGGGAATCACCCTCAAAGAACTACTTCTACAGAGGTCCACATTCCCTTGACCTATTTACTATCTTTTCTTCCCTTCCTTTGGACGGTGGGCTAGAACGAGGGTTGGGTCAAAGCATTTGAGAACCCTAATTAAAGTTGGTTTCGAAGAATCTAAGCCTACACTTTTGTTTCTTGTAGTTTTTTTTATTTTACATTTGCAAGTGAAATATATAATTCATTTTATCACCAAATGTTAAATGTGTAATGTGTATAAAACCTATATAGAGATATTTTATTTTTGTATCTAAATAATGCCTTTTGAAAATTATGTAAAGTACAAATGTCCTTTTGTGAAATATAACATTGAAGAACTTTTCCTTAGAAAGTCGTGCATTTGAAGCTCTTGGTAGCTGATGTCTAAGAATCTGAAAGTAAGAGATTTCCCATAATCCTCCACTGATGAGATTGTCTGTCTGTGTTTAGACTGCACCACCATGTGCTGTATATTAAACACCTACTTTCTTTCTCCTGGAGCTGTGGAATTTCCGAACACACCGAGAAAAAGTGACGAAGGTTCAGAAGCTTGGGGCCAAAGCCTTTAGTGAGTTTTCCTTGTGTAACAGAAAGTATACTGGTAAACTGTTAAGTGCTCTTTGTGCTTGGGGAAAGTATCTTTTGGGACAGTATGGGCCCCCTTGACTCAGACTCAAGCAAGCTTATCTCATGTGTCCTAGGACAGAAGTGTTTTCCTGCCCCTGTAACAAGGAGGAAGGCAAACAGTGAAGGATAATAAAGACATTGTGGCCTTGAAAACATCTAGAAGGCAAACCACTTTCAACAGAGGTTATACTTCTTATCTAATGGTGTTAAAATGCCTGGAGTGGAAAGGAGAAGCTCATTGGTGGAGAAGACACTTTGTCCAGAACTTTCTCAGCACAATGCATAGCTTCATCAGTCAGTTCTGCAGGATGATGCACACACCCAAAGTAATGTTGATTATCTGTCTGCTACTCTCTGTTTGTTTTCTTACAGGGAAGGTTCACCTGGGGGGAAATTCTATGCTCTACCCAGGACTCTCAATTGGGAGCACTAGTCTGTAGGCATAACATAGTTACTGAGAAGGAATTGTGTTGGACACATCGTGTTCATTTAGCAAAACAACGACAACCAATGACCTCTCTCCATCCATAGATTTTCAACTGGGTTTATAGTACCACATGTGAATTCTCCCCTATAGAACAGGCCTCAGATCTCATCAGAAAGTAGGTGGCTAGTCTCCAACACACTTGCCACTGATGCACCACTTACTAATATGCCACTAAGGCTCATTTTTCCTGGCTATGCAGTAGTAATGCATCGGGGGTCCACGGCTAAGTAAGACAAGTTCCTCACCCTCCCCAGCCTACATAGCATCTTCTGGCACCAGGAGGGCTAGCAAGCAGGAAGACAGCTGATCACTCTGTCCTGTGACCAGGGCATTCAGTTTCTTCTGAAATCCAGTTCTTGTGAACAAGTAAAGTCAGTGTATTTTAGCATTGTAAAAACAAACAAGAAACTACATTAAAATAGGAGTTGAAGATGTGCCATAAGTGTGCACTCACAGGGTTTTTCATCACAAATACTGGTTGAGTTTTAAGTCACCATTGTGATTAACAAATAGGTCTAAGTGTCTTTCTCCATGGGTCTTTCAGTCACAAAAATGTAATAGGGCATCAGAGATGTGTAAATTCACCATGATTCTGAGTTAGGAAAGTGAACACTCAAACTTTTGAAGGCAGCCCTCTCATGTGAATGGTATAAAATTTAATCCAAATAAGGTTAAGATTGGTCCTTTATAACTATTCAGTCCAGAGGGAGGGAAAATGTAGCTGGGTTGGTAAATGTGTAACAGCTGGCAAACTCCTGCTGCCAGCTCTTATTTTAGATTGCTCTCACTCCTGGCTCTCTGACATCCAGCTTGGAATCTCAAAGAACCTTCACAGGGGATTTCTGAGAGTTCATTTCTTTTTGATTTTTTTAAGCTCATTGAGTTAGCGAATGTGAAGGGAAGTGTGATTTAAAAGAACCTGGGGTACAAATAATGATGACTAGCAAGTAAGAAAGGCCATCAGAGAAGTGGGCTGTCGTAACTCGTGGTGTAATGAGTTTGATGCCCGTGCCTTAACATTGCCAGTTAAACTATTGTGAAGACATGCCATTGACTAATTGTATGTGGGCTTATTTAAAAGGAAAGTCCAAAGGACAATTAAGTAAATTCAAAATGATTTTAGTCTCCAAGCTGTCTCTAATGACCTATTTATAAGTATGTTGGGGCCAGGGATACATTTTTTTAATTCTTAGTAACAAGTTTCAAAATCCTAAGATTTTGTTACCCCATTGATGGAAACAAAACACACTACAGATTTTGCTATAATGGAAAATAAAAATTATCAATAAAAACAGGTTGTGTAATGCCAAGGGCTCTTTTCATCACAAATAATGTGAAGTCTCCCAGACTCTGCGTCGCCTGTCTCTGTTCCAACTTATACTGAAGTTCCTTCTTGGAATAGCTGAGGGCTGGAGCAATGATGTCTGTCTAAGGTTGCAGACGTGATTGTGATTGGGAAAGTTATATTCATGTTCAGTAAAAGGCACTCCATCTTTATGTTGAGTGCTTTTGGGCATTGTGTAGATTATGAGAACTCATTTTATCAACCTTATTACACAATTAACAACAATCAGCAAAACATGTCCCCAAATGTATAAATTACCAAGCAGCTACTGTGGCTCTTACAATACTCCTGGGCAGTGTGCTTGCTTCTGTTTACGAGCTATGAAGTTTTCTGCCTGCTTGATAAATAAAGCAACTAGTTTTTTTTTCCTAAAGATGTCATAAAACATAATAGATAAAAAAATCCAATCCATGGGGTTGGGGATTTAGCTCAGTGGTAGAGCTCTCGCCTAGCAAGCGCAAGGCCCTGAGTTTGGTCCCCAGCTCCAAAAAAAAAAAAAAAAAAAAAAAAGAAAAGAAAAAAAAAGAAAAAAGAAAAAAATTCCAATTCATACATTTTTAAAGCTAATAAATACATAGACACAGACACACACACACACACACAGACACACACACACAGACACACACACACTACACTACACACACTTTATAATTGAAGAGCAGATATTACAGATATTTCTTATGGTAAATTATAGTAATGTATGAAATAAAATTCACTATATTTTTGCCTTCTCACTTTGAAAACTATATTCTCTTTCCTTACTGCTTTTCTTTCACTCATCTTCTAAGTAAAGAATTTGTGTAAGTTAATGTCTAGTTATAAGATTACATTATTGGTTTTCAGGCATTCATGAAAAAAGTAAGTATACACACAACTACTATCAATCATTCTATCATTCTATCTATCTATCTATCTATCTATCTATCTATCTATCTATCATCTATCTATCTGTCTGTCTATTATCTAGCTAGCTAGCAAGCTAGCTGTTTATTTGCATTATTTCTACACATCACTTGGAAGACCCATTATAACTTTTCCTCTCCTTTCTTCTGTCCTTCCCAGGACTCTCAGACAAGGGAGTTTGTCTAACCATTTATGATTAGCTATTTCCCAACCAATGCGGATTCCACATATTTATTCACCTAACCAATAAAAACTTATCTTCCTAGTTTGGCTAATTTTATGTAATAACTTCGTTGTACTAAGGGATTCCTAGGCAGTTTATTGAACTAATGTTCTACCAACTTGTCAGACCACCCCACCCCACAGAATGAGACTGAATCCAATCAATGATGGGTTAGTGGTAGGCAGTTCCACACCTTGACCCAGACTGCTTAGATGTATGTATCTTTGGTCCTTTATTTACTTATTTATATTTAATTTTTTCATACAATATATTATGATTATATCCTTTCCCCTTTCCTAACTCCTCCCATATCATCCCCCATAGCCCTCTGTTTAAACTCTAACTCCAAGGACTGAAAGACAGACTTGGGGGAACCTTTGCTAGAGTTCTTTGTCCCTCTTCCCAGTATAACCACATTGAATAAATCTCCTTTTCATGATTTTTACACTGAATCGGGCTCATTTAATTGGCTAATTGAGGATAAATGGCTGAGCCCAGCTTGGGGTGTGAGCTGTGAACCCACCCCCCACCCCCCCTGAGTTCACTTCCACTCTACCATGACTGCTCTTAAAGGTTGTCAACAGTAAAGGCATCATTTAATTGGATTTTGAGACAGAGTAACCTCTAAGAATATTAAGTAAATAAGAATTTCAACCCCACTCCAAGCACATTATTCTTGCTAGAACTGGAGGCAGATAGGAACAAATAGACTGCCATTGCCAGGAGCCCTGAGAAGTCATTCAGGCTCCATTATGAAAGAGCAAGCAATCTCGGGTGCTTTGTAAGAGATTGAAGACAGCATCAATAGGAGATGACGGTAAACACATAGGCATGGCTCCTTCTATCACAGGCTAGTCACCATCCTCTGATAATCAAGAAGATACATCTTTATTGGATATTGTAGTATGCTTGCACGAGACCGTACACACTGGGCTATCTGAGACAGCACTAATATTATAAAAGGGGAGATGCTTTCTGATAGTGAACGTATTAAAGGGCAAAGTGGTATGGGCGTCTGCAAAAATGAGTTATTAAAAAGCAAACGAATCATCTTCACAAGATGAATGAGGATAATTTGGTTGTAAAATAGTTGCGGAATTGGATATAATCCCAAGATATGGGAGATAAAGGCAGCAAGAGGAGTTCAAGGTTGTGACTAACTCCACAGACAGTTTTAGGCCACGTGGGCTACATGATACCCAGAGTCAAAACACAATCTCTAATCTAGTTGAAATATGGCTTCATAGAAAATCTTCACTTGGTAAATACATTAAAAATATCTCTCAGTCTCTTCATCCCTTTTCTTCCTGGGTCTGTTTTGTGGTGTGTGCATGTATATATTCATGTTCTCTGCTCTGTGTGTGTGTGTGTGTGTGTGTGTGTGTGTGTGTGTGTGTGTATACATACAGAGAAGACATCAAGTTACATCAGGATTCTCAGGATTCTTCCTCCATTACTCTACACCTTATTTATTGAGACAAGATCTGTGAATTGAATTCAGAAGTCACACTAACCAGCTTGGTGATCCTCTGTCTCTGCCTCTTGAGCCCTGGAATCACAAGAGGTGGCCACACCCATCTGATTTTACACCAATCCTGCTATCAGGCTTTGCTTTGTGAGCGCTCTACTGTCTGAGCAACCTCACCAGTCTAACGTCCTCTCTTCTGATTTGAGACATGTATCACATCATTATTAAATACATTCAGTCTTGTGCCCCAGAGTGCCAGAGGTGACTCCTTATGCCTAACGATTTGCAGAGTCTAGAGCATGACACCGTTCCATAGAAATATGTACCTATGCTTCAATCAAAATATAAAGGTGGGGGCTGGTGAGATGGCTTAGGAGTTACGAGTGCTTGCTGCTCTTCCAGAGGAACTTAGTTCTTTCAATTCCCAGCACTCACATCAGCTGGCTCAACTGTTAATTCCAGCTCCAGTGGATCCAGGCCTCTGCCCTCCATGTCCCCCATCCCACATACATACGCATAATACTTGTAAAGTAACTCACGCTAATTAATTGCAAGGAATTTTTATTTGGAAAGTATTTATGGCAAGTTCCTGAACTTCTAGGATGATTATAGGAAACTAACCTTATTGCCACTTCTGCAACAATCTTGGAAACAGAAGAAATGGCTGTCTTGTGTGTTAGAGTAGTCTTCACATGTAAACTAATTAATGCAGACCCTAGAAGCCAATGAGAGCTTGTCAGGTTTGCACTGGGTCTCAGTCAATCCATGAGATTGCTCAGGGGTGGGCACCATACTAGCCAATCCTAAGCCTGATTGGACTCTCACACTTCCCTGTAGCTTAGCAGGTCTTCTCTTGGCAGCTGTTGGTAGCAAGTTGTTTTTCTTGTGGGAACCATTTCCTGTCTTCACCCACTTGAATAAGTTCTATACTTCAAATATCATGCTATCTTAAAAAAACTATCTTAAACATAGGTATTGAAAACAGAAATGAGATGAATGATAATGTGATCTGTGATCCTTTGATTGACAGTTTTAATATTCATTTCTATTTTTAATATGTATGTGTGTTAGTCAGGGTTCCTATTCCTGCACGAACATTTTGACCAAGAAGCGAGTTGGGGAGGAAAGGGTTTATTCAGCTTACACTTCCACATTGCTGTTCATCACCAAAGGAAGTCAGGACTGGAACTCAAGCAGGTCAGGAAGCAGGAGCTGATGCAGAGGCCATGGAGGGATGTTTCTTACTGGCTTGCTTCCCCTGGCTCGCTCAGCTTGTAGAACCCAAGACTACCAGCCCAGGGATGGCACCACCCACAATAGGCTGGGTCCTCCCACCTTAATCACTAGTTGAGAAAATGCCTTGCAGCTGGGTCTCATGAAGGCATTTCCACAACTAAGGCCCCTTTTCCTGTGATAACTCCAGCTGTGTCAAGTTGACACACAAAACCAGCCAGTACAGTATGTCTATGTGAAGAGTATGTCATAAGCAAGAAGCATTGTCAGAAGCAAGAAGAGGATTCTGCATTGCTGGGGTCTGGGGTTAGAGGCAGTTGTGAGCAATCTCGCAGGGATGTTATGATCAAAACTGATGCCTGCTTTCAGAGCAGTGCATGCTCTTCAATGATGAGTCATCTCTCTAGCCCTTAATTGGCATTAATCTTACAAATTACTTGGTATTTTCTAATTATTTTAAGGATAGTTGTTGGGATAATCTCCTTGTTCACTGTGTAAGGGTTGTCTTTATATTATTCAAATGCTAATTTCTGTATGAGCAGAGAGTTGAGTACAGGTCTGACTTTGGTGTCAGAATAAGCCAGGACTTCTGGTCCCATACTAGAGGTCACAAGAAACATGAGGAGAGAAGGACGATGCAGAAAGGTGTAGAGAGGTAATGTGGATGGGCCAGGAGGTTTCATCATGAGGTCACAAGGAGAGAGCAGCCTCGAGGACGCACATGAACCAGAGTGAGCCACAGCGAAACCAGACGGCAAGGAACAGGACACTTTACTGGGCAGTAGGTGGCTGAGTAGGGTTAGAATAGCTCAGAAGCCTCCCAGCTTAGGCTTGAAGGTTTTTAATAAATACACCAAGTCTCTGTGCCATCTATTTGGGATCTAGAGAAAGGTAGAGCAAGCATAGAAAGCACTGAAGTTACTTGGGAGCAAAAGGGGCATACGACTCTTACGAGAATTATGCTTACAGATAATGTCCTCATATCCAATTTTTGCTTTGCTTTGAGACAGAATCTTAATGTCCTGTAGCCAACGCTAGCTTTTAACTTCTTATCTTTTTACCTCTACCACCATGCTAGGGTTATAGTAGGTATAGTAGGTGACCACTGTGCCTGTTTGTATGGTGCTGTGGATTTAACCCAGGGCATTGGAGGTATTGGGCAATCATTCTTCCAACTGAGTGATGTATGTACTTAGCTACTCTCCCAAAGTTTCAGTGATTTCAGTTTTTGGTCAGTTATTATCGTTCCAATTAATATATATCATTAAGAATGTGATAAAAAAGCAAGTCAATTTATCATATATGTGATATATGATAAATATATGATATATATGATATGATAATATATGATATGATATATTTGATAAATTGGCTTGCTTTTATATATATAAATACAGATAGATATAGGTATATGAACAGAGAGCTTGTTAATAGAGCTATACGCAAACAATGGACATAATGATGTTGGTTTAAATCAAGATATGAATACCTTGTCCCAAATCCATCATATTTAAAGATGGGGACTCAATGAAAAACCAGAATTTGCTATTCATGTGTGTACTTACATATTCACAATTCTAAAATTAAAAAAACTACAATAAACAGCAAATAATTTTTACAAGTTTGTGACAAACATGCAATGTGACAAAATCTAATTTGAGCTTATGAGACCATTTCATCTTTATTTATTTGCATTGAGGATGAACATCTACATAGTATAAAAATAGGAACAAATTTGATTTGAGAGATCTGACACAGTCCATGTGGGAATGTTTAATCATGAATTGGTTACTAATTATCACATTCTGAAGTCCAGTTAAAACTCTGAATTTGACTCTAGAATTTTATTTATTTCTCTGTATGGAGAGGAATGTGTGTTTCAGAGTGGGTGTGTGCCTGTACCCATATGTGTATTCATATGTGGGAAGGCCATAGGCTGATTGGTTCTGGCTGTCTTCTTCAATCTCTCCTCATCTTATTCTTTGAGACAGTACATCTCCCTGAACCCGGAGCTCACCAATCTAACTAGACTGATCCACCAATGAGTTCCGAGGATGCCTCTACTTCTGCCTTCCCAGTGATAGAATTATAAGCAAATGACTCCATTCTACATTTTTAATATCAGTTTGAGGAATTCAGGCAATCCAACTCAGGTCCTTGTGCTTGTGCGTCATGCATTTTATCACAGGAGGTTGGTCTGACGCTGCTACGGATCTCCTATGTTTTGCAGCTGAGTCCTGGCTCATTCTGCATCCTGGCTGATACAATAAATCATTTGAAATGTACATAAAAGACCAAGGGCCAGAATAGGTACTTTGTGCTGTATCAGAGGTGACCTAATATCTTTTGTCACCTACTTTGTATAAATGAATCATCATTCCATTTAATCACCAAGGGAGGTTTTTGCAAGAAGTAAGTGATATGGAATAGTTTAAAGCTACTGGACAGAAAGCTTAGGGGCATGGCTTCATGTCGGGATTCTCTTTTTAATCATTCCCTAGGTAATTTGCACTTGTTTATTGATAATCCAAGATGACTCAAGTGTTAAGACTATGGAGGATAGGGTGCATGGATTCTAGGATTTCTTTCATATTTAAAAGGGTATGATGAAACATTTTAATCTTTAAAATAGTATGATCTTACTTTTACTTAGGTAATTAAAACTGGCTTACTTTGCCCAAGAGTTTTATTATTTGTATAGTTTTTAATAAAGCAGTAATGGCTAATGGTAAATAAACAATACACACAGTGCACTTAATCCACATGATTCTCCTAACTGTATGATTTCTGCAGAGGTTTTATGCCAGATTCAGTTACCTAACAATAATCAAAGTAGGTATTACATATAAAAAGAAACCATTATAGCTTATAAGCATTTAGACTTTAAATCAAATAAGCCCATTAATTTTGTACCTTACTGAGAAACTATTATGGTGACATTAAAAGTCTTTGATAATAGTTCACTTGCTGTGCAACTATTATTCTTGACAAAGTCTGGGATGAGTTTTGTATAAAATGAACAGGCACTGAAATTTATGTCCAAGTCTGATGCGAGACCTTATCCTTCGGAGACAAGGCAAGTTTACCTGTGAACTGTCAACACTAACTCTTACTTAAATAATTTCCACTTCTAATGAACAACCTGATTGCTTTGTTATTCCTTTACGTTCCTAAGTATATCTGGAGTTCACCAAACCCTCTGATATGATACGTTCTTCCAAGTTTTTAAGATGTTTATTATGCGCCTGGGATTGCTCTCGGTGCCCACTCATTCGATTCTCACACCACCTTTGGGGATTGGTACAGTGACTGCACCCCTTTTCCATGTGAGGAACTGCAAAGCACAGACAGCTTAAGCTTATGCCAGAACATGTACCTAGGAAGATGGTGAGCTGAGAACCAAGTGGAAAATAGCATCGTGAACTTACCCTGCAGGTTCTGTGGCCGTGGGAAAGCAAAGCCATTATGGTGTAGTGTTACGGGGATTATAGGGTTGTCATTTGAAGAAACTGGAAAATTAATAAAAACAAAATATTCTTCTAAGTGAACTGCGAGGACACATTTTCGTGTGTCATGCTTTCTCTGCCAACTTCATAGCTGTAGTTGAGTAAACATGTTCGGTCATGTCAGTACGTCTGTAAATAAGGAAAGTACTAGAAATATGTGCATATGGATGTAGGGCTCCGGCGCCCGGTGCTTTTCACAGTGATCTTTCTCCTGGCTAGGTGTGTGGGTTCAGGCGAGGGGGAGAGAACTCAGGCGGGGAGGGGAAAAACTGCTTCTGCGCGCCCTGCTGAGGGTTACTCAGGCTGGGCTGAGCCAGCAGGGGACTGACTAGCCAGCAAGGGGTGCAAAGGAACTTCTGGCAGCAATTATTTTGGGAGAGCAGAACTCCTCCCCAAGCAGCTGTCTTAACAGCTCTTATGACAGAAGCTCTCAGATGATGGAGTAATTCCTGCACACTTTTAATACTCAACACGACACTTAAATACAGTTTTTCGGATTGGTCAGTGTATGACAGCAGGTGCTTCCTATTGGTTGGGCCTGAAAGCTTGGGAAGACCTCGTCTACATATTCAGGGATGTGGTTCTGTTTGTATGACTGATTTTTTTTTTTTTTTTGGTTCTTTTTTTTCCGGAGCTGGGGACCGAACCCAGGGCCTTGCGCTTCCTAGGTAAGCGCTCTACCATTGAGCTAAATCCCCAGCCCCTGTATGACTGATTTGTCTGGAGCCTAGGTGACCTGCGGTCACGTCCTCACCTGTACGTGACTGGTCTCTCTCAAACCAGTTTACAGTGGTTTGTGGGGGGGCAGCTATTGGGACCCTGTTCTGGGAGGCTGGGAATGCGCCTGCCATCCCTTTTAGATTCCCCGGGGACTCGACCTGTCTTGACCAGGAATCAGGGCCTGCCGCCCCACATATGGAAACATAGTTAAATTTTTATTACACATCCTAAACCACCTCTAAGCCCTTTTCCGCTTCCAACTGAAGACACTACAAGGTCTCTGGATTATACTTGAAGACAAATGTTGATGCTTTCTTAACTGTTTCCTAAATATTTTTGCAAAGTCTAAGGTTCAGGTTGTGATACCCATTCAATGTCACAAAAATATAAAACTTCCCTCAGGGAAAAGCAGCAATTTTCACATTATTTTCCAGCTCATAGGTAACTGCCATGCTTGAGTTGTGAATGAAATCCTGTATTTGGATCTGGAAATATCTGTCTCATGTGTTACTGATAATTTTATAAACAACGAGGACAATCAGAACATCAATGATGTGTCTGTGTTGTGAGCTGGCTTGAGTTTCTCCCCCTCCCACCCCCTTTGTTTTTTACTTCCAGGATGCCTTTTATTTACAGGTCTCTCTTAAATACCTCTGTTAGAAAGTATCGATTGCAAACACTGGAACTGGAACTAAAATACAAACTTCAGTAATAATTAAAGGGTGCAGTTAACTGCTATTCCAAGAAAATTCTGGAAAAGAACTATTTTTCCAATTAGACATCAGAGTAGTTTAAGTTTTATTTAGGATACCAATGCTCGCATTGATGTTTCCTATTAAGGCCATGGTATTTGGAGAACTCTTAATGGGCTAGTTTTCTGTTGTTCTATGTTAAAAATAAATAAACACTTTTTATTTTATAGCCGTGTGCATCAACAAAGAAGCAACAGCTCTAAGATTGTGTAGCCAATGTCAGAAACAAAACCCAATTATACTCAAACACAGCAATAGCTTTTCAGGCTTCCTACCACACTTCTCATGCCCAGGCAGACATTACTCATCCATCATAACCAGAGGCAGCCTGGGATCTTTCTTCTACAGTGTTGTAGGAAGTCAGAAAGAGAGAAAACCAATTTATTTTGAATGGATTGAAGAAAATAGAATATGACACCATTTCATCCATGGGTCTTCCCGTGTGTGTGTGTGTGTGTGTGTGTGTGTGTGTGTGTGTGTGTGTGTGTGTAGAGCCTAAACAGAGCCGCTCACTCTTAACAAATTAAAGACAATAAGCCTTTCATTTGTAACAACATAATATAAAGTACCACCCAAAAGTTGTTTGCTGGTTTTTTTTTTCTTTCTAAGTTCTTTTGGGTGTTCGGAACAGAGAAAGCATTTCTATGAAGCAATGAGTTTTGGAAAGGGAAGTTAGCAACAATCAAAGCCTCAGGAATTCCCTTCCACAGGAACCTTGGCCTTGCAGCTGAAGGGCTGGGCGATTCAAAGGAAATCTGCTGCAGTGTTTCCTAGGCTGGGGATGCACACCCTGACCCAGAGGGTGCTCTTGTGGGGAAGGCCAGCGCTGGTTAAGAATAGAAACAAGCTGTGTGGCCAGAAGGCTGAGAATGACTTCCTCATGTCTGTTGCGGCAGTGTGCAGTTTTCCTGATGCCTCCCATCTCTCTACCATTTCCTTATCCCTGACTGTAAGCTTCAGTGATGTCTGCAGTGACAACAGCATGGGAAAACCGTAGGCCTAATTCAGAATTTCTTCTTTGAAGGCACATGAGAGAAATAGGATAAACCTCTACCAAAAAATGTTAAGAGCGTGACCTCTACAAGAGTCTCTAACAGAACAAACACAATGCAGACATTTTATCTTATTTTCAGGGGTAAAGCTAGCAGCATTCTCTGTGTAACTCATGTCTTACAAAAGGACCACTCTTTTCCTGCTGTCTAAAACCTTCAGAGATGGAGTTCAGCTAAAATCTTCCCAAACTAATTAAAAAATAATGTAAATCATTTTTTAGCCAAGAAGATAAGAGTAAAAGCTATTAGAAGCTAAGGGGAGGCTTTCACAATAAATGAAGGTGGCTAGCTATAAAAGTCAACAGAAAAGTATGCCTTTCTTCACATTGTCAATAATCAGTTAGAAAGCATGATAACAAGGGAATCATTCATAAGAATATGTAACACAGTCATACCCAGAAATGAATAGAAACTATTGGTAGACTTTAATGGAAGGTCACTTAAAAACCACTTTAAACATTCGATTCTTTCACAGTGAGAAAACATTCATGTTTTAAACAACAAGCAAACACATCAAAAAGACAAGGACTCAGCACTACGGTGCCCATCGGCACCACAGACAGTCATCCAGGAGGATGTGAGAATCACAAGTTAGCTCTCGACTTTGTTTGAATTTTAACATTGGCCCTTTATCTTAGGCCGTGCTACCACTTTGTCTTTTCTAAAAGGAAATTCTTTAAAACGGTCCAGCTACACACACGGGTCACTACACAGAGACTGAGTCTTACATATGACATAATGTAACTTTCATTCTTTGTGCGGAACCCTGATCTCCACCATGCCAGGAAACTTTAATGGGAACTTGGTATTTCTCATGCCTGAGTCATGTCCTCTCACCCAGAATCCTGGAAAAACATTACCCCTGGAAGGTAGTACTCTGTACTCATTTCTAAAGACAGAAATATAACAAGAAAAGGTAATGTCATTTAAACATTAAATTAATAAGTAATTTACATTTTCCTAGAAGACAATGCTGTTTCCATCTGTTAACCCAGAATAATGATTTCCAATTTCCAAGGATAATTCAACTATATTTTTATATTAAATTTGTGTTCATTTAAACACTTATTAGTTGAGAGAGAGTGTGTGTGTGTGCACACACATGCATGTATGCATGCATGTGTTTAATGTGAGTCAGTACCTGCATAGGCCATGATAAGGCATCAAGGTATCTTAGAGTTGGAGTTACTAGGAGTTGCAAGCTGTTCGATGTGCGCACTGGAAACAGAACTCAGATTCTCTGGAAAGGCGAACACTCTTAACTGCTGAGACATCATCTCACCAGCCCTGAGATTTCAGTTCTCTACATCAGAACTTCTAAACCCACAGCTTTATTTGCATTGTTTTGCTTACCTCTGCCCAGCCCTGAGATGGTGTAGCTTGGTTTACCATCATTGGTTACACTATTGTATGAGGACAGCATTGGTATCGTTCTGTCTCAAGTTGTCAAGACTAAGCCGAAAGCCAACCTCCCTGACAATACTATGCTGAATTCCTTTGCTCAGACCCCTCTTGGTTAGTGCTCAGACAAGCTACCTCTGCCTATTCATATGCGTAACCTTGTAAGAAGACCATTGTCCTCCCTTAGAACCCAACAGTGCCATGTCCCATTCCGCAAGGGACTATTGCTCTATGCATTTAAATGGGCTGCATGAAGCTTCTCTGGCTTATGAGCTTCTCATGTAGTCTGCTAATGATAAGTGCAAGTGGTATAAAGGCTATGGGTATATGAGTTGTGACTTCTCCGTATGGCTCCATGGTGGTTTTGTTCAGGGCATATTCTACCGTTCTTCTTGGGCTTAGCGAGCTGTCAGTCATTTAAAACCCAGCCCCCCCCCTCCCCCCCCCCCCCGAGACACAAGAAAAACGGCTGTTAGAGGATTTCACCATCAACCAGATAGCGACAGAACCCACATGAAAATCTTCAAATCTAGGTTCCAAGTTAATTTTTTTTAACTTTCAAAGCCTGGTTTTCTTTACAAATTTTAAGGATTTTTTTAAAATTTTTTACACATGGATATTTTGCTACAAGTATGTAAGTACACTGTAAGTGCCTGTGCTTACTTACCAAGCCGACGTCACTTGATATGGCTGAGAGAAATTAGATCAAGCCAGTTGAATGGGCCACAGCACCACTGCGGCTGTGACCATCTTATTGAGAGCAATCAGACTTTTCTATCTTTATCAGAAACAGAGTATAATGGCGATTGTCAGGATTTATACAGTTGTAGTTGCCAGGATACAGCAACATTTCAAACTGTACAGGGTACACAAGATTAATGTGTAAGACCAATTGTCTTGTCAAGCTTTGATGTTTCTTGACTACTAAGAGAACACACAGGGAAACACAAAGCAGCCCAAACCCTTCTCTGCCAGGGGAAGGGAGCACATTAGTCTCTCCAGAACTGGAAGGCACATTTACCCAGTAGCCATGGACTCTAACCTGAAAACTTATGCTAGGCCAGGCCAACTTCATGGTTCCTTGCAGCGTGCTGCATGTGCGGAGTGTCCTTGGAGACCCGAAGAAAATGTCAGATGCCCTGGAATTAGAGTTACAGACGATAATTGTAAACCAAGCCTTATCAGTGCTGAGAACTGAATCTAGGTCCTATGGAAGAGCAGCTAGTGCTGTTAGCCACTGACACACCTCTCTAGCTCTCATATTTTAAATTTTATGTGACAACAGAAGTCACTCCTTTTGCTGCAAGATATTGCTTCAAGAACAAGTCCCCCCTCTCTCGCACCTCCCCCATCCCCATTCCTCTTCACCTCTGAGAAGGAGGAAGTCCATTCTGGGTACCAACCCATCCTGGCACCTTAAATCATTATAGGCTGGACAAGACTCCCTAGTTAGAGGAACAGGCTGGCAACAGAGTAAGGGACAGCCTCTTCCGGTTGCTGGGGAACCCTCATGAAGACCAAGCTGCACATCTGCTACATATGTGCGGGGAAGGGGTCTAGGTCCAACCTTCGTATGCTCTTTGGTTGTTGGTTCAGTCTCTGGGAGCCCCAAAGGTTCCTGTTAGTTGACTCTGTTTGGTCTTTGTATGGAGTCTCTATCCCCTATGGGTTCCTCAATTCAAGAAGTTTGTTCTTTAGTGTTAAACCATCTTTATGTTTAAGACAGAAGGGAATTATTCTAATGGCTGCCAGAGAATGAGGCAGCAGAGCTGAAGAAGCCAGAGCTTGACTGAACACCAGACTTTTTAGTGTCATTTATTTTATATGCTGGTTGCTGGGCCTAGGGAAATACACCTTCTGTTTACACTTGCAAACCGCGCTTTTATCTCTAGATAAAAGTGTAGAGGGGAAGTTGCCAAAATTAACCCACCTTTTGGGTCCAGGCCATGGTTTAAACTTAGATATAAAAGAGATCAAAGAGTTTCCATTCTAATTCAGATAGAAGCCTCACGGCAGTGCAGCTGGGGGCAACACAGACCCTCTGAAACCTTTCTCATTGTGAACCTCTCTCAGATGCTTCCAAGCTGCAAGGCACAAAGAGAGGCAGCCTTGTGTCTGATTTGGAAATGACTGCCTGCCTTCCTGCACCTGACAGAGAAATGCATGTATGGATGTTCGTAGCCTCCTGGGTAGCTCCCAGCTCTTCCTGAAGGCAGGCTGGGGATGAATAGGAAGTTTCTCTCCTGGCCCCAGCAAAGGGGATTCTCTTCCCTGTGTTTCTTGTAGATGAAGTGAAACTATTTGAAGATTTCTCTTATTGGGATCAGAGAACTGTCGTTTTTCTTTATTTTAGTTGTGTGTATGTATGCATAATATATGAATGAGTGGAGGAAATGGTTGACATCAGATCCTCTTCATTCATTTTCTAACCTACTTATTGGATAAGTCTCCCATGGACCTGGAGCTCACCCATTTGGTCAGACTGACTGAACACAGAGCCCCAGGAATCCTCCTGTCTCCACATCCCCAGTGCAGTGTTTGCAGACACGCACTACTGTGCTAGAGTTTCACATGGGGACCTGGGAATCCAAACTCAGGTCCTTGTGCTTGCAAACACTTTGGTGGCCAAGACCTCTTCCTTTTAGCTTTATATTTTTATGTATTTTATTTAGGTTCTGAGCTTTGAAGAACTTCAGAATAGTGGTTCTGGGTGATGAAGTAGGAGAAGTGGGCTCTGAGCATGAATAGGGCCATCAGATATTTATTATCCAAAACAGGGCACTTTTGTGAGCAATGGGCCATGTTTGTAATTGAACCTGAACAAGGGGACTAAACTGAGACCGTCTTAGTGAATCTGGTTGTGCAGCCAATCCTGCACAGGGCACTGGACAATTTCTGGCACCTAGACACTAGTCTATTACTTTTTTCTTGCATGTGACTGGGCATGTTCTAGTCACTCCCTTGGGTTATTACAGATGACCATTCTCTGCCCGTGACAGCAACCTAACAGAAAGAAAAAAAATGGCTAAAAAATTTCCGGATGACTCAGAACACAGACCCTTTGTTAAATAATTCAACTCCAGAACAGAATCTGTAGCAAAGAAAACAGTCCGTACAAAGTCTTTAAAGAAGTCTTTCAATTGATTTTCTTCCTTAAAGGATGCCACTACCCACTATTTACAAAGACAGACTTGAAGGAGAAGCAGTTACCCTGCAGGCTGTTTCGAGCAAAGAGATGAACATTCAGTACCCAGGACACAAACCCTCTGTTGTAGCTGTTTTGCACAGTTGGGGTGTGTGTGTGTGTGTGTGTGTGTGTGTGTGTGTGTGTGTGTGTGTGTGACTTATTTTTGCCTTCAATCTGCAGCCACATGGCTGTGCTTCCTTTCTGTTTGTTTTCCCACTTCCCCTCTAAATATTTTGCATCATCTGGGAGACTTTGCCAGGCTGAGGTCTGCTCACTGGAGGAGCACATTCCTCTGATCTGTGGCATTAGGTTGTTGCCATGGCAAAGGCTGCTTACCAAGAGGAACACTTCTCAGAAGGGCGATTCCGACCTCATTTCTTCCTCTCCTCCACATACTTGGATACTCTGACACCCACCACAGCCCAGAGAGGGCTTTCTCTAATCATAAACTACGTTCCTGGAACATGAACTTTATTTTGTTTGCCTTTTAAGATACAGAACTATTTGGCTCTGTTTATTTTGTTCCAACTGGGCAGTACCCTCTTGCCAGTTATGACTAATCCTCTTGTCAGGGCTGGAATCTGCTAATAGTTCCTTCCTCCAGGTAAGTCACATCACTCAAACCTGTGAGGCAAAAATGCCACAGAGGCCAAAGGGTGACCCTGTAGTTAACAAAGGCAAGCCACTTTGACTGAGGCCTCTGTTGACCATAAGGATGGTTTGAGGCTTTCTTTTTCTTTTTTTTCTCAAGAGAAAAAAGCTTAGTTCTAACAGGACTGGTTTCCCCTCTCACATTCCTGCAGGGGAGCTCTGCCTGGGGAGAGATAAAGGCTCAGGGTTGACACCCTGATTATGCCTACCTTTCTATTTGTTGTATGTGGACATTGACTCCATCTAATTAATAAGAGCAGGAAACAGTTTTTGTTTTCTCTTCGGAGGAAAACATGAAGTAACGGTTTTATCTTAATTTGTCAGGCCTGGCCCTAGAGACTGCAGTCATGTGGGCCGATGGCCAAAAGCTGTTCTAAGGCCCAGAGCACCAACACCTAAATATAAAAAGAATGCTAATTGGTTTTCCAGCTGAAAAAGAATGAAGATCCCAGTGCCAAAAAAGGCCAGGCTCGATGGAAACCCCAAGTTTACACAATAGAACCTGATTGCAATCTGGGGCCTCTATTTGTGCTCCTATGGAGAGCGAAACAAAAGGAGGGATTTTGCTCATCCGCCTTTGTAGAAAGCCCCGGCTCTAGTGCAGCTTGGTGTTGCACCAGGCTTCCCACCCTGTTCCTGCCAAATCTTCAAGATTTTTCCTGGCTGCCGTTCAGGAAAGTACAGATCTGTCCGTAGCACGGAAAGTTAAAAAGGCTCTGCTTGGATACGCCGAGGATATACAAACACTGCCTGACGTATGGAGCCGGTTGCTCCTGCACAAGCTGCTGCTGGCCTCCTAAGCCACCAGTGGGAGACTTGTAGAAAACATTTTGATGAAATGATTGAAGTTTTAGCAAGAGAAGACTAATAGACATGTTTTCAAAAATTCAGCATGCCTTTTATTTTAATGACTGTGGACCTTCCTTTTCTCATTAGTACACCGACTAACTTTCAAAACGTAAATCATGAGGTGACTGAACTGGGTCACACTGAGGTATCTCCAACTTAAGGGCTGGTTTCATCATCGCTAGATACAGGGCACTAATTACTGTCACGATGAAAGGCACTGACTCTGAGTTACTGTCCCTGCAAGGGGCCTGACCTGAGGCTCCAACGCAGACTTACTAGTTGGCAGTCTTCATCCTGTGAGTCTGGGAGAGCCTCACCAATGAAAGTGTGACGATAAAAAGGATATTTGCATAAAGTCAATCAGATGTCTGTGAATTCTAGGCTGCCTTGGTCTATAGAGCAACCAGCCAGGGCTACATGGTAGATGATGTCTTCTCTATTAAAAGAAAAAGAGTTTGAAATTATAACGTTGCTCTCATTTCATTGACATCACTGGAGAACTTGGTTATTAATTAACTCGAGTTATAGTGAGTTTTTGTATATATGTGTACGTGTTTATGTTTGCATGGGTGCGTATGCACACAAGTACACACATGTGTGCAGAGGGCAGAGGTTGGCATCAGAGGTGTTTCTCACCTTTTTTTGGAACAAGATCTCTCACTTAGCCTGGAGCTTACCAGTTCTGTCAGACTGTTTGTCTGGCCAGACCCTCCAGGGATCGATCCTCTTGTTTGTCCCTCAGGGTTGTGATTACACGGCCATCCAACTATGCTTGGCTCTTTACCTGGGTGCTGGGGATGTGAACTCAGGGTCTCATGCTTGTATGGAAGACACCTCACTGAATGAACCATCCTTCGCATTTCCTTATAGTGACTTTTAATTATACTCATAGAATATACATATATGTAAGATATATGTACATGTATATACATATATATATGCATATATATATTTGTGAGTGTGTGTGTAAATCATCAGGGCTGAAAAGATCTTTATAAATAAATCTAAGAAAGATTTAGAACAGATATAGTAACTATTCCAACACCTATCATGCTTATAAAGCTACTCATGTGTTTAATGATATAGTTAAGTTTAACCCTTTTGAATTCAGAGACATTTAACAAACAAATGAAAACATCTTCTAAAAACAACCATTTATCCCTAAGTAAGTGACTTAGACTTAGGATTTGAATTGCAAGTTTCAAGGTTTTGCCCATCTCACTGTGTGTTGCCCAAGCAGATTTCCCCCCATACAATCACTGTGGTTGGTAGTCCAGTGGTATAATGCAAGCAGCATAGTTATCTGCCTGCAGCAGTCTGTGGGCAGAGAACTTTGGAGGCGGTGAAGAGGACAGGTAGGCATGACCACCATCCAACCCAAAAGATACCCATGAACTGTAGAGTTATGTTACTTTTCTGTGGAATCTTCCTGAAGGGCAAGAAGTGGATTCCACTTGACTTTCTTCCACCACTGTGCTTGAGACAACACTACACACACACACACACACACACACACACACACACACACACATACACACATACACACACACACATACACACACACATACACACACACATACACACACACATACACACACACATACACACACACATACACACACACATACACACACACATACACACACACATACACACACACATACACACACATACACACACACACTCATCACAAACACTCATCACACACACATACACACACATACACACACACACTCATCACAAACACTCATCACACACACACACATACACACACACATACACACACACACTCATCACAAACACTCATCACACACACACATACACACACACATACACACACACTACACACACACATACACACACATACACACACACATACACACACACATACACACACACACTCATCACAAACACTCATCACACACACACACACATACACACACACACATACACACACACATACACACACACACACTACACACACACACATACACACACATACACACAGACACATACACACACATACACATACACACACACACTACACACACACATACACACACACACACACACACACACACACACACACTGTCTTGAACATGAGAAGATTCCCAGAGTTATTTTTTTTAATTTTAAATGCAGATTTTAAAAAACAGTTCCCTGTTTAATCTTTCTTTTTCACTACCGCTAGACATTCCATTTACACTGGCATGACCTGGTCCCAGACACAGGACACCCAGATCTGATGGGCATTCTAGGTAGTCTTCGCAATCTGACTGGGGTCAGGGCCACTGAGAATGGCCACTTTTCTGATATGGGTGAATAAGTAGGTTTCTTTGTATCTGAGAATACGGCAGGAACCTAAACGTGAAATAGCTTCAGATTCTTGCTTGGCCTTCGTAACTGGACAACTGCAGAATACATTTATGTTGTCTTTAGTGAGGTCAATACCATCGATGCTGGTAACTTTAGAAAAAGACTAAAACAATTTCTTATGGTTTGTTTTTTCCAATTCCTGTAATTTATATTACAATCAAATGTAGTAGTCAGGGGTTGGGGATTTAGCTCAGTGGTAGAGCGCTTGCCTAGCAAGCGCAAGGCCCTGGGTTCGATCCTCAGCTACGGAAAAACAAAAACAGAAACAGAAACAAAACAAAACAAATGTAGTAATCAATATTTATGTAAGGCCTTTTAAAAAACCCTCAGATAATCAACCAAAACCTCTTTAAAATACTGCCTTGTTCTTGGATTCTGTGTGATTATTGTTCTTGTCTAAGAGCACTTAAGAGTGAACATCATGTCTCAATTGATGACGATTCAAAGTGCCACTTGTATCATTACTTTTTGTTTCCCATGGACACTCTAAATTCAGCATTTGATAAAGCTGAACTGAGTCAGGCTGGTCTTTATGCTGCAAAGAGCTGATTCCTTGCCACTATGGAAAGATGCTTCTTTGATATATCCTTTATACTCTAGCAACCGAGGCTTGCATTAGGCCTTAGACCAAAAATATCCATTCATGAGTGCATTATTTGGTGGTTTCCCAGTCTTGATATCATAAATGAAACCAAAGGGATAGTTGAAGTTTTATTTATATTGCCTTACCTGTTGGTTTCCAAGAGAAAACTCTCACCTGTCTATTAAACTTCCTTGAGACACTTACTAGCATTCTTTGAAAGGCAGCCGTTGTTACCTGGGAGCACATTAGACACTGAGTTCTGTGTAGAACAAATCGTGGGCTTTTGTAGTTCCTGGTCCACTGTGCCTCTCTAAGAAGGGGCTATTTTCTGATTCTCCCTGCAGTGTCTCGGGGAAAGTATTAATAGCACTTGACCTTTTGGGAAAGGATCACAAGAAAGACTATTGTGGGAGACATCTGATACAACATGACCAGGCACAATGCCCTTCTATCATAGCATTGACTAGTTTCTGCACTAGCTCCTTGTTCTCCCACCTCCAGTATATGAATATTTTCTTCTTACTTTTACATATCCACACCCAAGATAATATGCATTCTGATAGCTCTTCTCCTCACGCTCCTCATAGTCTACCTCCTCTTCCTTCACCTCCTCATTGTCAATTTCTTCCTGCTTTCTCCCCCTCTAACTCTTCCTCTACTTTCTCCCCTTCCTTCTACTTCTGAATCATGATCTTCTTGTGTGACCTATGCCGATCTTGAACTACCTATCCCTACCTCAGCTTGCCTAGGGTGAGATCACAGGTGTGCACCATGCATGGTTATTGAGAATGGCAAGAATTCTTATTTCCTTCTCTAGCAAGATTTCAGGTTGGCCTGAGGGGACAGAGTAGAAATATCACCCTTACAGGTCAAAATGGGATTGACAGATTGTCATTGACTGGGACATATTCTGGAGCATGCCATTATTGTGTTGCAAACCATGGTGGGAGTTTTGGTAAAACAGATAATTCAACAACAACAAACCATGCTTACTTATGGGCCCATCAGATAAGATAGAAGCTATGTTCTACTTTGCTCAACAAGACTGATTTTTATGACCTTTGCATACAGGATCCCAAACTATGTGTCCCACAAAAGGAGTGGTGTACAACTGCTTAGCATATTAAGCTGCTTATCCTCACACTCTGTGGAGTTCCAAAGCCACAGATGGGTACAACTCTAAGCTAGAAATATAGAAATATTTGCTTAAAAAAATCACGCCCTCACGGTTAGGAAGGATATTGCTCCAAGTTTAGTGATGTGCTACTGAAGTGAGCACAGGTAGGCAATATTTATGATATCAAATAGGACTTTGGAGAGGTAGGAAGGAGGACCAAAGTAGAAGAATGAAAGATGCTTCATTGAAGCCTCCATAAAACTTCAAAACAACATTTTCTTTTAAATATATTTAATCTCCTTGTCTCAAGCTTAGAAATAGTATCACCATGTGAACCTTAGAGAGAAAACTTCTTGAATAACTTGAGCCTGTGTTGCACAGAGGAGGCCCTGGTCTTTTAGGGCACAAAAAGAAGACGAACACTGGGTATCAAGTCAGGAGAAGGCAAGGCATGGAGGAAGTGGAGAATAAGTCTGGTGGAGCATGTGAGAAAAGATAAGAGGTGATTGGTCATGAGTTAACTTACATTCATGGCAAGGACCTGGTAGTTTTGATAAATGTAGAGACATTGAAGATTCTCCTAAACAGATTATCACATGATACACATCATTCCTATGTGACATGTAGACAAGATAAAAGTTTGAAGGAAAGGAGACCTATTCAAAGGCCACCGAAAGTAACACAGAGAGAGGGGCTAAGTGTTGTTAAGTATTGTTGAGAATATTAGTTTAGCTTTTTGTTAACTGTTCCTTAATTCTCTTTTGTAAACATATTTTGATGTGTTTTCTGTCAGGAATAAGTCACTCATTATACCCTTCATTTACGCCTGACAACCTTGAGGTACAATCTCCTTAAAAAGAGCTGTGCTCCAGCTGCAAGGGACACTGGCACCATGTATGCTGAAAACATGAGTCCTTCAGGAGGACACAGCTTATAACAACGCCATTAACCTTCATTTCAGGCAAGACAAGCCTTGGGGACCTGTAAAGGACCCATCCTGAAATACTCAAAGCCTTTCAAAGAATATCTTCTATCATGTTGAAAATAGGAAGTAATAAAAAGCTTGGATAATATGTGGGATATAGACTTATACTTAGCACTTACTGGGTTCGATAAAATAGGAAGTTGGCCTATGATTGATGCAAGTTGCAATCATATTGCCACACTACACCCTCCTACTGTCTACATATGTGGGCCATTCAACCTTTGATTCTAATGCAGACACTTTTCTTGTGCACGCTGAGGTTCTTGCATATCTCTTGAGCGTTCTTCTCATTGCTTCTCTGTGACTTTTAACATTGGTGGAATAGCTGAGGCAGTAACACACACACACACACACACACACACACACACACACACACACACACCATGGCAGAGCAGCCATGATAAAGAGGTGACAGCAGAAGCATCAACAGTGGCTACAGCAGTCCTAGTAGCAAGAGAGAAGATGCAGAGTTCCAGAAGGTAGGCAGATGTAGTGGGGAAATAGAGGCAAGGAAGGGTTGGGAGTTTAGAGAAAGTAAAAGAAGAGAGAACACCATGACTGCAGAAGGCAGAAGTCTACTTTGCTGAAGACAAGAGACTGCAGACCTTTTCCCTGGAAGAGGTCCAGGAGCTGACAAGCCTTAAAAGCCCAGCGCCCAGACACACAGGGCTTAAGAGCCATGAATAGCACTAGCTGTTGCCAGCTGCCGCTGACATCTAAAGATTTCATTAGCTATTATGTGCTGGGCCACTGGCAAAGGCAAGAGTAAGAAACATTCACCACCAACACCTCATACTGTATGTTGCTGGCTTCTAAAGCATGGATTCATGAATTTCTAGTTCCCAGAGTTTGATAATATAAACCTGAATCCCTCAGCCCAGGAAGCCTTTGAAACCAATGGCTACATTAGAAGGGCTACTTTCTATCCATGATATCAGAGAACCCTGACCTGTTCAAGAGTAACACAGCGACCAGGTAATATTGTATGTCAATATTAGGATATTTTCATGAAGTGTTGGATTCTATCTCCAGCATATGCAAAAAAAGAAAAAGTCAGGGAGGGAGAGAGGGAATGAAAGTAGAAATCTACTATAATTAACCATGGCTGATATGAGTCTGCCATCTGGCCATGGAGATTTGATAGAGTAGAGGTTATAGACTAGAGAAGATATGAGAAGACACAATGGACAGGACTTCTGCTTAAGTAAATGGAGGAAGAGTGGATAGCACAAACAGACTTTTATAATGAAACCTTCATTGATGCAAACACTATCTATTCCAACATGTAATTCACTAGAGATCCAAACAGTGGAGATTAATGGGTTAAAAAAATGTGACCAGAGAATCAGTTCGAACTTGTAACCCTGCAGCTTGGCTCTGCAGGGGTGCCTCCATTTTCTCTCTGCCAGGGGTCGTTATCTAACACCCATTAGAGATATCTCTGCTTCTCTACCAGCCTTCTGCCTCTGCTCATTAAGGGTTCTAGAGATTCCTGAACTCTGAGACAGCCTACATATCTTTTCATAACATCACCACCACCCCTCATGTGCAGCACACATGGACACACACACACACACACACACACACACACACACACACACACGCGCGCGCGCGCGCGCGCGGGGGGCGAGGGAGACAGAGACAGACAGACAGACACAGACAGACAGAGACAGAGAGACAGAGAGGCAGAGAGGCAGAAAGACAAAGGGACAGAGAGACAGACAGAGACAAACAGAGACAGAGACAGACAGAGAGACACACATAGAGAATATGATGTACCATGGCAATTTAATACCAACAATTGAGATTGAAATAAAATAAATCATGTTAGCCAATAGTCAACAGACAGGAAATTGGGGCTAATTGGCAAGTTGCAACCCATGAAATTGCCATGGCTTATGAAGTTATTGCTACTTAATAACTTACAACATTGTAGAAAGACACAACCATGTCTGTATTTTTCTGTGTGTGCAGGACAGACTGCCCAGGGTGAAGCTAATCGAATTGCAAGTTTTAACTTTCACAGACTGACTTAATGGCAACAGCAGCATTTACCCCCATTGTAAAGCACTACTTGTAGCTGTGAGGAACTAACAGCCTGAGGAGAACTGATACTTCTTTCTCATTTACTGAGAAGAAATTAAACAGAAAGTTGCTCTAACCCTGACCATACAGGTAAAGGGTAGGGGACGTGTTGTATAGCAGAAGTCATGTAGAGGAATACTGAGACTATGCTTGAACCGTTCATCTAAACTTCTCTGCTCTGAATGCATCTCGGGCATCCTACGCTTATTCTTAGACACCTCAGTTATCCGTTTCCCAAGTACAGGAGAGATTAGAAGTGAATTAGAGGCAGACATTTGGGGATTACAAACAGATTTGATAATTGACAACTTGGTGGCAATGAAGAAGCATAAAAATAGAAAGTTAAAATGCAGGATTGTGCTCTGCATATGCAAGAAGAGACAGATGAAATCGTGGACTTCTGTTGTCAAAGAGAGATTAAATTACGCATTTCAAAAACTGGAACATAGTTATTTTTTTCTTCTAGGAAGATTATCATCAGAATTTGTTAAGATAAATATGGTCTAGGTAATCACAGAGTTTCACTTCTTGGACAATATTAAACTTCCACAAGTTTCCTTCACCCACAGCTTCTGACTTTAAGCCTGAGAGGGAAGTCACAAGAGACCATGGAAGTGAGCATCTCCAAGATGTGCACTCTCAGAACTGCTCTCCCATTTGCTGTTGACCACAGTGCTGCTTCTCCTACCATCAGCCATGTCATTTTCATATAACAATTCTTGCTTTTCTTTCACTTCTGTAGTGAGGAGGAGACCTACAAATGGTGAAGTCTGATTTACAAAAACAGAACATAGAATGACCAAAAACCCCACCAAAAGAGTTTGAAGGAGGAGGGAAGAACCAGGAAGTAAAAACAAAGGCAGTAGTTAGTCTACTTCTTGATGAACCAGAATCTTTGTATTTTACTTTCTGAGCTTAGGAACTGTACAAAGTTCTTTGTAAAACCTTTGTGTCAGAGGAATTGACATTGGTTCCACCAGGATAGCTGCAAACATTTTGCTTTTCTTCTGCCTGTAACTATGACTAGCTACCATTAACTTCTGTCACAATGACATACTGAACATACTTGTGTAGATTGTGCCATATAGCCTATGTTAGCAGTAGATACACTGCCTAGATTTGTATGATGTTCAAAGACAACGCTGTTTACTGTCATAGTTCTTGGAATTCATTTCTTGTTTAAAAAAAGTAACTAAGCAAAGTGATAACTTTGTCACACAAGACAACAAGAGGCTAGAAATGAATAAAGAAGAGGGATTTCGTATCCCACTGAATTTAACTTGGAACTAATGATGTTACAATTTCAAGATGGTGAGTAGAATCCTCACAAAGAAATAGCTATTGAGTGTATATAAAAGCAACGAGAAAGACAGTTAACTGTTTCACTAGATAAAATCAACTAAGTACTAAGTAGGTCAGTAAAGCATGGTACAGTGACCAAAGACAGGCAAGACAAGCAGTACAGGTGTGAGGTAGAACGAAGCACAATGATACATATGCATGAAATATCCTGCTAAAACAATCACTGTGTGCACTGCTAAAAATATAGTAAAAACCTGAGTGAAAGGAAAAAAAAATTCAAAACAAAAGTGAGCTCTGACTTATTATTAATTAATTTGAATATAAATAGATTAAAAAACCCAATCATAGTAAAGAAATTAATGGGATGAATAACGGACTATCGACTCTGGTGTTTTTGATCCGGAGCCACAAATAGACTGGCAATAATAGGATGGAAAAATATGTTCTATGCAGATACAGTAAATGAAAGAAATCAAGGGTCAAAGAAGGCCACTGTATACTAATAACATATATGGTATGTATTTAAATGGTTTTATGATAATGAATATTTGCATCATGTTTACATACATATGTATATCAATCTGCTGATAAACCATCAAAATATATGAAAAGAAGTGATAAGGTAATGTAGTCTACTAGTGGAAAGAAGGGCCAGACAAAAGATAAGCAATAGAACTTCACAGAACTCTGAATTAGTTCTAGCTTTACACAGCTCACTGCCCAACAACAGACAGTGCAGTCCACTCTATATTGCTAACAAGGCAAAGCAAGCTCTTGGCTTTCTGTCTCCACATTGAGTGTAACAGTCACTAAGTTTTTAACTCAGTGTCTTAGTTAAGGTTTTACTGCTGTGAACAGACAATATGACCAAGGCAGTTCTTATAAGGAAAACACTTATTGGGGCTGGCTTACAGGTTCAGAGGTTCAGTCTAATACCATCAAGGTGAGAGCTTGGCAGCATCCAGGCAGGCTTGGTGCAGGAGATGAGGGCTCTACATCTTGTTCTGAAGGCAAACAGAAGACTTGCTTCTGGGACAGCTAGGATGAGGGTCTTAAAGCCCATGCCTACAATGACACACCTAATCCAAGAGGGTCATGCCTTCTAATAGTGCCACTCCCTGGGCCAACCATATTCAAACCACCACACTCAGACTTTAAACTATAGTTTTTATTATGTTGAGGTAGCTTTCTTTTCCCTATTTGTTGAGTGTTTTTACAATGAAAGGGTGTTGTATTTCATCCAACACTTTATCTGTGTAGATCAAGATAATTATCTTGGTGTTTCCCTTCTCCTCGTCAATGTGATTGGTTTGTCTTGTTTCTATGATCCTTACATTACAGAAATAAAAAGTGCTTTGTCCTCAGGTGGACTATAAAGTTCTGGTGTCTTCCACTAGCTCAGATTTTGTTGGGAAAACTAAAGCAGTATGCAAAAGAGTTTCCCCTCTTGCCTCTGTTTTACCTTTTTATCATGATAATGCTGACCTAATACATTCAATTAAAAAGTGCCATTTTCTCTTCAACTTACTGGAGAATTCAACTGCTGTTGAATCTTCTTTAAATGTTTGATAGAATTAGTCCATGAGGAGATGGAGAGATGGCTCAGTGGTTAAAAGCACTTGCTGCTGTTCTGAAGGACAGGGGGTTCCCAGGACCCACACTGTCTGTGTCACTGCTGCTGTAATTCTGTATCCAGGAAGTCTCATGACCTCTTCTGGTTTCTGTGGACCTCTGTACACACACAGCACACACTGAGAGATGCATGTACATAAAAATCAATTTTTGTTGGGAGGTCAAAAAAAAAAAAAAAAGAATTGCTTGGTACAAGCATCATGTCCAGCAGTTTTTTTGGTTTTTTGTTTTGTTTTGTTTTGTTTTTGTTTGTTTGTTCTTTTTTGTGTCAGTGGATATTTTAACATCGAAACACTTGTCTAACATTGTGGGACTACTCAGATTCTCTGCTTCATGAATTAATCTGGGTAGATTTTCGTTTCTAGGATATCTTTTATTTTATTATAATATCTAATATTATAGTATAACTATTCCTACCGTGTATTTAATTCTTGTTTCTGTAAAAATCAGTATTAATGTAAATGCCTCATTTATGATGTAGATGACTTGTGGTCTTTTCTTTTTCTCTTATTCGTCTAGCTAAATATTTGTCAATTTTGTTACTCTTCTCAAAAAATCCACTTTCTATTTTGCTGCTCTTTCTCTACTGTTTTTCTGTTTTTATTTCATTTATCTCTACTCTTTGTCATTTCCTGTCTTCGCTAGTTCCAGCATTGATTTACTTTTGGTTTTCTGTTTTTTTCATGTCAGACTGCTGGTCTAAATTATTCTTTTGTTTTGTTTACTTGTAAGTAAATGTAACTGTAAATTCCTTTCTGAACACTGCTTCCATACTGACTTGTAGTTGCTTTTGCGATCAACTCTAAGTATTTGTTTCAATTTTGTTTAGTTACGTCTCTAAACTATTGACTAAGACTATTTAACTTCCACAGTTTTATACATTTTTCTAGTTTATGGATTTTTTTATAATGTTGGGATCATTAGGTATTTACTTTCCATTTGATTTTAAAATTTATTGAGAATCTATAGACCAATCACCTGTAGTATTCGGTATAACTATTAATAGTTTGCAGGGCAGACTAGAATGTCTTTTCGCAAGATCACAAAGAATAATCATAAATTATCAAAGGATTTGCCATCATATTGTGGCTAAGAGTTCCAATGCTTTCTTTTTTCAATCTTAGGAATTAAACTTGGAGTCTCACAAATGCTATGCAAGTGACCTGGCACTGAGCTATTTCCAAAATTCCAAACATATTTGTTCCAAACAGAAAGAAGGCAGAATGTTACTTCTTCTTTTCCAGCTTAATATAGTTCTAAAAATTATGTCTGGATCTTTGTTCAATACAGGGAAATAGAAAATATAGAAATTCAATAGGGGAAATTTGTTTACAGATAATATCATATATGTAAACACACATACCCACACTCACACCACACACACACACACACACACACACACACACACACACACAAGCAAACACATTTGTTAGCCCTAATGAATTCACCAAAGTTGTAGGTTAAAACTCAACACAAAATATAATGAATTTTATTATCCCATAGCGATCAAGCTAAAAGAGAAATTATAAAGACAATGTCACTTAAAATGTCATAAAACACACTAGAATGTTTAAGAGTTGACTTAGCCAAGGAGAAGAACGCCTAGTAAAAACCGTAAGACTAAGAGATGGAGAGTGTGCATAGACAACTGGAAGCACACATGTAAGAGAAAGCTTCATAAGGTTAAAATGTCAGCACTACCCAAAGCTTATACAGATTTAATGCATTTACTACCAAAATACTTACACGTATTATAAGATGATTTTTTTACAGAAAAATACTATTCAATGAGCAAAATCATACTTTTAATAAATGATACTGGGAAAGCTGAATACCCATATGCAAAAGAATGGAGCTAAAGTATTACCTAACCACATAAAAGCAAACCCAAACTAGATAAACACCCTAAAAATAAGATTCAAACCTTTAAAACCTAGAGAACATTAGAAAAAGCTTTATGAGGTTGTCAGTAATTTTTGAATATTATACTAAATAAAAAGTCACAAAAGAAAAGACTGGGCAGTCTTTTTAAAGTGCATCAAAATGCAGTTTCCACGAAGTAAAAGGGCAGTGCTCATAATGAAAAGAAATAGCTGCAAAGACTAATTCCAGGCACAAAGAGGGGCCATGAAGTGATAAGATGAGAGCCATACATAAGCTGTGTGAATACACAGTTTGGGCTGAGCCCAAAGCATTTCCTTCTCTGTTCTAACATTCGTAGGCCTAGGCCTGGAAGCTTTCAGCTTCTGTACAATCTATTCTTCCAAGCCTCTCTCAGCTTCTGACTAAATTGCTCTGCCTGATCTCATACTAACTTTGGCAATTTTTGTATTAATTATTTCATTTGTTTACATTTCAAATGATATCCCCTTTCCCGGTTACCCCTCCACAAACCCCCATCGCATATCGCTCTCCCCACTTCCCATCCCCTCTGCCTCTATAAGGGTACTCCTCTACCCACTTACCCACTCTGCCTCAATGCTCTAGCAGTCCCCTACAATGGGGCCAAAAGCCTCCACAGGAACAAAGGCCTCTCCACCCATTGATGTCAGATAAGGCCATCCTCTGCTCCCTATATGTATCTGGAGCCATGGCTCCCTCCATGTATACTCTAATGTTGGTGATTTAGAGCCTGGAAGCTCTGGGTGGTCCAGTTAGTTGATATTGTTCTTCCTATGGGGTTGCAACCCCCTTCAGCTCCTTCAGTCCTTTCCCCTAGGTCTCATTCCAGTGGTTGGCTGTGAGTGTCTGCATCTGTATTGGCCAGGTGCTGGCAGAACTTTTCAGGGAACAGTCATACCAGGCTCCTGTCAGCAAGTGCTTCTTGGCATCAGCAGTAGTGTTTGGACTTGATGTTTGCAGATGGGTTGAATCCTTAGGTGGGGCAGTCTCTGGATGGCCTTTCTTTCAGTCTCTGTTCCATTTTTTGTCCCTGTCTTCTCTTTGGACAGGAACATTTCTGTGTTAAAAATTTTTAGATATATGTGAGATGTCCCTCAACTAGGGGCTGTGCCTATCTTCTGAAGGTGGTCTCTACATGTTGTATCTCCCCTTTGTTGGTGTTTTTGCTAAAGTCATCATCATTGGGTTCTGGAACCTCTCAATTCCCTAGAGTCTGGGACCTTCTAGTGGCTACCCTCAGTTCCCCACCCCCTACTACATGTTTCTATTCTATTTCCTGACCACATGTACTTCTCTCCTGTCCCTTCAAATACCTAATCCTGCCTCTCCTTTTTTCCCTTCCCTGCCTCTCTCCCTCCCAGGTCTCTTCCTCACTCACTCTACCTCCTGTAATTATTTCATTTCCCATTCTGTGTAGGATTGAAGCCTCTACACTTTGGTCTTCCTTCTGAGGCTCATTTGGTTTGTGGGTTGTATCATGGTTATTCTGAGCCCTTGGGCCAACATCCACTTATCAGTAAGTACGTATACACAGAGAGCAAACCTTAGGACAGTAAGAGGTATGGGAGACATATGCATACCTGAGTGGAAGTGGAAACAAACAACTCTGGTTAAACTTGGCTAGTCAGAAAACATAAGAGTAAGTATGTCAGTCATCATGTAAATAAAAGGAAAAATGGAAAACTAATAACACAAACCAGGTGAGGGTAAGTAGTAGTGGACAGAGCAAGGAAATGCATTCCATTTTAAAATACTTTGTAATAATACTAAAAGTAACGTGTTCTGGGTTTTGTTCACCATGTCTTCATTATAGGATGCTGTTATTTAGTGACATTCTAGGGGGAACATAGCACCCCACTCACAAAGAAAACAATCTAAATTGCTTTCAGGACTGATTATGCCACCTGGTATTTCTCGTCTTTATAGGTGTTATGATGTTGGTAGCTATTTTACTACACTTTTGTGGGACTGTTTGTCAATAGACTGCAACCTGGGGCTTGTGTAGCTCTTATTCATCTTTGGATATTGGCATATCTCTTTGTCTGAGAATTTATTCTTAACATTTCAAGATCTTTGTGAATTTTGGTTCCTTAACTACAGTGCACACATATTTTACTTAAGTTTTCCAAGATTTATATGACAGTTTGGGACAGTTCCATTTGTGGAATTCTTCTTTCTCCAGTCCAATACTGATTACTAAGGTGTGTGTGTGTGTGTGTGTGTGTGTGTGTGTGTGCGTGTGTGTGTGTGTGTGTGTGCGTGCGCGCGCGCAAACGAGTGTTTGAATGGAACTTAAGCACACAAGCAGCTTTGGAAAATGGAAAAAACACATGTCTAAGAGGAAAAGGGAGATACTGCAAACAGGAAATGCTTGTGAATACTTGAGCTATAACCTTCTGTCCCCAAACTCTTGTTCACAATGAACAATATGTCATCTAAACCATGTACCACAGAAGAGACTGTTGAAGTAATAGATGCACAAGCTAAAGTAAGTGTTAGAAGAGGAGCGAAATGGCTCCCTTAAACAGAGAGAATTGCTGTTTCCAATGTGTGTGGTTGTGTTTTATGAAGCACCTTGTGATCTGAGCCTGGCGCCCTTGTATTTAACTGTGCTATAAAAAGGATCTGCTGACTTAAGGCTAAGATAGCTTGTAATGAAGACTTTTAAATGAATATACCCACTGCACTCCTGAGACCTAATTAAACTTTTGTTCCTATACTGACCATCTGTTTAGACACTATATAATGCGACGGAGTGAGATAAATGCAGGACATTAGATTAGGAAATGTAGCTTATCAAAATTATGTGAATTTGTTTCCTATATGAACATACAGGGGAGATTGGCCAGTCCTAGTCCATAAACTCTTCCATCATGCTATTTGATTCCTCTCAGTTAAAGTTTTGAGCCAGGTGTGGTTAGACAGGTCTATAACCACAGCCTTTGGAGGCTGGGGCAGAAGAACTGTAATTTTTGAGACCAGCTTGGATTGCATAGTCAGCATCTTTCCAAAGGTGTCTAGGAGTGGTGGCTATAGATGTTAGCATTGGAGCTAGTCCATAGACAGGTATTTTAGAGCACAGACTCTTTCCCTACCAGCTTCAAAGTTCTACAATCACAAGAAAACTCATGGCTTCATTTGAACACATTTTCTTTTCTTTGCCAACACCTCCAGTTACAGAATATTTCCTTCCTCCTGGCTCACCTGACATAGGTATGAACATCTGAAGCGACTTGGACATATTTGGCTTTTCCCAACAGACATTTTGTTCACTAGAACAAGGTGACCTGCCAAGACCGAGTGGACACAATGTGGTGACTCACTCAGGGCATTTTTTCCCACATTTAGTTCTAAACATGTTAAGTGAAAGGCATTTGATAACTGTGATATTAGCCACCGCGTTATCAGCTCATAGAGAGGCAGTCCCTCTTCCTTCCTCTCCTTCCTGCCCTCTCCCCCAAATCATGCAATCTTTGCCCAAGAGAAACAGTCCAGTCTTTTTAAAGATAAAATTTCAGTTTGAATGTTGCCATTTAGTTTTGGAAAGTTTGGGATCTGGGGGTGTCTAGCCAAATTGTTACTAAAATTCCTTCTTGACAATTACTCGTCAGGAACAAGAACTTTCTGAGGGTACCCAGCATACTCAAATGTAGTTTAACTTAAGCCTGAAATGATTGTTTTGATCTCAGTGATGTGAAGGGATGTGTTAGGCTCTGGAACCAGCTTAGCATTTAGTTGACATGAGAAAATAATTACCGTCAAAGAATGTGAGAAATCCAAGCTTATTTCTTCAATAGGGGCCTTCAGAAAAAGTGGACTTCCAATAACTATTGCAACAGTGCAGCACAATTATATTATTTGTTGTTTTCAAATTGCACAGACAATATTAATAATGCTATCTTTGCAATTCTGAATGTGACTTTATTAAAAAAAACAGGATAAAAGTTGAAAGAAAAGGGGGAGAAAATAGTACCTATTTTCTGTATTTAAAGTTTATTATTTTTATTGAAAAGTTCATACAATGTAATCTGGTCATGCTTTTCTGTTCTCCCAACTTTTCCAAGTTCCTCCCTATATCCCTCACTTGGTTTGATGATGTTTCTTTCTCTCTTTAAAAAAACAAGCAACAAAACAAAACAAACAAGCAAAAAAAAAGAACAACAAAAACAAAAAAGAAAACAAAAAAGGAAACCAAAACATACAAGTAAAAAAACAAATAGACAAAAAGCACCCAAAGTAATTTGAGAAAAAAAGTCTGCAAAACTACCCCTGAATTCATTTTCATGTTGGCCATCAACTGCTGGAGTGTGGTTAATGTACTAAGATCACTGAATTAGGGTGATTTATCCTTTGCAAATGAGTACCAATTGTGATAGCTTCTTGGTTAGGGGTAGGAGCCTGTGTTCATCTCTCTTAGTACTGGGATCCAAACTGGCTTTAAGTGGTGCAGGCCTTGTGCATGCTGCCCCTGTCTCTGAATTCATAGCTACATCAGGCTGTTTCTTTGAAGCCATTCATCCCCTCTCGTTCTTACAGTATTTCCACTTTCTTCTCTGCATAGCTCCCTGAGCTTTGAAGGGAAGAATTATTTGTGTAATCGTGTGTGTGTGAGTGAGTGTCTGTCTGTCTGTCTGTCTGTGGTGTGGTACTTGCACAATCCAGGAGAGGGTATCAGATCCCCAGAAGTTGGAGTGACAATTGTGAGCCACCTGATGTGGTTCCTGGGAACCAAACTCAGTCTTTTGGAAGAGCACCAGTGTGTTCTAAACCAATGAGACTTTTCATTAGCCACTGAATAGTTTTCTGATGGAAATTCCTTTGAACCATGCTCATGATTGAAACAGCTAACAATATCCAATCGATATAAATTTCATAGGTTTACCCTGTACCTCTTCAATTGTCTTAGTAACTCAGTCCTAGGTTACAGAACTTATTTTCAATAGACCTGACTTGGTCTTGCAAAGAAGATTGTTACCTGGGTTGGGAATAGGGATGTAGCCTAGCATACAGGAAACCTTTTTTTTTTTTTTATCTTTTAGCACTTGTAAGAATGTCGTGTTTTCAGTGTCTCACTCTTGAAAGTCTAAGATATTGTCTTATGTGTAGATTTAATATATTAGAGATTCCTCACAATGAGACACCAAAATGTATTGGTTTGAATGAATTAATAATAAACTTTGATTCACCAATAAAGACAGGAATCAGAGGGCTTCCACTGCATGTTATATGACCAAGAGCAAGTTTAGACTTTAGTTCTATGAGACTTCCCCCGCCCTATGTTTGTGTTTTGCATTCTCCTTCTCCGTCTATTGTGAGTCTGAGTCTGTAGGCTGCCTGAAGGCCATCTTGTGGATCTCTGTCTCTGTCTCTGTAAGTCTGTCCCTGTGTTTCTCTTAACAAATGGCTTTATTTATTGAACAGCACAGAAAACATCACATGGGAAAAGAGGGATACATTATAGAAAACTTTAATAGTATTTTATAATGGATTAAGTCTCGGGCTCCAACTGACCCAGATAACACGTATGGTCAAGCAATACCCAAAAACTGTTTCCAGAGTTTATAGTAGATAGGCATTTTGTAAGGCTGATTTTAGCCTATTTTCAGTTTTCAGTAAATGATTGTCCTAACACACATACGAGCATGCGTTAGTCTGTGCTGGAGCACTGTGGAGTACATAGCAAAGTTATGGCTTTCCATTAGCTTAGGTTAAAGAAGTTGACTTCATGGAAAAGCCAAGTCAAGTAAGGTTGGCTGTTACATTGGATGTTGGGTGATTCTCCAGTACAGGTTAAAGAAGCAGTTGAACACTCAATAGAATAATATAGACTTAAGCATTGAGTGACCTCAAGGTATACTATTAAGTCTGTAAATCTAGTCAAAGTTCCAGTCTCTTACAATGTGACATATTTTTTCTCATAATGAATTCCCAAAGTCTTATCTTTGTCACACTGAACACAATGTTCTCTTCCACACTCTGATGGGTGTGAATTAACCACCGTGACTTTATCAACCTAAAGTTCTTTCACAACTCATCGTCTGCACGCATTCAAGAGCACAAAGGTATGGACTCATGGTTAAGCCTTGCCAATGTGGTCCCCGTGTTTACCTCCACAAACACATCTTTTAGGTAGAAGTAATTCCAGGGTTCTGCATCATCCCTTTCTCATCAAATTTATCTCAAGTAAGTTGATTAGTTGAGCTACAAATATGGCTGCTGTTCTAGGCAATCATTTTAAAGGGACTTATTTCATGTATTTGTGTCATTTGCCTTTGTGAAGGTTCGCTTTTCTGTCAACTTGACACACACTGGCAGTCTATCATTGATGTCCCAGGCATCCCCTCAGGGTTTGGTTTGCTTTCTAAGCTTTAATGACTACAACTCAAAGACACAGCTACAAAGCAAAAACCCGTGAGTACATAAGCAACTCCACCCATTTGCTCAGAGACATACTTTTGCAACGGTATAAGATCTGCTTTATTGGCATGGGAGATGAAGAACCACTCTACCTCTTACATTTAGGAAGTGCAGTAACTGCTGCCTCAAGCCACCAAGAGTGGGGTGCAGACAGAATGAGTCTATGAAATGCACACATAGGATTTGACTAAACTCTTACCAGACTTGACTATGTAATCCTGGGTATAGCTGATTTACACTCATTCCATTTTGCTACTTATGCATAAGACAAGACGTAGAAGAGGTTGTTAATGTGGCAGCCCTTAAAACATTAAGAGGCACTGGCCTCTGCATCTACGTCTCCCTGCACTTTTCCAAATGCAGTACAAAGGTCACAGTTTTGAGAAGGCTAATAGAAAGTGGCAGCTGAATGTTAGGTGGAAACTGGCTCCCATGCTGTGGTGTAATAGGAGGTATGCTTCTTCCAAGAGAAGCTTGACTGGGGCTGAAAATTTATGTGCTTTGAAGCTTTATGGAGAAGCAAAATAAATTTCTTTTATCTTTGGCTCTAAGAGATAAAAAGCCATCTGCAAGCTTTCTAGCCCTGTGTGAGGCATGCCATGGTATGCATCTTTCTAGGTTTTGTTTTCATAATTACCTGACAAATGCTATTTGCTATCTTCCTTCTGCTGTCATAGTAACGCCTCATTTCTCTTGATTGCATAGGCATATCGAATGCCAGCAGGATGAAGAAATATTATGACCATGTATTCGTTTAATTCAATCTTACCAAGTAATTTTTAAATTAAATTTAATTCAATTATTACCAAAAATTCACTAAGGAGAATATATTCTAGATGTACCCCAGCCCATAACTATAGAAGACTTCTTCATTGGTTGCCTACTCATAACCTCAGTTACAACACATGCAGACTCTGGTTGATACCACAAGCTAATCCCCAGTGGATCTCAACTTCTGTTTACTATTCTTTCCTTAAATGTAGGCAGATTTCTGTGGGTTGCAAAGAACCAATAAAATATAGAAAAGATGTGGCATTTCAGACTTTCATTTGACTTTGTCTTATCTGTATACATGTGTGTGGGGTGCACACCCTCTGTGAGTATGCATGTACTATGCATGTAAAGGTCAGGGCTCAAGTTCTGATATTTCCCTCTGTGTCTTCTTCTAACTTACTTTTGGGAGGACAGAGTATCTCATCAAATTTAGAGCTCACTCTTTTGGCTAGACTGGTTGACCAGTTAGTCCCGCATATCTGCCTCCCCAGCACAGAGGCTAGAGGAACAGCCACTATACCTGACTTTTATGTCAGGGCTGAGGATCTCAGCTCCAGGCTCATACTTGTTGCAGCAAGTAATTAACTCACTGAGTCATCTTCCTAATGTCACTGTCTTAAGTGTACAAGACTTTAGGTTAGCACATAATAACTAGCAACTCTCCTACCGGTCTTGGCAAAGACAATCACCAGATTGTGTATGAATTCCGGTGACTAGGGTTAAGTGCCAAGTATCTACACCAGAGACCTAAGGGTTTCCTTCAGTCAGCAATGAGTGAGAAATCAAGACCTTTGGCCATACTTCAACAAAGAAATTAATTCTTGAGAAAGACAGATAATGTTATCTTCCCCAGTCAGTCTTCCAGATGAGACTGCAACCCAGGTTGACAGTTTGTTTGCAATCTGTGCTCCCACAGAGACCACGGTTGTCCTGCCCCAGATATAAATTTACAGATATAAACCTGCAGTATGATCGCAAGACAGGAAGGGCAGAGCATTTTAAACTGCTGCATTTGTGGCAAAATGTGACCCCACACATAAAACAAATGTACAACCCTGAAGAGCATTATTTCTTTGTCATGTACATTCCTTATAGCACACAGATCATTTCTAGTAAAATTCATTATCATTTCCCAAGCAGTTACCAAATCCTGCATTTTTGCATCTTAGCCATTTCCTGTATGATTCCGTTCTTCCTTGTCTTATTCCTTTTTTTTTCTGGTTAATTCTGTCACAATTTATCGTTTAGACTGCCACAAATCTTTTCCTTCCTACTCAAATTTCCCTTTGCAAGTAAAGAACTGTGAGGTACCTGCTATGGCAGCTTCATACAAGGAAGGAGTTTGCTCTCAGCAGGCAGGCATGGTATGTGTGTACTAAGTGTGTGCCTTATGAATTGTTGAAAATACAGATCAGAATGTTGGATATTGAATTGAGAAAAAGAAAAGCCTGACAAGGTTTGCTTCAGACGATGAAAGGGGTATAATAAACATTTCTTTTATTATATTAGTTTTCACAGTTCATCTCAGAATGGATTTGGGGTATGAAGAACGTGATCACAGTTCCTATTCAAGGTTCTCCTTTAACCTAAAAACCATCCTAGCTGAAGATCAAAAGAAAGATTGGCATTGAATGAAGTACTGACTTATACAGGACACCAAAAACACCAGATCAGGTAACCAGGAATGTTTCCTATCTTGATTCCCTGTCACATACCTCACCTTTAAGTTTAATTATTATCCCTCCTGAGAGTCATCTGAGAGAAATCTTGTTTGAGGAATTGACTGGATTGGATTGACTTACAGGAAGATTTATGGAGAATTGCCTTGATTATTAATTGATGTAGGATGGCCCAGTCTACTGTGGGTGACACTATCCCTAGGCTCGTAGACCTGGGTTCAAGAAAAAAAGCTATGTAAGCATAAGCCTGTAGCAAACCAGAGAGTGAGGCAACCAGGAGTATTCCTCCATGGTTCCTGTTTTCTGGTTCCTGCCTTGACTTCCCTCAGTGGTGGATTCTGATCTACAGAAAGTGTGAGCCAAATAAATCATTTCATCTCCAAGTTGTTTCTGGTTGGATCATTTTGTCTGAGCAACAGAATGTAAGTAGAACAATAATGAATTGGGGGGAAATTTATTGCTTTTGTAAAACCATTGCAGTTTGCCATGCCCTTTCACCCTGACTATAAATCTTAAACAGAAGTCAACCCCATGTGTTTCCAGTTAGCTTGCACTTGAAATATCCAAAAGTTTTGCAAGAACCATGAAAATCTAAAACCTTGCATGAAACCCTTCCTCTTCCTCCTCCTCCCTCTCTTCTTCCTCCTCCCCTTCTTCCTCCTTGTCTTTCTCCTCCCTCTCCCCGCCCATCTCTCTCTCTCTCTCTCTCTCTCTCTCTCTCTCTCTCTCTCTCTCTCTCTCTCTCTCCCTCTCCCCCCCCTCTCATTGTATGTTAGAAAAGGGAGTTAGCAAGATAAGAAGTAAGAACAGAGAATTTTGAGTTCGAATCAGGACCACAGGGAAACCTATCAAAACCGGATATTTTTATAAAATAATCTAAGTTGTATGAAATCTGTTTTGCTAAATATTTCATGAATAGTACAGCATAAGGCTTCTTGTTGAAACTAATCTCTATGGTAGATAGCCACACGCTTCATAAACATAGCATCACTGTAATACTATGTTTTAAGTGACTTCTGCTTAATTTCAAGATTGTAGTATGAATTGTTTGACTATATACTATTAAATATTAAAGAATATTTCCCTATCACATGCTCAAATGAACCAATGTTATTTTAACAAATATTATTACAAATAAAAAGTAATATTCTCTATTGGAAAATGTTGAAAATTAATGAGCGTATATGAAAATAAAAATTTGCAGTGCTTTTAGAATTTCAGATCTATTGCAAGTAAATTATTTTACATAGATAGACACACAAATTAGTGTTGATAGACGATGATCTCAAATTATTTTGTCCTATTTTTTGGCTGATTTCAACATCTCAAATCACAAACTAATAATGCCAGTGCACCTAGAGTTCAGGAAGTGGTCTCCCATGCCTCGCTGACCCTATTTTAGCTTGTGCTTCGCCCAAATCCTATCATATGTCATGTCTGAGCATAATAGATTGATTGCATGTATGTAAAATTATGAGATAGAATTGTCTCACAAAACTGAATGTTGGGTTACACACAGCCTGTGTTCATAGGTTGGAACATTGCCAACATATTAATTGCCTCTTAACATGGAACAAAGGACCTCACCACCATCGAGGCATAATTAACTTGAAGTGAAATTCATGACTAACAGCATCCTAGGAATGGCTAGTGTTTTGTAGACTATTCTTGATTCCTCTGAGAAGCATGTTTATTTTGGGGTTTGAGCAGATGCGTTGAAAAGCACCTTGCCAAGAAGCTAGATTCTGAAATCTAGCCATTTTAATAAGAAAATCCAACTAGCAGTGCAAGTTATCGACCATCTGTCAGTGCTTTTATGGAGAAGATTATTGCCTGGAGTAGAAGGAAAGAGAATAATAAAATTAAAGGTGCCACCCAGTACTGAGATTCTATAAGTTCTCCAGATTTATTTATTTTGTGCAATGGACTGTAGTTTATTTTGGGGATGAGCTGTGTGTCACCATGCACATATTTGTGTCCTTTGAGCTGTAAAATAGGCTTCTCCAGGGTACCCCTCCAAGTAACACCTTTTCTAGCACTAATCTCCAGTGCCTGAAATGTAAGTAAAGGAAGTGGGAGGGGGCAATGGAGTGAAAGTGTTTCCCAAGAATGTTGTAAACAAAGGTTAAGATAAAAGGCCGCATAGAGAGAAGGCATGACATTTTTAATTCTCCCTAAGCTGAAAATGATGGATATCAGGGTTTATGAAGTAAGAACATCAGAGAGCAGACACTGGACACCTCCAATTTGCGTGTGGCCTTTGAGGGAAAAGGTAACCTACAAAAGAGAAGGTGGATAATGCTACTGTAATGCCCAAAACTTAACCTGGACACCCAGGAACGAGATAAGTCCCTGTAATGCTGGAGGTTATATTTCTTAGAAAATAAGAAAGCCTTGTGGCCTAATGGTTTGTCCTTATAAGCTACTGCAACACATGGATGGGATTACTCCAACGGGGAAATCCCTGGACAATGGGTCCTGGCCAAAGTCCATCTCTTGGTAAGTATTTAATATTTAATAAATACTTGGCTTAAACTTGATCCAAAATGGTGGAGTTGGTTTTTCCAGTGAATTGCAGGGTTAACAGTTACTATTTGCTTCTCATTAGCCCATCTATTCTTGCACCTACAGAGGGAGAAAGCTATTTCATTCACTTCACAGGTTTGCACTTGATAATCCCTATTCCCAATTGTAAGAGTACCACAAACAGTTGGACAGCTTCTGTCTCATTACGGACCCTGGAATTGTTTCTATTAAGTAAAAGGAGTAATAGTTAGGTTTAGCTTTTACTCCTCCAGGGAACATAAAGATTTATGAAAGTTAAGAGTCAAGTTTCAAATAACACAGAAGAAAATGCTAACCTTTGTAATAAATTTTAATCTTAATGAGTTAAGGTTAAAAATGTAATTCATGTTCCTTCTCATTTTCGTGTGCATTGGCGTGTGTGTGTGTGTGTGTGTGTGTGTGTGTGTGTGTGTGTGTGTGTAAGTTCAGCTGTGTGCTCACACACATATTAAGGTACATGTGTGGGTGAGTGAATTCATATGAAGGCTAGCTGATGTCAGATGTTCTCTCTCTCTCTCTCTCTCTCTCTCTCTCACACACACACACACACACACACACACACACACACACACACACCAGAGACTTGTGAAGCTCATGGTTTGTTGGCTGGTGAGCTACGGGGATTTCCCTCTCCCCATTTACCAGGGCTGGAATTGTAAGAATGTGCTTCAGCATCTAGCTTTTCACATGGGTATTAGGGATTAAAACCCAGGTCCTCACACTGGAAATGGCAACTCACCAACTGAGCCTTCACACAAGTCCCCATTTTGATTATTGAAACAGTTTTATTAGTACACTGCTCCTTGATTCAGATAGTAAACCTCAGGGAGCTTTCTCCTCCACTTCCCAGCATGGGAGAGTGACAAGCCCACAAGAAGTTGAGCATTTATGCAGAGCAAGGGACGTGACTAAGGTCTTCAGGGTTTATGTTAATCATGTTACTAATTGAGCTATCTTCTCAGCTTCTAAAAGTATAATCTTTTTTCAAGTAATATTTCTATTCATTGATACAACATAGACTATTGCTTAGTTAGAAAAAATGAAGAATAGTATCTACCAGTTTCTCATGTACCTTAGTAGCTCTATCAGAAATAGGGGCAAACTGACTTCTGTGGTTTTCAATAGGCCATGTATGACCCTATTAGGAGATGTTTCAAAAGCGTTTCTTAGTATTTTGAACAAAATATTTGCTCCCTACTGAAAATAGTTTAATATCAAGTCCCAAAGGAATTCTGTCGGCCTCATAAAGTTGCTTTTAGAATTTTCAGCTTTTGGCCTTCCTCTTACAAATACTGGATACACAGTCTGTCTCCAAATTCAAATTGGAATATGTTGTATTTATCTTCTTAAATGGACTTTTACCTAAGTCTTTCATTAGAGAATATTCTACTATATCAAAGCAGTCTTCCAATCTAACATTTTAGTAGCCATTCCTTACTCTGTGTTTTCTATGCAGCTTAGTTTACCTTTCTGTGTGATCAGACCTCCACACGTCTTCTCCTTTCTTCACCAACTTGCTACTCTGAGAGGTCTTGCACCCTGACGATTGCAAGCATAGCCTCAGATTTCAGTTGTACAGTTCACCAGCTGCACAGCAAATCACTAACGCACTGCAGTGGTTCGGAACCCACTGGTTTATGATACAGGGTGATCACAGTAGCAACCCTCAAAGGAACCAGTGTGGTGAATGCTTGAGAAGGTAAGCATGCACCCTGCACTCTAGTAGCACCAGCATGTGGACTGGGCGTAGGAACTGTCAGCAACTCTATAAATGACTTATTTGGATAAATGAATTATTCCCACTAAGGAAATCTCTCTCTCTCTCTCTCTCTCTCTCTCTCTCTCTCTCTCTCTCTCTCTCTCTCTTCTCTCTCTCTCTTTGTCTCTCTCTCTCTTCTCTCTCTGTCCTGTATTGACATTACTTTTTAAAGTTTATATACTTTATCATAAAAAGCTGGTAAATAAATAAAATAAAACTCACACCAAAATCAACCAGACCCAAAATCTGTACAGCTCAATCAACTTCCATATAGCCCGGGTGGGTACTTGGAATGGAAGCTGAGAAACTTCACCCTAACTTTCATACTTTCTGTTTTTAACTCTGTCCTGGATGTTGGCTTTGGTGGTGAATAAGTGCATAATGACTACTGGCTACATATTTTTCTTAAAATAACACCCTGTTTTTACTTAATCAGACGGCTATTATGCAAGAAGTGATGGAGCCCAAATGTCAATTTTTGAGCAAGCTGCCGATGGGGAGGTCATTATCTGGTAAGTGGCATTTGTGTTGATAGTAATCTACGTGTATTCGATTCTAACGTAGATATCAGAGCGTATAGCCAGAGCTAATTTTTCTGTAGTATAATGTTAAGCGTGACCCCTAAAATTCACTGAATAAATGCATGATTATGGTATATTATGAACTTGGCCACTTCTTTCCATGTATTAACAATTTATTAAGGTAAGTTAATATAAGTAAAATGGATATTACAGTTAAGCATGTCTGACTTTTCTTGACCCTCTGACTAACTCAGGGATTTCATTCAGCGTTAATCAATGGATGTACACGAAAGACAAGAACAAATGAAGTAGGAACCAGCAGATTTTCAGTCATCCTGGGCCACTTCCGTCATTATTTAGCATATAGCATTATCTTTCCAAGTCACACCAAAAATCTGGCCTCCCTTTGTTCCCTCATCAGCCACTTCATTCTTTCATCCTCTTTTATACATCTAGACATTTCCTTTCCTAGACTGTCCTCTTCTAACAATTGCATGAAGAATTTTCATGTGAAGACTACTCAGTCTACTATTTTGCCAAATTCCAAGTCATTCTTTGTCCCGCGCGCGACTTTTCGCCGGCAAGGAGCACGAGGACATTAGAAATCCTTACTGTGACCACTTTATTAATTTTAGAAGAGGAAAGCCACGCCGCGCCAACATGGGGCGCTTATAAAACCCTCGTGCAGCGCACCCACACCTGATTGGTTGTTACCCATGATCTCATAAGGCACGCCCCGGAGTGGGCAAAGACCTGGCACGAAGGCACTCTTGCACATGCGCACAGTTAACTACCTGAAAGGGGGGCCAGCTGGCGCGGCGAAGGTTGGCGCCATCTTGTAATGGCAGAGTCTATCCTGACCTACCACGTGGGGCGCAGTGGAAGACAGCGCCATCTAGTGGTGGCGAACGTATTGTGGCCCTCTACAATTCTTCACCATTGGCTCAACTAGTGCTGGGCCCTAGTGCAGAGTCTGGTTTGTCTTTTTGACCACCAAGCACTGGACTGCTGCAATTAGGTTCTCTCTCTCTCTCTCTCTCTCTCTCTCTCTCTCTCTCTCTCTCTCTCTCTCTCTCTCTCTCCCTCTCTCCCTCTCTCCCTCTCTCTCCCTCTCCCTCTCTCTCTCTCTCTCTCTCTCTCTCTCTCTCTCTCTCTCTCTCTCTCTCTCTTTTGTCCAGTCCGTAGGCCTTAAATATCTTTGTATACAGATGGCCCTAAATCTCCAACACTGACTTTCATAAACTTTAGATATGTATAGACAACTGCTAATATCTTATGTCTTCCTAAATAAAAAAAAAAAAGTAGAAAGGAACATCAAACTTACCTTGCCCATAATAGGACTTTCACATTTTTGGGTGGGATTTTTCTTCTTGTACCTCAGAAAATTGAATATATTCTGATCTCCTAGTCAACAGACAAAATTGACCACTTTGGGGTTAACCTCATATTCACTCTTTTATATTCTATATTTTTATCAATAATTACCATTCCTACTTCCTAGATATATACCAAAGTATTCCCTGCCACCTTCATCATTATTATATGACTAATGTCCCCTTTCACCTGGATTGTAGAAATAGATTCTATATTTAGTTCTTTTTCTATATTTATTTCTATTCTATATTTATTTCCATTGGCCTAAATAATACTAAGAGTCTTGCTATCTCTAATTAACTTTGTCACAGTCCTTTAATATTAAGTTGTCATATCGAGAAAGGAAACAGGCAAGCTATCAACAACTCACTACCAGGAAATACTTTGAGGAAAAAACAAAGTAGCATTTTGATGGGAGCTTAGTGTATAGATAAATGATGAGATTATAAGACTCTTTGGGTCTTAGCTTGCTGGTTGATTAAGAGGATCCAGAACAATGCTAAGTGAGACCTAATGGACTATGAGTTGATTAGGAGATGCTCCAGTCTCACTGATGGGAGCAGGTTCTCTTTGTGGAGCTGGGTAAGCTTATCTAGGCACATAGTATAAATGACATAACTTAGTGTTTTTCAGTGTTGGGAATCAAACCTAGGACCCCAAAACTACTGAACATGTCATACTCTACCACCATTGAACAAAATCCACAGCCTGATGACACATCTTTATTTGTGCTCACACATGTTCATTTTCATGTTCATGTGAAGGTATGGGCTACAGGTGTATGTCCACCTATGTGCATGTGGAGGTAAGACATTTAATCTTGGGTGTAGTTCCTTAGGAAATACCCACCCTAATTTTTCAGAGAAAGTATCCAACTGGTTGACTTGGAGATTGCTGGTTAGTCTAGGCTGGCCCACCAATAAGCCCTAAGGATCTAGAGGCCCCAGGGCTGAGATCATGAGTGTAGAGTTATGTCTGACTTTTTAATGTGGGTTCTGGGATCCAGCTCAAGCCTTTGTGCTTCTATGAGAAGAATTATACAGACTGAGCCATTTCCACAGGCAGTGTACCTTTTATTGCACATTATCTTCAACTTCTATAAATGTTTTCATGCATATTTTGTTGAGTTTATCCCTCTTTAATATTTTTATTTTCTATTTTTTTACATTCATTTTACGTAACTTCCCTACCTATAAAAATCGTATGGTTAGCTCATTTAAGTCTAAATTGAGCTATTTTAAACTTTAAAACTTCTGATATTTCATCACAATGCACCAGAATTTAAAACTAGGACTGGCATGTACACAATGAGGTTTTACTATAAAAGTTTGCCCAAGTCATTTGTTAGCTCTTAGGATGGTTGTGGCTCCTTACAATCCTTTGGTATGTTCCTTACTTAGAGAGTACAGGGATCAGCAGCAACAGCCTTGTTTGGTGTTTGTCTATGGCGTATTTTCTTTTTACTCCCTGCCCAACCCCCAACTGTACTCCAGATATCCTTGTTGAGTTCCTGATCCCAGGGCATAGCATGTCACTAAGAAAGGTAACCAACAGACTTCTCTACTGTTGGTTGAAAACAGAATCCTTGACCAGATTAAAGAAGTTTACATCTGTCCTACAATGCCAGAATGTGTGTATCTAACATGAAGTGATGCAGAATTTGGCCAATGTTTTTCTGTGCCCACACATTTAAAAAAATGAATGATTGCATTGATTTTTATCCTTTAAATTCATTTATTTTATTTGTATTATTATTTTTTAAACACTTAAATTGATGTTTTATAGATTTTCTGCATTTAGATGGACTGCATTTATTCGTGATGTGCTACTCTTTCCATTCATTGTTAGATTCTATTTGCTAAACTTTTCACAGTAGTTCACCAAGTTCATCAATGGACGCAGGGCTGTTCTAGTCTGGTTTACTCTGTCTGAGATTCCTAACACTCAACTGCTCCAACTCCTTTTCTCTGCCAAAAAAATCTTGACTGCTATAAGTCCTAGAAGACAGACAGCTCATTTCTCATTTGCTCAAATCTTTCTCTGCAGTTTTTCCTCTTTCCTCCTTCCAAGATGTCCTCCCTGGTTCTCTCAGTAGATTCCATCATTGACTGTGTTGCTCTGTCCTGGAGTTTTCCCTTTGTGTCCTGCCTTCGCAACAGACAATGTAATTAGTGGAAAGAACAGTGGTTTTCTTGCTGGGCACAGATTGGCACGCATCTGTACTCTTAGCAAACAGAAGACCATAAGGAGAGGGTCTCAAGCAGTAAGAGACCTTGTCTCAGAACAATTATAGGACCATGTCTTTCTTACTAATGTAATGATACAAGGAAAGCACAGATTTTTATATAAGCGTGTCCACTGAATATACATTTTAATTATTTAAACACACATATACACATTGTATACACACAGATTTACACTCATTTTCTATATAGTCATATATTTATGTAAACACATATGTTTTATACACATAAACATCAGTCTTTTTTATCGGCCTGTGTTCATGTCTGGCTTCAACCTTCTGAGATTTAGAAAACACTTGGAAAATCTTTTCTGAGCCCAGAACTTAACTGCTGTGCAGAATGCCATGCTGACCTCCATGCCAGCCTCCTGTTTTCTAGGACTTGACTGTCTATTGTAGAGCAGGAGACTTGCTAAGTTTGTTGGGATGATTGTGCCATATGCACATTCTTGCACAACTGTTGTGTTCTCTTTCTTGTTTCTCTGTGTCTCCTTTAGAATTTCCCTTTAAGAAAAGCAGGCCATATTCCTGGGCACATTTTAACACCACAATTAGTCATGGACGTGGTGATTCATCAGGCTGGCTTATAAAGCAAAGGCAGCCTTGCCCTTCCTAAGCATTGACTGTTGGCAACTCTTTTCCCTCCTCTGAATCAGACGTGTATTTGTTTGAGTAATCAAGAAAGAACTGTCTGTCTTGTGACCTTAGAGGTTGGTGAAAGGGAGCGACTGAGTGTTTTTGGCACAGGAAAGTTAGCAGGACAATGCAAATCTGTAAAGCAGTGAGCCTCTCTGCTTGGCTGCTTCCTCTGGGTAGACTTGAATGTCACACAAGCCTCTGATTGCCAGCAGGCTTTTTTCATCCTCGAAGAAAACTATTTTAATATAGGCAAAATGCATTTCAGATCTTATTTTAAAAGGTTTTCTCAAACGCTCTCTGTGCTCATTTGTTAAACGCTCTGTCTTCCATCAAGAGCAACAGGCCTTTACCAAATGAACGTTTTGAATCCTACTGTGATAATAGCGAGTGAGAGGAAGCTTAACAGCATGGGTACCACAGGGGAATAGCATACCCTATAACCCAGCTAAGGAATGAATGAATCAGACTGATGCAAATTAGGGGAGGCAATGGGATAGCATAGAGACGGTTGCTGATACCATTTCAAAGACTGTGTGAAGGCTGACAACCAGGGAGTCCAAGGACTTTGAATGAGATGACAGCTCTGATGACAATAGAGCAAAGAGAATCTGCCAAAAGCAAAGGATTCACTTCACAATGGATTCTCTCCTATTTGTCAGTTAACCAATGGGTATATAAAAGGTATCATTTGAGGAAGGTTCAAATGTTGAATTTTAAGTATGTATTGCTAGATTAGTTACATGATAGTGTCTCTCTTATTTGTACATACACACAGAGAGACACAAATGCACGTGTGCCCACTTTTTATCATTAGTGCTATGTACAATGTCAGGAAAAGATCAAATAGAGATACAACCTAGAGATTCCTGTCACCACTTGGATTGATACCTTTTTAATTGGTGCCTTTCACTTTGAAATCTCTAGAACAAATCCACATTTTTCTCCCACCTAGGGGAGTCGGATTCACAGATGGGTGTGAATTGACAATATATCCCCATTTTCAAACCCTCTTGCTAAATGTAGCCTGGGGTCAGTTGTATGTGGCACTTAGGAAGATATCTTTCCAAAAGAAATTTACTGTGAGAGTAAAATCTCTCACAAACAAACAGGATAATATGCTGTGAAATGTGGCCAGTATTGAATACACACTATCAAATAGCCAATGAGTACTCTTACCATAGGGTGATATTGGATAACATACGTGGGTGAGCACTGATTTTGATTAAGTTCCTATACTAGACCAAGATGACCAGACTACACTGTAATACAGTTACTCCTAATATATAATCAAAGCAAAGTTGAAAGAGAACCAATTTTTAAAACAATCAAGCAACCTGAGGGCTTTCTAGCATCCAATGAGAAGATCCCAGCCAATCATAGTATAGAACACTGCCCTCTTTTCCAACTTCCAAAGGAAAGCATTTCCTTCAGCGTTTTCGGGGAAACAAAAAGCTTCTTTCCTCTGCTCTGCTCAGCTCACTGGAAGGATGGATGCTAATTTTTAAGTTACCCATAAGAGCAAAAGAGATTACACAACTAGACTTGAGAAATGAGAGATTAAGAGTTTTAAATAATTGAGTTCAGGAGTACTACTTGAATGGGTAGTTTATTTAAAATTCCTCAAGGAAAATAAAACACAAATGGCTAATATGCAGGGAATAGGAGTCAATGTTGTAAAGGAGACAAAAATCTTTCCATCTCCCAACAGGGAGGATTTCCTTTGCCCAGGCCTTCTACGCTTATAAAGAAAACTTGTCGATTCCAGCTCTGACCACCCTGCCTTCCTCCTCCTGGAGACTCTATTCAGGCATCTCTGTGTCTGTGGGAACTTCCTCGGGGGAAGGCTAGGTACACCTTGACTCTGTGGCTCTACCTTAAAACCATTGACCATCTCCTGTGGTGAGGGGAGTGGAAGGGGGAGGTATATGTGGGAGATCAAAGTGCCTGATGATTGAAGGTCACATTCTTCCTTTTAGAAGATGACTGGTTGAACTCACCTTCTGTACTTCAATAGCTTCTGAGTTCAGATAGGAAAGAGGATATTTATTTATGGATCCTACTAAGATTCCAATGACTGACTTAAACATAAAACTGGAATACTGAAATAAATATGCCAAAAGATCCATTAAATAGATCATTGTATAAAAGCCGTCCTCTGGAGAAGATAAACTAACCCTTGTAAAATGTATATGTATGTGCATATCTTACAGTGTGTGTGTGTGTGAGAGTGAGAGAGAGAGAGACCTAGACACAACACAGAGGGAGCAGAGATCCACTGTAGAGAACTAGTAACTAGAACTCCCAGAGCTCAAAAGAAGAAACTTTGAATTATGTTCCTCCCACTCCTGCACACAGTGGGTTTAAAGCAGAGGTACTCTAGTTAGTTGTAGGAAAGTGTCAAGCTGCACAATGGTAGAGGCTTATGCCACACTGAAATGCACAGGAGGACCACGTGACTGTTCAAACACTAAGCAAGTTCTAAGCTAAAATGAGCTGAGAAGAATGTGGCCCATGGAAACAATTTCTAACTGTCTTTTGCTTAATGATAATGGCATTTCAACATCATTAGCCTTGCAGATTTTCTATTCCTATCATGCATCTGATGCCATGAGATCCTGAAACCCCACACAAAGACAAGGGTGATAAAGAAATATTCTGGAGGAAATTCTGATCAATTCCTGGCCATTTTCCTGCTTTAATTCTATTAAGTTTATCCATAAAACATGCTTCCAAAATCCCAGTTTCTCTCTCTCTCTCTCTCTCTCTCTCTCTCTCTCTCTCTCTCTCTCTCTCTCTCTTTCCCTCCCCCCCCCCCTTGGCAAGCCCGAACTCAGCCCTTGAGTGTGTGTCATCCCTCTGCAAATTCCTTCAATTCTTACGTGGCCTGATCTCTGAACTTTCTCCCATATGGTAACAAGAACCTAGGTAGAAATTTCAGCCTGCTCTATCGCTAAGACACTCTAAGTCATCACCACTAGCAACAAAGCTAAACAGTGCAATAAGATGCCAGACTGTGAGTACTTGATTCCAGTATGTAAATAAGAACCAATCACTCCTCACCATGGGGAGGTATGCTTGAAAACTTCCCACCCAGTGACCCACAGAGGAAAGGTTCACCGCCAGAATAAGAGTGTCTCCTTTCAGAGAACAGTAAGAAAGGAAGAGAGTAAATATAAGATCTAGAGGATACTGACACCCACATATTCATATGCACCCGCACACACATGAACACACGCATGGACACATAAACAGTGTGGCAAGTTCAAATTCTCCCATAGGTTTTATAGTAAGCATGAATCTTTCTCCTTCATCCCATTGAACTGACTAGTTCCAACTTGGATCTTCCTGAGGACTCTCTACAACTCCTTAATTTCTCATTCTTCAATTGTCTTACATGATCTCCTCTCAGTTTTGGAGTTGGTCAGTATTTAATTCCTTTTATCTCTGTAGACAGACCCGTGTTTGAAAACTTTCTCTACAATATTGTACTTAGTCTAATCACTCCCGAACTTAGTTTTTTTCATGGGTAATACTTTGTAAGCAACAGTGTACAATCGATAGGGGTGTTGGGAACTGGAACTAGGTAAATCACATGCACAGTACCTTTGGCATATTAAAGGGTGGTTATGATTAGTGAGCCAGTCCTTCTCATGCTCTAGCATAGTCACACCTCCTGCATTTCAAATGCATGCTTGGGTCTGGTTTAGTGCAGGCCGTGAATGAGAGGTTCCATGTCCAATATCTTGTACACACCATGAAATCCCATAAGTGTTTGCCGAATCACCTCAAACAGTAAGCTTATTCAGTTGCCGTATCATAGTGCATGCCTGTGGCTTCATTCTCGGACCTGACTTAGAATGAATGTTTTGCTTTAATCACAAGTTTGTTGCAGGCCTGCTTTCTTATCCTAGTGCAACTGGCCCATGACATGTGAAGGTTTACAAAACTCTATTTGTATCTTTCTTCTATAGGGGGCTTGGATTAAGTGTACCAATTTAAGAGTTCTATAAAATTATTATCAGAAATTGTGGAAACCATCAGGTCATCTATAAAACATGACTACATGCAGAGCATCTTCATGCCGACTTGCAGGGAATTTGCCCACTAGGGTGGGCGGATGCTCAGGAACCATTGTGTTATGTAATAGTGACAGGAAAGGCATGAAGCAATGCTGGGATGAAGTCTGGTGACTGTGCATTTCAGAGCTTACCCATTGCAAGACCATGAAAAGTGATGGGTCCTCTCCAGAAAACTCTCTTGTGTGTCTTGGCCTTTTCTAGATGCCTTCTGAGAACAATTATTTTATTTTGGTGGAAACACATTTGTGAAGGCTGTGGTATTGCAATGGAGATGTGACAGGTGTTATGACTAGACACTCTTCAAGTCTAGGAAGCTTCTCACACGGAATCTTTGACCCGCACAGATCCTGGAAAGCTCAGTATGAATTTCTATATCCCAGTTCATATATAAAGTAGTGTGAACTGATTCTGCTGTTTACTGTTTAGTACTCAGATGAAAATCACAAATGCTATCAAAAGCAGCAAGCAATTAGACTCTTAAGGAAATTGAAACTTTCTATTATGTACTCAGCTTCCGTCTGAGAGTCTTGAGTATAAAACTATTACTAGATAACGCCATTTTCCAGCCCAAGTGAAGAGCAGGAGAATAATGAGTTAAGGCCTCAGCAGTGACTGGCAGGCTAAACAACAAAGCAAAACAAGCAGCCAGTACTCTAATCAGTAGAATGTGGTAGGGAATGGTTTTCAGTGCCCTAGAGATGCTACAGAATGATAATATACCCAGCATCCCCAACTCTATTGTACAAACAGAAGCAGGTATTTCCTGGATCATATGAAATGGACTTTGAAATTTCCAGGAGTGGAACAGGAGAAGCTGAAAATTAAATGAAGACTTGTGTCCTCTGAGTCAACAAATTTAAAAAAAAATCAATTTAATTCAGGTGTCTTGTGCTCATATGAAAAATTGTTTGAGCAAGGGACAAATCTATCATCGGAAGCCTCTTTTCATGCCTGCCCACATCATCTCTCAATCTCTCCTGGCTGTCAATGTGAGCAGAGTTATATAATAGTATATGTAACACGTAGTTTCTACTACCCCGCTTTAAGCTCCAAGTAGACAGTGCGCTACCACTGGTTCCCTTGGATCTGCCGATGAAAGATACACACATATCTCATTTTAAACCTGTATTATGGTTCAGCAGCTGGGCTCTTTGAGTCCTCCCATGGCTACTGTGGTTCAATAGCTGGGTTTTTATAGGTCTTCAGTAGCTAATGTGCTTTCTCCTTTACTCCTAGGTCAACACTCTAAATCTGCCCTTAGCTTAGTTGCATTTCTAATATCCAGCCTGGGGAAGTGCCAATGGCCACTCCACATGGGTGGTGACTCTCTCTTCCTCCAAAGTAAGGCAAATTCCCTTTCCTCCTCCTGAGTCTCCTAGCATGTCTGTGGGAGCCTGGAAGTCCCACCTCTTCTGCTCAGTGCTGCTGATATCTTTATTGCTCGATCAAGAACCAATTGGGGAACAAGACCTTTGACATTCACAGGCAGATTCCCAACCAAAGCATCAGAACCACCCCCTACAAGTATATGTGGGAATTTACTCTGGAAGCAAGAGACAGAATATTAGATGAAGCAAAGTATCTCAATTTAAAACATTTATCAGAAGTTCTCTACTCAGGATCTCAATGCAAACATTTAGATATGATATTAATTACAAAGATAACTTGAGTCACCTAGGACCTACATTCTAAATTAACCCAGCTCCTCACTATAATGCAGATGCCACAAATTGTATTCAGCATATCATTAGTCAGAGAAAAATATGGGCAATTTTGCCTATATTTTTTCTTTCATTACCATGGGCTCATTTATAAATTTTCTCCACACGTACTGCCACCATGCCCATTTCCCTAATATTCCATGTGGGAAGGGTTGGTTGCAGCTAACCTTCATTCATACATTATAATTCATATAAATTCATAACTTACACACTAGCAAGACAGGACTGTTACAAAACTCGAGCTAGAATAAGTATTGCTGGGGAATCCTCACGTAGAAGCAGCTGTGATACATGGGCACTGGAAAAAATTTCCTGAACAAAACACCAATGGCTTATGCTCTAAGATCAAGAATCAACAAATGGGATCTCATAAAACTGCAAAGCTTCTGTAAGGCAAAGGACACTGTGGTTAGGACAAAACGGCAACCAACAGATTGGGAAAAGATCTTTACCAATCCTACAACAGATAGAGGCCTTATTTCCAAAATATACAAAGAACTCAAGAAGTTAGACTGCAGGGAGACAAATAACCCTATTAAAAAATGGGGTTCAGAGCTAAACAAAGAATTCACAGCTGAGGAATGCCGAATGGCTGAGAAACACCTAAAGAAATGTTCAACATCTTTAGTCATAAGGGAAACACAAATCAAAACAATCCTGAGATTTCACCTCACACAAGTGAGGATGGCTAAGATCAAAAACTCAGGTGACAGCAAATGCTGGCAAGGATGTGGAGAAAGAGGAAGACTCCTCCATTGTTGGTGGGATTGCAGACTGGTACAACCATTCTGGAAATCAGTCTGGAGGTTCCTCAGAAAATTGGACATTGAACTGCCTGAGGATCCAGCTATACATCTCTTGGGCATATACCCACAAGATGCCCCAACATATAAAAAAGACACGTGCTCCACTATGTTCATAGCAGTCTTATTTATAATAGCCAGAAGCTGGAAAGAACCCAGATGCCCTTCAACAGAGGAATGGATACAGAAAATGTGGTACATCTACACAATGGAATATTACTCAGCTATCAAAAACAATGACTTTATGAAATTCGTAGGCAAATGGTTGGAACTGGAAAATATCATCCTGAGTGAGGTAACCCAATCACAGAAAGACACACATGGTATGCACTCACTGATAAGTGGCTATTAGCCCAAATACTTGAATTACCCTAGATGCCTAGAACAAATGAAACTCAAGACAGATGATCAAAATGTGAATGCTTCATTCCTTCTTTAAAAGGGGAACAAGAATACCTTGGCAGGGAATAGAGAGACAAAGATTAAAACAGACACAGAAGGAACACCCATTCAGAGCCTGCCCCACATGTGGCCCATACATATACAGCCATCCAATTAGACAAGATAGATGAAGCAAAGAAGTGCAGGCTGACAGGAGCCGGATGTAGGTCGCTCCTGAGAGACACAGCCAGAATACAGCAAATACAGAGGCGAATGCCAGCAGCAAACCACTGAACTGAGAATAGGACCCCCGTTGAAGGAATCAGAGAAAGAACTGGAAGAGCTTGAAGGAGCTCGAGACCCCTTATGAACAACAATGCCAAGCAACCAGAGCTTCCAGGGACTAAGCCACTACCTAAAGACTATACATGGACTGACCGTGGACTCTACCTCATAGGTAGCAATGAATATTCTAGTAAGATCACCAGTGGAAGGGGAAGCCCTTGGTCCTGGTAAGACTGAACCCCAGTGAACTAGATTGTTGGGGGGAGGGCGGCAATGGGGGGGGGAGGATGGGGAGGGGAACACCCATAAAGAAGGGGAGGGGGAGGGATTAGGGGGATGTTTGCCCAGGAAACCGGGAAAGGGAATAACACTCGAAATGTAAATAAGAAATATTCAAGTTAATAAAAGAAGAAGAAGAAGAAGAAGAAGAAGAAGAAGAAGAAGAAGAAGAAGAAGAAGAAGAAGAAGAAGAAGAAGAAGAAGAAGAAGAAGAAGCTGTGATGACTACCAAGATAGAAAAATCATCTCACTCAAGAAAAAGATGTGTGTTCTGGTGTTTTAGTTATGTGATAAACAGCTACACCAGAATGGACCAAAAAGAAAAAAAAAACTATTTGGAAACTTAAATACAAAAAAGTTAATTGCTCACTCAACATATTTATTCTCTTTAAAATTTTTTCTCTCTCTGTACCCGAGTGAGCGTGTGTGCATGAGTTCTTGTGTGCATGTGTGTGTGTGTTCTAACCTGTGTTTGTGGCTGACTTATATGTGCAGCACACCTTTTCAATGCTTTAGTAACCCATATAGCTGTGGTTTTGAGACTTGTTTCAGTAGAACTTAGAAAGGTATGGAGTCAAAAGCTTAAAAGTTGTTAGGTCAGGAGGCTGGAGAGACTACTGAGAGGTCAAGAGCACTGACTGCTCTTCCACAGGTCCTGAGCTCAATTCCTAGCAACCACATGGTGGCTAACAACCATCTATAATGGGATCCGATGCCTTCTTCTGCTGTGTCTGTGGAGGGCTCTCGTGTACTCATACAAATCAATCAATCAATCAATCAATCAATCAATCAATCAATCTTTTTTACAAAGTTGTTAGGTCAATTTAAAACATTATTTTGGGAAAAGATATTCTGTATTTCTGTATAGATTTCTTCTCATTTGAGAATGTGACTCAAATCTGTGAAATTTCTTCATAAATCAAAAGATAAAATGGAGCTAGCAGAAAAGGGAGCTATACTGTATCCCTTCCTAAGTTGGGACAGCTTTTGAAGAAAAAAAGAAGGTGGATTAGAACGGTTTTGAAGCTGACAGCATGAGAAATAGCCATTGGAATTACAAGCTCCTCTATGCAGGTTCAATTTGGTTTTTAAATTTTATTTCTATTTGCACTTCTTTTCTTAGAATTCATTACAAAAATATCAGTTTATCTTAGCATTTCTGTATGGAAGCAACAGAAAGGACTTTGTTTATCCTGTAGCCAGATGTAAAAAGTTGGGAGTTAGTGGTGTCAGTAGCAATTTGTAAACTAGCTGTCTAAGAGGGTGGGAGCCCTGAGAGGAAGATGGGGGCTTATGTAACTGAGTGCCCTCGAGCTCGCTTCTGCTCAGACCTTGGAAGGAATCACTTTGTTTTAATTAGAGAAGCCAACTCTATAAAAGGAGATGACTTTAATTAATGTTTGTCAGAAAGTATCCAGATACTGTGTATAAAAGGTAAGCCTGAACGTTGCTGGTGAGTCATGGTCAGGCCACAAAACCAGATCAAACACACAGGGAGCCAGCCAGTCAGTGGGATGTTCAAATTGACTGAACATGTGGCTGCACCAAAGAAAAGTCTTGTTTAACCTGTGAGCAAGCTTGGTGAGGTTTTGCAAAGCGCAGATAAAGGGAATGACACTCAAAACCAAAACCAGCCACCTGTGTGTCTCCTATTGTTCCTAACTACAGCCATCCTCCAAACATCTCCTGTCCCTTCATTCACAACCATAGCCCCAACATCCAGGGCACCAGGGTTGTCATCACGCAATATGAAACATCATATTAATTTTGACTCTTTCAAGCTGTATGTGAAAGGAACAAGATATGATATGTTCTTTTTTTTTTAAAGGTCTCGCGTTATATTGAGGAAACTTGTAAATATATGCATTATGGAAAGAGTGGATATTTGCAAAGAAACAACAGTTACAGCATTAACGATCAATTAAAATCAAGTTGCACAACTGTTTCCATGAGATCATTTCTCTTTAAATGTTTTTTAAAATTTATGTCTCTGTATGTAGGTCATCTGTATACCAGTGCCCATGCAGTTGATCTGCTGTAGCAAAGTTACTGATGACTGTGAGCTTCCCAACGTGGATCTGACTCAGCTCTGTTGCAAAAGCAGGAAGTACTCTTAAACCACTGAGCCCTCTCAGCTCCGTGCTTTATTCCTGGCCTTACGAGTTATTTCCCTACACTAAAATAAGTAGCTTTTAAGAAAAAGTGGGATGAGTAGGAGGCAGATTCCCCGTAGACTTTGCATCCTGTGGGATGGACGTGTACAGGACTCTGTAGAAGTGTACAATTGTGAGGACCATCTGCCTCTTTTAGAGTAAGCAAGTCCTTGTTTGTCTTCTTTCAGTAAATAACACTCTAGCTCAGGGCATCTGGAAATGCCCACCCTTTTCTGAATGATTGTGAATACAGATCCTTTATAAAGAAACTTGTTCTAAGTAGTTTGCTGGTATACTTTCTTTCTTTTTTTTATTATTATTATTTACTTGAGTATTTCTTATATACATTTAGAGTATTATTCCCTTTCCCGGTTTCCGAGCAAACATCCCGCAATCCCTCCCCCTCCCCTTCTTTATGGGTGTTCTCCTCCCCATCCTCCCCCCATTGCTGCCCTCCCCCCAACAATCACGTTCACTGGGGGTTCAGTCTTAGCAGGACCCAGGGCTTCCCCTTCCACTAGTGCTCTTACTAGGATATTCATTGCTACCTATGAGGTTAGAGTCCAGGGTCAGTCCATGTATAGTCTTTAGGTAGTGGCTTAGTCCCTGGAAGCTCTGGTTGCTTGGCATTGTTGTACATATGGGGTCTCGAACCCCTTCAAGCTCTTCCAGTTCTTTCTCTGATTCCTTCAACGGGGGTCCTACTCTCAGTTCAGTGGTTTGCTGCTGGCATTCGCCTATGTATTTGCTGTATTCTGGCTGTGTCTCTCAGGAGCGACCTACATCCGGCTCCTGTCAGCCTGCACTTCTTTGCTTCATCTATCTTGTCTAATTGGATGGCTGTATATGTGTGGGCCACATGTGGGACAGGCTCTGAATGGGTGTTCCTTCTGTGTCTGTTTTAATCTTTGCCTCTCTGTTCCCTGCCAAGGGTATTCTTGTTCTCCTTTTAAAGAAGGAGTGAAGCATTCACATTTTGATCATCTGTCTTGAGTTTCATTTGTTCTAGGCATCTAGGGTAATTCAAGCATTTGGGCTAATAGCCACTTATCAGTGAGTGCATACCATGTGTGTTTTTCTGTGATTGGGTTACCTCACTCAGGATGATATTTTCCAGTTCCAACCATTTGCCTACGAATTTCATAAAGTCATTGTTTTTGATAGCTGAGTAATATTCCATTGTGTAGATGTACCACATTTTCTGTATCCATTCCTCTGTTGAAGGGCATCTGGGTTCTTTCCAGCTTCTGGCTATTATAAATAAGACTGCTATGAACATAGTGGAGCACGTGTCTTTTTTATATGTTGGGGCATCTTGTGGGTATATGCCCAAGAGATGTATAGCTGGATCCTCAGGCAGTTCAATGTCCAATTTTCTGAGGAACCTCCAGACTGATTTCCAGAATGGTTGTACCAGTCTGCAATCCCACCAACAATGGAGGAGTCTTCCTCTTTCTCCACATCCTTGCCAGCATCTGCTGTCACCTGAGTTTTTGATCTTAGCCATTCTCACTGGTGTGAGGTGAAATCTCAGGATTGTTTTGATTTGCGTTTCCCTTATGACTAAAGATGTTGAACATTTCTTTAGGTGTTTCTCAGCCATTCGGCATTCCTCAGCTGTGAATTCTTTGTTTAGCTCTGAACCCCATTTTTTAATAGGGTTATTTGTCTCCCTGTGGTCTAACTTCTTGAGTTCTTTGTATATTTTGGAAATAAGGCCTCTATCTGTTGTAGGATTGGTAAAGATCTTTTCCCAATCTGTTGGTTGCCGTTTTGTCCTAACCACAGTGTCCTTTGCCTTACAGAAGCTTTGCAGTTTTATGAGATCCCATTTGTTGATTCTTGATCTTAGAGCATAAGCCATTGGTGTTTTGTTCAGGAAATTTTTGATATGATATGTTCTTATGGGTCTGCCTCCTTCAACTCAATGTAATTTGTGAAATTTGTCCATAATGCTGCTTGCCGTTACAATCATTTATTTTAATAAATAATGTTTTGAAATGTTCAGTACTGGATAGGGTATCCTACTGGGTGATGCTCCTTTGAGTTCTCTGCAGTCTGCCACATCCCGAAATATGCTACCACCAACGCTCCTGTGTGTTTTGATGAAGATACGAACACATTTCTGTTAAGGGTGGGACTTGTTTGGTCATTGAATATATAGAAGTTTTATTTGAATATATAAAATTTTATTTTTAATTTCCAAATTTTATATTTCAAACTATGAACATATAGATTCTCTCAGATTGCAAAAGGAAAGGCAGTTGGGTATTTTCCCAAATGACAGTATGATGCTCTCTATGCTCAAAATGCTTCTTAATAGAGTTGGTCTTATATATTTCATCTGTTATGGGCAGTTTAACCTATTTTTCAGTGTCTTTTGATTTACATAACTTTTGGTAACTTTAATCACCATAAGGTGACATATAGGTGACTACATTTTTAATAGACATAAAAACTGACCTTAAAAAGCCTCCTCTAATTCTTTAATAATCTGGAGTTCTCTTTCTACTCATGCAGTGTAGGTAGGCTGCCTAGGCAGTAGGTATATGGTTGTTTGACCCAATTTTATAGAATAGTAAATGTGTATATTTGGGTTTTGTGCTTGCCAAGAGGGATGGCTTTTGTGCATTCCTAGACTTTCTTCTCTGGGGACTTTTACCCCTGTTCATTGCTAGCACTCACTGGCTATGATATTGACTTGCCGCCCAGATTTGCCATACATTGTGTTAGCAGTTATTATCCAGGCATCATTCCAATTGTACGACAAATGCAATTAGGGCAAAATATAGACCTTGTACATTTCTGTGTCTCCTACATCACTTGCCGCCCATAGTAAACTTTCTGTAATGTTTGCTCTACTCTTACTTTAAAGAGAAGACAACTGCATCTGAAGTCTTCACGTTATTATCACATATAATTAATGGTTTTACTAGCAGTTGTATCATCCATTCCATAATACTGAATTAAGGTAAGGGAATATGGGAGAAGGGAATATGTGGCAGTGGAATTGCAACCTAGAGGTAGAAAAATGTGTTGGATCTGACATCATAATTGATGTGAGGGGAAAAATGTGTGAGTTCAAAATTTTACCGTCTCTTGCTAGGCATCAGTAAACTTTTATTCCAGTTGCAATAGCTCAGTTAGAGTCCAACTATCCAGACTTACTAAGATAAGAACAATGCAAGACTTAAACATACAACTAAGAAAATCACACAGGCTTCTTAAAGGAAATGTGTGGGGCTCCCAAGGAGCCACATCCACCTTTACAATTAAACTTGATGCTATGACAAATTGCAATCTCATCTTGACTGAGTCACTGATGGTCACAAGTCATTTCAAAGTCTGTGAACTTTTATGTAAGATGGCATTTCTCTTAAAATCCAATTCTATGACTAAAGTAAATATTAGCAGCCCTCAGACTTTTTAAAGGACGTGCTCATTTCTTAGATTTTTAAAAGAACATTATTTTCTTTCATTTCACTGTAGAGATGGAGAGCACTGATAACTCTTAATGTTAAGAATAGAAGATAAATTTACATTAAAGCAAATTCAATCTTGAATACATGGAGAGATACAGCCATGGTTCTGCTGGCTTCCCACCTTTTCAGGAACTTCCAATGAGATTCATGAGCTAATAAAAAGATTCTGAGAAGAAAAGCTTTACCTTTGTTTTGGTCTTGCTGCAGATCTAAGGGGCCTATATGCCTCATGGTTATGGTTAAATAAATATTATGGAAGGGCTCTCTTCTGGACTGAGCTCCTATGGTGTTCGCCAACAAGCCAGACTGACAGGAGTCACTTGTATATGCCTCATGGTTATGGTTAAATAAATATTATGGAAGGGCTCTCTTCTGGACTGAGCTCCTATGGTGTTCGCCAACAAGCCAGACTGACAGGAGTCACTTGTGATAACTGTCACATCAAAGCAAAACCTGAAGGAAGCAGGTAGATGCCAAGATAGGGCTTCCCAGAAAACTAGAAATTACAGTACGATAAAGAAGTGATCACTGATTTTACTTTTACAAAAAAAGCCTCATGAGATACCTGACACCATTTGATATTTTTATACTGTTCTTTTCAGTGCCTTCATAGTCCATGTATACTGTTCATTTATTGGCCAGTATACTTCTCATCCTATTGTGTAGAACAGAGACTACCATAACTAATTAGCCTTCAATAAGCTTATGGTTGGACTGAATTGGTAAGGTGTTTGCTATGAATCCACTCCCTGTGTAAAAAGTCAAAACTAACAAATAAGAAAGAAAAAAAAAATAACAGACGCAGTGCACTGACACGCACCTGTAGTCTCAGTGCTGTGGGGGAGGGGGTGTGAATACAGAAAGATCCCAGGTTTAGCCAAATAACTGAGCTCCATGTACTGTGAGAGACCTTATCTCAAAAAAAAAACATAAGGTAGAAAGTGATCAAGTGAGAAATACAGCATTTCTCCCTGGCTTTCACAGACACCCAATATGCAAACATGCACACAAACATGAACACAGCTGCTGTTGCTGTGAATTGGAAGCAAAACATTCTATAAAATGCACTTTAAAGGTTTCAAGAAACTTGATATGCACACACACACACACACACACACACACACACACACACACACACATCTGTTATTTCTGTCTGATCCACATAATTCTTTTAGAATGCACAGTAGTTTCTTTATACTTCTCTGTATTGGAATACCAGTTTGAAACAACATAAATGGGGAGGAACACAACTTAGCCCAGAGCGTCAGTCCACTGTGGTGGACAAAGCGTGGTGCAACAGTACTGCTCATGTCATGAAAGAGAAACAAGCAGAGGGAAGGAGATGTAATAGCTCTCCGGCCTTTCTCTGTTTTCCCCTCAGTCACTCCTGACCCAGGAGACTTACTACCCACAATCCGGGTGTGTTTCTTCCACTTAGCTGATTCTCATAGATCCACCCAGAGGTATGCCTCACCAGTCTCCCAGGATGCCGGTGATTGTAGATCCAATCAAGCTGACAGTGGTATTAGCTGATATAACTTCCTACTTTGGCGATAATGTCAGAGAGAAGCCTACAGATATTCTTTTATCCATGTATTGCATACTAACTGTCTTAGGTAGGGTTTTACTGCTGTGAACAGAGACCATGACCACAGCAACTCTTATAAGGATAACATTTAACTGGGGCTGGCTTACAGGCTCACAGGTTCAGCCCATTATCATCGCGATGAGAACATGGCAGCATCCAGGGAGGCGTGGTGCAGGAGGACTGAGAGTTCTACAGTTTCATCTGAGGGCTGCTAGCAGAATATTCACTGTATGCAGTTAGAATGAGAATCTTAAAGCCCATGCTCACAGTGACATACCTCCTTCAAAAAGGCCACACCTCCTAATAGTGCCACTCCTCTGGCCAAGCATATTCAAACCAAAAGAAACTTCTTAGATGCTCATTGGTAGGTTTAACAAAGGGTGAAGTTAGAGACTAATTGTGTAAACGAGAAGAGTGGTCTGTGCTACTATTTGTGATACCTCCAGACCTTCAGGAAGATGTAAAGTGCTCAGACAACTCAGGGGTTTGAGTCATTGTTAGTAGTGCTGGGAAGAAAAGAGTTTTGATCTATGAATTGTGAGTCTTTAGTCTGAAGTGGAGTAGTATATTTTGAGACCAGGCTTGCTATTAATGCCAAATACTAAAATCATGCAGGCACTATTAGTTACTTTCCTGAATCCTATGACAAATTACCTGACAGAATCAACTTAAGGGATCAGAGGATTATCTTAACAGTTTGAGAGGTGACAGTGCATCATGGCGGGGAAGTAAGGTACAGCCTTGGCTTAGTCTATGCTCATGGTAGCCAACCAAGAAGCATGGAGTTTAAGCCATACCCAGAGGTAGATATAGTCTGCAAATAACATTTTCACTGGTCCACTTCAGTTCTGGAGCCATCTATTACAAAGGCCTCCACCATTTTACATAACTGTACCATGAGTTCAGAACCAAGCATACAAATGCATAGACTTTGTAAGATTTTTCAGATTAAAGACTAACACATTTATAATAGATGATCTATACCATTGTCTGCTTTAATTATTTTTTTTTGTTGGTAACTCAACACCTGGCTACCCAGGGTGGTCTTCTTGAAGTCTGACTCAGTCAACTAATATTTACTGAACAACTGGAAGAAGCCAGCCACTGCCTGGTTGCTAAGGTTGTAGAGGTAAACAGCATTGCCTCTCCCCATTAAGTTATTCAGTCTATTAGTTTGGAAATGGTAATAAATTCCTGTCTCTTGACAAACTTCTTAATACTCAAAAATGATACTTGTAGCTATAAAGTGGAGTCTGGAAGAGAAAAGGCAGAATGTTCAACCTAAAAGTGACAGAGTCTAAGACACAGGTGACGACAAGTCGTGTTCAAATTCATCTAGGTTTTTAAAGGCAGACTTTAGTTGGCATCAGACTTGGGCCAGCAATTTATATGATATTGTGAATTTCTCAGTCCCACCTTAAAAGTGGTACAAGTTCTATCAGTTATCAAGGATTGCCTACCTTCCCCTCGGGGACACTACATTTTCCCACTACTACTTTTCCAGTATGAAGAAAGCATTTTCTTTTGAGTGTGATGCTATTTCGAGTGACCCTTTGCTAAGTTTCCTTCTCACCATCCCTGGCAGCTCCTTGGTTTTTTTGATATCATTTGCCTTATACATTTTTTACCATTTTCCAATAAAGTTCGGCTTTCCTATTGACTGCTTCAAGGTTACAGTTTAGAAAAACACCAACCACTACATCCTTATTTGTATTTTCTTCTGGGGAATAAAAGTTACTAAAAACCCTCCAGAGGAGGCGGGTCCATTATCTTGTAGACTATGACAACTGAGTTTAATTTTGGAAAGATGACCAAGAGTCACACCTGTATCTGGTAGTCATTTGCCCATAGTAGAGTCTAGTAGTATCTAGGCTGGAGTCAGAGTCACAGTCAACCAAAAACCATCAGTCTTCAAGGAAATACCTGGTACAAGTTACTGAAGAGTATTGCTTAGCTTATAGTCTTGAAGTTCAAAGTCTAAATGGCATATAGAAGGCTCCACAGCAAGGCTAAGCCTTTGCTGAATTACTGTATGGCTTGTATCCAATGGTGAAGAAAGGTTCTGTTTTGAACTAGGAGCAGATGGACCAGGAAAGGTTAGGCTTGGTTCTTTGCTCAAAGTTGCCTCCTAGGAACTCAAGGCATCAGTTGAGAACTATATGTTCCATGGTCCTAATGACCTAAGAATTTCTCACCAGACCCTATTGGAATTGTTAGTGGTAGCTGTTTATGTATGAATATGCAGCTATACATGTACAAGTATTTGTGTATGCCCATGTGTGTGTGGGCATTACATCTGAAAGCTAGAGGTCAACTTTAGGTGTCATTCCTCAGGAGACATCTACCTCACTTTTTTTGCATTTTTGGACTGTGTCTGTCCCTGGGACCTGGCTCACTAAGTAGGTTAGGGTAGTTGACCAGAAAGCCTCAGGAATCTGCATGAGTACATGCCAGTACTCCCAGCTCCTCACATGGGTTCCAGGCCTCAAACTCTAGCTCCCATAGCAACATTTCAACATAACAATATCTATATAGCCCAGCTTCTAGGCTCCACCTTTTAAAAGCCCCACATTACTTGCCAATGTCTCCATTCTGGGAGCCATGTCTCTAATCCCAATTGTCCTTGCAGAACAAGCAAGACCTATCCATATGATAACTGAAATAGTGTGGGACTGTCGCTTTGAGCAAACTAAGTCAAAATCATGATGGAGAGTTTTGGGTTTTAGAAAAATCAAATAGGAAATGGAAAATACAAAGGAAATAGATTTTCTCATGAATTAACAAGCACTGGTGAAGAGTTTGAATAGAAATCACATGATTTCCACTGTCAGCTTTTCCTTGACTACAGGATCATTTCCTTTATCCTCCGAGCCATTCCCAGGGGACTTAGAAGGAAATAGAATGTAATCCATGCAAATATAACTGGAGATTTCTATTTATACCTCTAAGTGATAAAATAAGTTCATATTTCATGAAATTAAATGGGAAAATTTCCCTGTTGACTACAGGGATGATCCTAGAAATGCTAAGCTTATTCTAGAAGGCTGTTTAATGAAGTAGAAACCAAGGCGATATTCAACATCTCTCCTACATTTACTCATATGGGGGAAAGGCATACTTGTAATGTTACCATCTCTGGGTGGATTTTATGCGATTACATATATAACCTGATCTTATGAGTGCTGCATTTAGTTTTGAGCACACATTATGTGCAATCCTTAGTGGTAGTAGCCTTGTCACTATCGTTTGACATTGGAGCTGTCTTACACAAATACTTCTTCACATCTTCCTGTCTCTAAGCCTCCTACAGCTAAAGAAGGACATTTGGACTGCTCTCCTGTACAGAATTCAAGTGCTAAAATAGCTTCTACCATTGTTATTTCACTCTCCCTCCACCTTCCACCTGTTAACTCTATACTCCATTTGCAATTGTGTTTACTGAGATCTTAGTTGAAGTGTAAGATAGAAGGAATTGGATGACTCTCATTGATGTTAAAGCTTGAAGTGCTCCGCGATATTAGTCTCTTTCAAAGAATAAATGTTAAATATAGCCCTCTAGCTGGGAAAACTCATAAGGCATGAAGAAAGAATAACTGTTTCTAAGAGGGAGTCAAGAGACAAAACAGACCGGAAATCCTGAGTTAGAATTATCTCTCTCTCTCTCTCTCTTTCTTTTTAAAGTAAGTTGAAGTACTTAGACTGGGTGACCTCATCACATGTCAATGCTGTTCTATCTAAATGAGGGAATGTAACAGTTTCTGAACTCTTTCAGTTCTAAAACTTACAAAATAAAATGAAGTTTCGGTGCTTTCTTGTGTGTGTGTGTGTGTGTGTGTGTGTGTGTGTGTGTGTGTGTAAGAGGGGGGACACTATTGGATATCTCCAGGGGATGTGAGACATTCTGGTTCTAGAGGATATTACAAAGTCCTTCTCTGAAGCTCTGAAAGTTTTTCTTGCCGAACTATTGTCATGAGAAACTCTTTCTCAGAGTTGGAGGATGTAAGTGAAAGGTTATATATAGGGCACAGGTCAGAGTCTTGAGTGTGAACACTGAGATTTCCAAGTTCTTGTCGCCAGGAACAGAGAATTGGATCAGACACATATGAATAGTGGTAGAAATTGATACTTTTACTACAAAGAGGAATGTTTAAATGGTGAGCCCAAAGGGAATGGCACTACTAGGAGGTGTGACTTTACTGGAGGAGGTGTGACCTTGGAGGAAGTGTAGGCTTTGTATAGGTGGGCTTTGAAGGCTCCTATGCTCAAGCTCTGCCCAGTGTGAAATCACACTCCCCTCCACTGCCTGCTCATCAAGATGTAGAACTCTTGGCTCCTCCAGCACCATCTCTACCTGGATGCTTGATAATGGACTGAACCTCTGCAACTGCAAGCCAGCCCCAGTTAAATGTTTGTCTTTCTATGAGTTGCCTTGGTCATGGTATCTCTTCACAGTGTGGAAACCCTAAGACACAGAGTTTTTATTTTGCTCCCCCATTTCTCTGATACTTCCTCGTAGCTGGATAGGGAGGGTTTCCAGTGTTTCTACCAGCGGGTTTATTTCTCATGTTCTCCAGGCTCTTTACCCATCAAACTCCTGACCATTAATGTTGTGGTGAGAAAATACAACTCCATTTTCCTTTTAAATATTCCTACATCCTGCCTTTCATCACTGAAGTTATGTGATTAACAGGGAAATACCTACCATTTGCAATACTTGAGTCTGATGATAGACATTGGTCGTCCCACTAGGTCAAAATTAATAATAAACATCAATATAGAGTAGAAAATAAAAGGAAATGAGAACTACCCACAAAGTTTAAAAACATTATAAATTTCGGAAAACTGCAAAAACAATACTCTTATTAGCTGACACTCCTACTTCATGATTTTTGTCCATTTTTTTGACTTCTTCCTTTGCCAGTGACTTAGAAATTTAGAAATGGCAATTATAATAATGTATAAAGAAGGAATTTAAATCTTGCCCTGGCATACTGAATGAAATTATCATTGCTTTAGGATTTCTTTCTTCCTTTTCACCTCTCAATTGGGACTACTGTGTAAACCTTTGAAATTATTGAGAAATATTGGGAAATCATTATTACAGTTCTTCCATATGCATACAATAGTATCTCAAGATGTTCCAGGTGGCTCAGTGACATATATTTAACTCAAATTTAATTGGCAGATATGGGCTCATGGAAAAACAGGAAACTTGTGGACATATTTGCCTCAGGGAGTGGGGAGGTGTGGTGGGGTAGGGGTAGAGGGTAGGGACATCATCTTGGAGATCAGGAAGAGGGAAGGGAATGGGGAACAGTCTGAGGATTAGTCTGGAGGGGATGTAACTAGATTGTGACAAAAGATTAAATATTAAAAATAATAATAATTAATTTTATAATTCAAAAAGAGCTAATGATTGATTCCTGTGTGTCTGATGCCTTCTTTTATTTTTTACTTGAGATAGACAGAGATAAGAGAGGCAAAGGAATGCTGGCTATTATTTGCTTCTTAGTTTTCTATTTGCATAGTACTTTGGGGGGATGGTCTCTTTTTCTTTCTTAGTCTCACACAGAGGTCTTTCAAGTCGGTCAAGTGCAGATCTTTCTCTCTGGGAGACTTCATCCTTTCTTCATAAAAATGTACCCTGCAAACACATGTGTGTTCACAGAGGTAGCTTTCCAGCCATTCTGTCTCTTCAGTCAAATCAGGAAACAGTGATTCTGGGTTTGGAAAATTCCCATAATCAGTTGATAGAACCTTTAAGCAGTTTTCAGTTCTTCATCAAGGCAGAGAAAAACCTCTGAACATATTTTGAGGGCGAAGAAAAAATCACACCAACAACAGGTATGTACAATGTGTGTACAAGAAGATTTTAGTACATTTTATGTAGAAATTAAATAGTTTGGAGTTTTTCCTTCTGTTTATTCTTCAAAAACTCATGTTGTACTTGCCACAGCCAAGAGTTATATTACAAGTAAGTATAAATTCACTGGTCATATTTTAGCCATTTAATATCTTATCAGTTTTTTTACTCCCTCTCTATACTTAATTCATAACGCCATATGCTTTTTACATCTGGCATATCAAACAACACTAACCATATGTAAGTGAGTCAGCTATAGTTCATTTTGCTAAGTTCAATTATTTCCAATTTAAATCTCCAAATTCATGACTAAAATTTAGACATTTTCATGACTAAAATTTAGAAGTGTGTACTTGTAAGTGTGTATGTGTAAGAGAGAGTGTGGTGTGTATGTGTGCATGAGAGAGTGTATGTATGTTGTATTTGTGTGAGAGCAAGTATATGGGGTGTGTGTGGTGTGTATGTGTGAGTGTGTGTGTGTGTGTGTGTGTGTGTGAGAGAGAGAGAGAGAGAGAGAGAGAGAGAGAGAGAGAGAGAGAGAGAGAGAGAGTCACTCTACACTTTACTATTTTAGGCCCGGTCTCCCAGGTTCCAGTGGGTTGTCCATTCACTGAGCTGAATAGTAATCTCCAAGATCACCTGCCTCCTCTCGCACCCACTCTCCTTACAGGGTTGCACTACTGGGGCAGGTTTCTTCCATTCTTTCACAGAAACAAATACATTTGAAGTCTCCTAGTAAATTTTTATGTACAATTATCTTTTTATTTTCCAGGTATTCAAGGAACTTTGTGCTCATGCTCAGTAGCTAATGCATTGTTTTGAAGGCTTGAGTTTCTTCTTTTGGTGTCAGGTATTACTAGATTTGCAAATCAGATGAAAAAAATGAGGATATAATATAGAATAATTTTACTCTGACTTTCATATGTTCTATGTATATGCACATGGGTACATGTTTGTGCATACGTGGAGGTGAGAAGACAGATGGCCAGACTTGGTGCTTTCCTTGCATCACATGGGTCCTGTGGTGCAGGAAACAACACTGTGGAACTCAAGTCATCTGTATTGGTGGCGAGCACCTTCGCCTGCTGAGCGCTCTCACCTGCCTGATTTTCGTATTGTAAATCTTTAGAACAAATCTACAATCATTTCTTACACACACTTCAAACCGTGTGAAAGGTTAGAGCTAAACAAGGAACAATAGAGCTGTGAATCATATTCACAGACAAAGAGAACTATGAGGCACTACAGGGCAGGTTCACACTGCTAGGACACCGGAAGCCAAGGCTCTTGTGAACTGTAGCTGGGTCAGAGTGCTCCTAGGCAGTGCTGTGAAATCACAGGGCACGTAAGGTGAGTGTGAGTAAAGCCCCTGCAGAGAGCCACCAAAATGGGAGCACAGTGTAAATAAAAACCACTGTCCACTGTATGGCAGGGAAAGAAAGAGCAGTGACTTGTATGAATAGCTTTAATTCCTGCTAACACCTAACTTAAAGTAAAAGAGGAAGAAGAAGCTCACTGGCAGTAACAGAACAAAGGGTAGATAATACCCTCTGTCCCTCAAGTTGAAAAGTGATAAGGAAAGAGAGAATACATCTAAAATTATCCTCTTAAAAATCAAACATCACTCTTCTATCTGCAACACAGCCATACAGGGTTTCTCATGGTGCTCTAAAGACCTCAAACAAGGCTTTTAAAATGTTTACCTGGGCTTCTGTGTCCTGGCTTCCTCAGCCCTTCCCTTACCACCTTTCACTCCTCTCACGGTCCCCTTGGCCTGTTCACTCTGAGCTCTCACACCATGAATGTTATGTACGCTCAGCTCTTCATTTGTTGTAGCCTTGCCTCGACAGGAGCTGATATACATGGGTTCCATTTTTAGTCTGGCATTCACGGAGATCTAAAATATACACTGAATACATGAATTGATTCTGTTGAGTTATAGACCTAATCTCACCCTTCAGACACAATGTTTTGCCAATGTAGCAGTTCCACAAGTGACAACATTCACCAGTATTTCCCAGGGAGAGAAGTAGACTGACCTGGCACCCTTGGGAGGTTTTTGTTAAAGCTTCATCCCAACATGTGCAGACCCAAACAGAAGTCAGACCCAAAGAAGCCCGCAAGAGTTGAGTGTGCAACAAACCGGTCACCCAAAAGAGCTCTATAGTGAGGACCATGGCAAACAAAATGAAATGAAGGACTCGGTCTAGAAGGAGATAGTTTCACGATAGTGTTTTAGATGTTATTATTTGTAAAATACTATTTTAAAATACTATGGCACACAATAATAGAATGAAATCAGGAATCCAAGGAAGCAAAGTTTTAAGGAGAACAGTATTGTATAAAATTATTTAAACAATGCCAATCCACGAAAAATATTTATTAGAAGAAAAACAGTCACACAGTTCTGGTACACTGGAGCAAGTCTGGATAATCCAAAGGCTTATTAAGTTTAAAACAACTAGAACAGGAATGGTAGGTACTGGAGGGACCACAGAATTAACATCCAATCACTCTCTGTCCCCCATCTCATCTCTCCTTTCACTACCACCGAACTATATCCTTAGACCTGAGCTTCAATTTTATTGAGTCTCTAAGAACTTTGACATAGTTCTTTTTGACAATCAACAAGTGTTTTCAGAAATTTCCTGCAGTTCACTGAAGTGACTGTTGGCTCCCTGTAGCTCCTTCCTCTAAGCCCTCTGAGCCACCACTTTTTTGCTGGTTCTTTGTCTCCGTAATCTGACTTTCCTGAACATACCATTGGAGACTTTATCTTCTATTATCATATATAAAAATACAACTGGACTAAAAGCTAGGTATATATAGAGATAGATAGATAGATAGATAGATAGATAGATAGATAGATAGATAGATAGATTATTTGGTGTAGAGAGATCACACTGGCCATCTAAGAGGTTGGTCTTCCTTCCAAGATTATGCTGAGATGGACTTAAGTTACCTTGTTTTCTGGTATCAGCTGCTTCTTAGGGAACTCCATTCTGCTAAAATGGTTCAGAAGAGGCTAAAATGGGAGATGACACTTCCTCGAAGCTTTTTGCAAAGCACATATACACTGAACATTTTAAACATGTTTTATACACTCAAATTTTCTTCTATATGGGTTGAATGTAGGCTTGGTGGTGGTGTGCATGAGTCTGCATAAAACTCCGTATCCATAGATAACATGGATATTCTTGACCTCAGATTAGACTTTCAAGGAACCAGGGTTAGAATTTTTTAGAGGAAGCTCTGTGGTCGGAAGTTACTGAAAGCTTTTACAAAGAAAATATTGGGCTACAGTGATGGCTGGTATGTAAACTCCAGTGGTCTTGAAACTGACCAGGATCGAACAAGGAAGACTTCTTTCTTCTGGACAGACCATAGTAATATTTAAGTGGAAAACAAGCAGTGTTCCCTAGTTACTTTAAGACACTGCAGCTTGACAAAAAAACTGACAGTGGTCACAGCAGGGGCCCAGAGGGCATCTTCTAGAATGTCTATTTGTTTGTTTGTTTTTTATTGGATAATTTTATTTACATTTCAAATGTTATCCCCTTTCCCTGTTTCCTGTCCATAAACCTTCTATCCCATCTCCCTCCTGCTTCCTGTATGAGGGTGTTCCCCCACCCAATCACACACCCCTTCCTGCCCCCCATATTTCCCTACACTGGGGGATCCATTATTTGTGAACAGTGCTCGTAGAGAGTTCCCCTCCAAGAAACACCGTCAAGGCTGTGGTTGAGAAGTTCTAAGCTGGACCTTTCAGATAAAAATGGCATCTGATTGTTCTCCAGGCCCTGGGTGGAAGATAGTACTGTTAACCTGGGTAGATGGGGTTAGTTTTCCTCTTCATAATGCACACGTCCTAACATATGACCAAACTCAAGATGCTTTCATTGCTCCATTTTAGAGATGGACAAGCAAGACACGAAAAGGAGTAGGACCTCATCCAAGATGAGGCAGTTATAATCAGACCCAGGCAGCCCAGCCAGATACTCATCTTGATATGATTTGATCAGCATCTAAATTCAGTGAGGACATCAGAAGAATCGCTCTGCTTTTATTCCAATAATTGCTCCATGAAGTGGAAATACATGGCTCCTGAGAATGTTTACATGTTAGTGTGAGTCACTAACTGGTGGTAAGGTATCTCTAGCATTTTACAACAAATGACTCATGCAAAAAAATCCACCATTTGGCTCTGTAAAAAAAGGGAAACTGCCTATGTACACAAGATTGTGATAATATTTATTTCAACAAAACACTTTGAGACTGTTCATTTTTATACCCAGGGGTTTGGAAACCCGGACATTGGCTTAGCCCAGCTAGTGTAATCTATTTTGGTATTAGTGTTCTCCCTTTTACTAATGAAATTAGCTTTAGGCAAAAGGGCAGTCTGTATTAAATCAAGTGTTTTCACTGCAGGGTTGTTTATCTTAGTTAAATTTGTATCCAAATTGGCTCCTGGAATACAAATTCCTGTCGATTGAGAGGTTTAGGAAAGTTGAAAAGACAAGGCTCATTTTCTCAAGCAATTTTAAATCCTAACCTCATATGTCATCATTTTCAATTGATGTTTGAGGCCATAGACCACCTCCCCTTCATTGTCATTCAGGTCTAAAATGGCAGGCTGAAGTTACTGAACTCTACTAACCACTGCATTGAGGATAAGTTACTCCATATATCTGACTCTTTCACATAGACAAAGGTTTGTCTTTGCATCAGCTTCCTTTTCAGGAGAGGCTTGCCCATTTAAAAAACCCACAGCAAGCCCATCTGTACCATGCGGCCTCAGCTAGAGTGGGAACGTTGGTGTAGAAGGCAGTTTGATTGTAGAGATGCTGGCTAATTAAGACTATTAGCAAGTAAAGATTATCTATGTAAAGATGTCTGAAAAAAAAATTCAGACTCCAATGCCCCTCTTTCACCAAGTTTTGCACACTTTCCCAGCATGCCCTGCCTCAGGATGACATGGCATTCTGAAGAAACACATCCCAGACATAGCTAATTTTCTTCCTTTATATTTGTACCTCCAGGCCTGTGCATTCTGATTCGGAATGAGCACAGCATCTGGAAGTGGCAGAATCATCACGTTTTGTATTTGTTGACTTTGATTTTTTAAGATAAAGCTTAGAACTGGAGATATGGTGCCCCAGTTAACTGTCTCGTGAAGGACAGGTTCCTAGAACGCTTATCAGGTGGCTCACAACCATGGGTAACTCTAAGTTTAGGAGATCTGATGCCTTTTGCCTTCTATAGACTCTTCATGTATATAATACACATCTTATATTTAATTAATTAAATCTTTAAAAAGACAAGTACCTACAATGTGACAGTGTGGTTGTTCAGGTACTTTTAAAATTATTTTGAAAGGAAATTTCAAATATGTAGAAAAAATTTCAAAATGTTAAACAATTAAGATTTCCATACAACTTCCATCAAAAATGGTCACTTTTTTTATTTTGAGCCAGAGTCTCATGTGTAGCCCTGGCTGGCCCTGAACCTCTGAGTACCTCTGCGTGGTGATCCAATATTATGAATATAGCTTACATTCTAAGAGACTGGAACTTTCACTGGTTCTCACAGCTAGAGTTAATAATACCCCTTGAGGTCGCATAAGTCTTCAGACCGATATGCTTATGTGCGCTCCTTGTTTAACATGACTGTAGGAGAACAACATGGCAACCAACCTCATTTGCTTTGGATTTCCCACGTAACCAACTTTTAAAACTAAGTTAATACATAGATGTAATCTTAAATTACATGGTCTTCCATGCCCCTGACTCAGAAAAATGCATATGTCTCATTTGCTAAATGCAGCGAATACAGACTGTGAAAGCAGTCTTCTAAAATGAACATCCACTGTAAATGTTGAACACAACATGTATGTACTGGTTGATAAATAATGGCATTTGCTTGTTTTCTGGGTCAGTTGGGGTCAGTTAGAACCAATGATTTAATCTTGAGTAAAACTCCATTAAACGTTTCTGGAAGAGTACCACTCCTTTACCATGTGATGCTTCTGTACTGTTCAGTAGGGAACCGTCGATAGGGACAGACAGACATATAGAGACAGTCACAGAATCAGACAGTAGATGTGAGAGAAAGATTCACAATGAGCATTCTTCAGGCAGGCACAGATTCAGACTCATAACAGACAGAAAGAAAACATAAGGCACAGGTATCACAAAGTAAACAGTTAAAATCTAGACTTTCTCTTAGGTGACTCCAAGGGAAACTTTGTATTTCTTTCATTAACCTGATTTTCATTGACTTTTGATTGATTTCCTTAATGTGATTACCTCCAACTGGTAACTTGGAGTAAATCACCAGTGTGTTTAATCCATGCACTTTTGCCTCCCCAGTGCTGGTATCAAAGGCCTGGCCACAAAGCCTGATATTAAGTACATTTTAACATACCACATTGGCCTTATTATTGTTTTTCTTTTTCTGAAGTTTGCTATATGAAACATGTAGTATATTTAACATGCATATATGGTGTGTATTTCTGTTCTGCTTGAGAAAATTTACAGGCTTTGTGCTTCATTCATTGGTTAACTATTTTGTTGCTACTTTGAAATAATTATAATATAAAAGTCAAGACAATACTCCAATTATCTTCAATATCTACTATAGCATATACGTTACAGATGTAGGATGCATGTGAAGGATTCAGATGTGGGATGCAGGTCTAGGATGCAGGTGTGGGATGCAGGTGTAGGATGCAGGTGTGGGATGCAGGTGTAGGATGCAGGTGTAGAATACAGGTGTGGGATGCAGGTGTGGGATGCAGGTGTAGAATACAGGTGTGGGATGCAGGTGTAGAATACAGGTGTGGGATGCAGGTGTGGGATGCAGGTGTAGAATACAGGTGTGGGATGCAGGTGTAGGATGCAGGTGTAGAATACAGGTGTAGGATTCAGATGTGGGATGCAGGAGTAGAATTCAGGTATGGGTTGCAGGTGTAGGATGCAGGTGTGGGATGCAGGTGTAGGATGCAGGTGTAGAATACAGGTGTGGGATGCAGGTGTAGGATGCAGGTGTAGAATACAGGTGTGGGATGCAGGTGTAGGATGCCATGAAGACTTCTGTTTTCCTATTTTATTTCCCTACTTCTTGGACCTTCCTTGACCTTCACGACATTGATATTTTTTGAGAGCCTAAGCCACTGAATTAGTCTCAGAATGTTTCCAGGTGAGTGTTAGCCTTACACACCACTCCTTATGGTATATAGTGGTGTTATGGGCTTGTCAGTACACCATAGGGAACAGTTTGTCTCTGTACCAATGATGTTATTTTGATGACTTTGCTGCTTTGTAATTTATACCCCATTCAGCTCTTTACTCTCTGTTAAATAATCCTTTAGTGCCATGAGTTCAGAAACTGTATCAAATTCAGACTTTCTGTGCCATTCATACTGGCTTTCCTAGACTTGGATGTCCCAACCTAGTCTTCCAACTCTCCTTTCACCCTTGCCAAACCTGAATTTCTGAAACTCAAGCTTTCCTAAGGCATTCTTCACCCTTTAGTGACTAGGCCCTTCAGTTCCACTCCGTACTTTACAGTACCACACAAGCAACACCAATGCTTATGACAACTGTTCTCTACCTGTGGATCTTGACCCCTTTAGGGTCAAATGATCCTTTCACAGGGGTCAACAAAGACCCCAGAAAACAAAGGTATTTACATTATGGTTCATAATAGTGGTAAAATTTATACTTATGAAGTAGCAACAAAAATAATTTTATGGTTGAGAGTCACAGCGTTAGAAAGTTCGAGAAACACTGGCTTATGCTAACCTGTGTAGGAAGATTTCCTTTGGTCAAACAAACATAGAAATCTATTATTATCACTATACCTTGTAAACTATATATTAGCAAATTAGACAGAAATTATATGGATAACAAATTCAGAATGTGTTAAATGTGCCTTTTCTTTTCAGTTGCCAGTTCATTGAAAGTAACATAAGAGATAAGCGATCGATGAAGCTGCCGTTCTGTCATGTACCCTTTGGAAAACACAACCTTGCAGCTGCCTGGCTGAGGTTGTCTTCCAGAGATCGTTGTGTCTTCTCCTTTTCACCAGCTCAGAGACTGCTCCTCTGCATACATCATTCCTTCTTCTCCATCAGCCACACTAATGCCCCCTGGTCACATGCACATTCATGACTTCTTACTGAACACACATGGTTCTGTTTGCATGACTGTGTTGCAGGCATGTCCACTGTGCTGCCTCCTTCCTTCCAGCCATCCAGATTCCTGTTTAGGACTCCAGTTCCAATGATCTTTTCCTCCCAGTGTCTTTTTCTCTTCTTTCCACTCTTTTCTTTCTTCTGAGGATCCATGTGTTGTCTTAAACTATTGGGACTACTAAAACAAAATGCCACAGACTGGTGGTCTTATAAAACATGAAAATTTAGTTCGAACAGTTCTGATATTGAAAACCCAAAATCAAGATGCCAAGGAGACTGTGGGTCTGATGGGGCTTGCTTCTTCATAGACATCCAACTTTCCCTCTCAGTGACAGATGGCCTCTTCGGTCTCTTTTATAAGAACGGTGAAGGCTTCACTCTCATCCCAAATTCCACCTCTTACTCCACTGGGGGAGGCGATTTCAGCATAAGAACTGGGGAGAATGTAAGCACTCAGATGATACTCGGGGATGGTTAACTGTTTGCATGCTTGCCTCCTTCTCTACACACTGGAGCTCATGTGCTCAGTGTACACCTTATAAATAATATCATAGTCCTTGGAGCTCAGTGAGCACTGGCAGCTGAGGAAATGAACAGCCCAGACCTGATCTTTGCTACCTGCCATTAGAGGGCTATCCACTGGTCCTTTACACCAGTTATACCTGGTAACGACATCACATGATTGACTATAAAGGAACTTTTCAACAGAGTCAACATTATAGTTATATGAAAACAGATTGCTTTTTATGCCTCTTCTCCTTTACCACATGGGTACTTTTTGAAATATTTGGTACAAGAGGAGAGGAAAAGGACTTGGCTTTCTTCCTTTGAGTAATAACCCAACCCAGGAGGCATCAGGCATATTTTCATCTCAAAAACTTAAGATTGACAAATTCAGAGTGTGTGTCCATAACATTGCTTAGCAATGAGAGAAAAATTTGGGACGCATGGGTATTCCATATTTTTGAAACATTAGTAATTCTCTATAATTTGGGGAAAATATATGACTTTGTGGCACTTACCTATTAGAGAAAATTTTAACTTTAAAATTTTTAGAGAAAATTTAAATTTCAGCCACCAATTTTCTGTTTTCTTGTTCACTCAAAAATGGCTTCAGTGTTTATTTTTACATTTTCAGATATGTTAGCCTTTGGTGAAATTCAAAAGGAAAGATAGCAACATCCAAGAGGCACAACTCTTTCCTCTGAAATAAAACTTGAAGCGTGACCACTCGTTATAATTCACTTCACTATGTAAGTGCGTGCTGCTGATAAGCAAACCCATATTTTCAGCTTAGTGTAAATCTGCAAAGAACATGGTGGTGAGCGACATTCTCACGTGTGTCTGTGACTTAGATAAACAGCCCTTATCATGAGAGTCTTTGCTTTCTTACAGCTAAAGCTGTGTTTCTTTTGACCTTTATATTTGTTCAAGAGAACTAGCCAAAAGCCTTGCCTGTGGTACCTATGTGTTCTCATGGCACGTCTTGCCCACTTCAACTCCCCACTGAACTGTTTCTATTACCTCTGTTGAAAAGCTGGGTCATCTAAAGAGGTCAAGACTGGGCTATTTCCTAATCAGAAGCCCCAGGGCTTTAGCATATGCAACTCAGTTCCTGTCCCTGTCACCAGACAATGTTTGAGGAGTAAACTTTTCCACCACATAGATTTTTTTTATATTGCCCTCTATTCTTTGAAATCAACTGTTGAGCTAAACTTTAGATTTGTCTTCTATTTAAATGCATTCCGTGTAGATTGTGGCACAGGACTAGGGTATATCATTCAACCTCCTTGTCAACTGTGATTCATTAGGAAACCCCTTTTACTGACTGCCAACAACGCAAGAGCTTGAGATACCAAGGTCTGAAGGATTGCAGATTTTGAGTGAGTTTGGACCTGGCAGAAACACACTGTTCATTCCAGGTTAGGGGGAGCGGAGCATAGTTTACTGTTGCAAGACAAGGTACAGCATTGTGTGTGTGTGTGTGTGTGTGTGTGTGTGTGTGTGTGTGCATGTGTATGTGTGTGTGCATGTGTATGTGTGTGTATGTATGTGTGTGTGTGTTTGTTTGTGTGTATCTGTGTGTCTGTCTCTATGTCTGCCTGCCTGCCTGTTTCTCTGTCTCTTTCCTATTTCCCCTCTTACATTTTCTCTCTCTCTTTTTCTGTAACATTTGAGGCATTGGTACCGTCCTGAAACTCTTTCCCCATTGTTAAGTGTTAAGCCAGTTAAATTCACTGCAGAACCATAGTACAGATCCAACACTTCAATCACAGTTGGACTTGGGATGCTGGAGTATGTGATGGCTTGAATCAGCATTACCATACAAGGCAGCTTTGAATTCCTCATGGTAACCTTTTATTACCGTTTTTAAGTCTCTAAGCACTGCCAAACATCTTGAACTTTGTGGAATGATTATAAACTTTATAAAGATAAACCTTTGATTCTACTTTGAAATTCTGCTACAGGGTGCCAAAATTACAATAAAATTGCATATATTTCAAAATCAAAGACCTATCAAACCATTTGGATCATTCAGTCCCAGAAAAAAAAGAAATGTTGGTTGGTACCATTGCACAACTGATAAATGTACATTGCTGACTTTCAGAAGAAAACTGAAAACTCAGACGTAGTGCATGTGGCTGCAGGGCTAGCTTGTTGTCTGCACTGGCTGCTTGCAGATTCCTTGCATATTTAGAAAGCCACCCCTTTACAATCTCGAAAACATTTGTTAGAAACACTTCATAATGCGGATTTGTTTCCCTTGGCACCTCGGCTGAGAGGATCTTACTTTCAGCTCATAATCGGAGGAGTTTTGTTAGGAATTTTTCTTGCTACAGAGCTCTGTCTGGCATTGAAGCTGGCCTCCCTGTCAGGTACAAATCCACATGGAACGATTCTTTAAGGAGTTATCTTCCCTGTGAAGGATGAGGTTCTTGCAAGATGAAATCATTCAGAGGGCAAATAGACAAGGCCCACTCCTTTTATGTGGTGTGGACATGGTGATCTGCCACAGTGGCCATCAAAGGGAAGAAGGAAGCCATGATGCTCAACAAGCCAGCGTGGTCTTGTGAATAGGGTTCAGACACTAGGCCTGGTTGTCACAGCCCCAATTCTAGCCCTTTTATCTACAGGCATGGCTGTGGCCAATGGTGGCCAACTGGCTTTTATCCTCAGTTCCTTTTTGTATGACAGAATGACTTACCTCGAGGTCTTGCTGTGAGGATTAAGTGATCAGGTTAAGGAGTCCAGAGCAGCTGAACTCAACTTGTGGGTCATGATCTTTGAGGAGATTCACAGGACACTTTCACAGAGGTCACATATCAGATATCCTACATATAATTTATTTACATTACTATTTGTAACAGTAGCAAAATTACACTTATGAAGCAGCAGTGAAGTGGTTGGGGGTTACCACAATATGAAGAACTATATTACAGGGTTGCAGTGTTAGGAAGGCTGAGGATATGTGCACTAAAGATTCTGCTCAAAAGAATATTAAGGCAGTTTTAGAAAGCAAAGAAAGACTGAATATGGACTGAGTTTGGGAAAAGTGTCAGCCTAAATTGCTTTCACTGGAAAAAACATGCTTCAAATTTGCCCCCCTCTCTCTTATAAATACACACACATGCACACACCTGTGCCAACATAAACATGCACACAGTTGCACACACACTGGTACAATCACATACACAAATACACAGGCACATATACTTATGTGTGTGCATAATACAGTCACACACATGCATGAGCATACACACATGCAGATGCATACAAACAAGTACAGTCACCTGCATCTACCTGTACCTGTGCAAAACACACACATGAGCAAATATACACACATGCATACACATAGGTCATTCTAATACCATTAACTCACCCTTCATCAACATCTAGACATCTTCTAACAAGGCTTGTAGAGCTGTCCAAAAAATATCATGGTAATGGGCAAGTGAAAGTTTCATTTCATAAGAAACAATAATTGTCTACAGTCTGCTAGGTAAATACTAAGTTTTTGTTGTCCAGTGATGCACACACTGCAAAGAAGCAAAGCTTCCCTGACAACATAGCTGTTGTTTTGTGCTTTGATTCAGATGAATAGAAGAACTGCCTAGTTTGGTTTTTTTTTCTTTGAGTAGTGATAATTTCATACTAGTGCCCTATAGCTAACTTGGGGATTAAGTCATTTGTGGAAAAAATAAGTGGGACATGTGTGTGTGTGTGTGTGTGTGTGTGTGTGTGTGCACAAGTGAAGGGGGAGATGTGGAAGAGAAAGAAGATGAGACAGAGAAGGTCTAAAGGGAGGAAGGATGACAAAATAGCCCATGATTTCCAGCATATGGGAAATCTAGATTTAGTAACATATGCATGTAGATATATGTATATAAGATGGAGAGGCAGAAGGGAAAGGGAGGGAAGAGAAGACAGAAGATAGACAGTGGCACAGAGCAAAAATGAGCAAGGTACAAATAATGCATATATATGAAATACTTTAATAAGAGGAAATGAAGATAGTACCCCAACTTGTAAAGGGCATTTGTGACGATTGCAAATGCTGGGTACAGGACCCGTTGGTGACCCTAGAACATAGCATGGAAGCCATGTTCAGAATGATGTACCAGATTCTGCAGCCAACTTCCCTCTTCTCTGTCCCCACTTCCAGCTCAGTAGCAGAACGCAGTTCACAAAGACAGGTGTGTGTATGGAAAACTGTGCTGTATATGTTTGCCAGAGCTGGCAGGACTCACTAACTCTCTTAGAATGAAGACTTTGAAAGTCTTAACCATGTAGCTTATCACTTGCAATTAAACATAAGTAGTTCATTTTTAAATTTTGACTTAAAAGTAAGACATGAAGTAAATTGATGATTATGAATGCCCTCACATGCTAAGTATTGACAAATCTCCATGTCAATCAACGCTGTCTTTATCTTTGTTGAGGATTAAAATCGATTGCTCATTTGTTTGAATACTTGATTTACACCTCTTTGCTCAAGCAGGCCCCCAATATTAAAACAAAAATCAAACCCAAACAAACAAAACAAAGGAAAATAAAACCAAACTCTTGGTGTAGTTCAGGATTTCTGTGAGCAGTGCCAATCCAGGTGGATGGAGTAGTGTCATGCAGGAGCTTTCCAAAAGTGCCACATTCAAAAAAGTCAAGGTCATGTAAGAATGCCAGCATTTCGAAATGTAGATGACAATATGCCTGTAATGGAAGAATGGGAGGAGGCTGGGTTAGTACTTGATGCTCTACATAGTGGCCTAGAAGTGCTAGTCCCATCCTGTACTTTGGCAAAAGAGTGAAGACTAAATCAGAACAAGAGCTCCTAAACTGGATTCAGACCATCACCAGCTTCTCCCAGAAACTTGTGAAAATGTAAATCCTTAGACCATACCCAAGACTTGCTGAATCAGAGAGTGTGAGAAATGGGTTCTGGTTATTTCAGAAGTCCATCAAGTGACTCTGAGGCATTCTCCAATAAGAGAACCATTGACTTATGTCAAGGGCGAGAGCATAGACAGGAAGTGTAGACACAGACACATTTACAGGGAACCTCAAGATTGTAGCTAGTTCCAAAATGAAGTGCCAGGTATGGTGATAGAGAGAGTAGGCACAAACTGTGCAAATAAGTGTTTCAGATAGCAAGATAGTCTGCATGATAAGAACGCATGGGATTAGTGCTCACTGTTCTATGAGTGGCATGCTATGGCAAAATAGCAAAAGGCCTGTGGCTTAGAATCTGTGACTTAGAAATCGATGAAGAAGAGGAAGAGGAAGAGGAGGAGGAAGAAGAAGGAAGAAGGCAAAGAAGAAGAGGAAGAAGAAGAAGAAGGAGGAGGAGGAGGAGGAGGAGGAGGAGAAGGAGAAGGAGAAGGAGAAGGAGAAGGAGAAGGAGAAGGAGAAGGAGAAGAAGGAAGGAGAAGAAGGAGGAGGAGGAAGAGGAGGAGGAGAAGGAGGAGGAGAAGGAGGAGAAGGAGGAGGAGGAGAAGGAGGAGGATGAGGAAGAGGAGGAGGAGGAGGAAGAGGAGAAGGAGGAGGAATGAGATGATGGGAAGAGTAAGCCAAGCCCATTAACTGGCCACCTTGAAGATGTCCCATTGTCCCTTAGTCTGAAGTCATATATTTGCTGTCCATTTTAGTGAATTCTTGCCTAAGACTTGTGTTCCCCAATGATGTAGTGTCACTGTATAAGCTAACACAACCCCAAAACTCCAGAAACATGCATGAGAGGAGAGTACATCTGGTTGGAGAATCAATCTAAACAACTACTGGGTTTGATGGGTTGTAAACGCATCCGCCGTTTTGCCTCTGATTCAGAAAACTACTTCTGTGTTGGTTGACTACCGACCTAGCCCTCTGGGTATGAATTATGAGAAGGTAAGTTAGTCATAGATACTCTATTTATTTTTACCTTTGATGGGATAAACACATGACTTTTTTGTAACCAGTGAAATAGAAGGGCAGGTAAGTCTGCTGGGGAATTCTGGGAACACTTTTTCCTCCTGTCTAGGGTGCAAAACATTCATTTTCCTCCTTTCTCCCTTATCACTAACGCTGGTGTCAGTTAGGGAGGGGTGCCCAAGGAGTGATAGTCCTAGGATGGAGGCCTGGGGAAAACAGCAAAGCAGAGAGAATGATGCAAACTCATGAGATGACTCTTGTTGGCTGGCAGTCCCGTTACCTCTACAGAGACTCGGTTGTTTTCAGTTTTCACTCAGGCATTCCTGATTGCTCACCTTTTTCTAGGAAACTACTGGGGCTGGAACTTCAGCATGCCTCCCAGCCCCTTTTATCCCAGGCATCCAGACTTTTCCGGCTCATTTGGAAACCAGACACCCACTCGGCTTCGTTAGTCTCCTCAGCTAAACCTCTCTCTTCCTAAACTGCTGCCTCTCTATATTCTAACATCTAACTGCTGTGATTCCCTTATAACCAACGCCTCTTCATTTCATGGCTGAATTGAACTCCTAGGTCTATCTCCAAGTCTCTGGTATCCGTCCCCGTCCCATTCTGTTCACCCCACTCCGCACATCACCCCACCCACCCCGTAGGCAGGTTGGTTGCAGTGCCTGAGAGGTAGGTAGGTGTGTTCCTAATGCTGTCTCTCTTGTTTATAATTCCTTTTGGTTTACAAGACTCACAGTTTTTTAAACATGATACAGCGTCTCAGACTTTACCCCCTGTTTCTTTTCCAATTACTCGATTCCATTTTGTTTTGAATGCTTAAAAATTAATTATCGTGCTAAATAGCAGCTCCAATGGCATGCTCCCAGTGAAAGGGCAAACTAATTAGGCAAAGCTACTTAAGTACTTAAGTATATGAAAGAGCAAAAGATGGACACTTCAAGCTGGAATGTTTGGTGGATTGTATGATTAAACTCCCACATAATCCAGGGCTGTAGGTTCTTTGCATACATGTGAGTTTCCATTTTCTGTGAAACTTCAGAAAAATTCTCCCCATTCTTTGATAATGTCAGTCCCTGGCTCATGCTTTCTTCCCTTTTATTGTTGTCATTGCATGATGACCTTAACCAACACATGGGTTTTCATACAACACTTGTGGCAATTTTTCCATCTTCCTAAAATCCAATAGTCCTGCCTTCCTTCCTATCCAGCTGTAGCTGGAGAGGAGATTCCATGGGATTTTCCCAAGTGTCTGCTTTGACTCCGAAACCCAGATTTCTTTGAACTATACTGTGGTATCCCAGGCAACAGACATTATTTATGGAGAATTGACTGCAACATGTCTACATGCAATGCGGTTGACAGTAGCAATGGTAACTGGGTAGAGGTGCTTTTGTTATTGGGTGAAGGGAAAGATATCCTGGGGGAAATGCAGCATTGAAGAAAGATCAATGGCAGCCTTTATAAATGTCATTTAAAATGCCATTCAAAACAACTATAAAGGTTAATGGCATTTCGTTTTGATTATTTCAAAATATATTATCAGATTAAATAAAAGCTACAATGACATGCTTCCCATGAAAGGACAGAATAATTATCCACAGTTATTTAAGCACCAGTAAATATATGAAAAAACAAAACAAAACACTCTATTAGTCAAACTGCAATGCCTGTCAGATGTGCTAAAATTCTATCTACGTAACACAAGGAAGTGGGTCTTTTCATAGACGCACTCAGTAATGTCAAGAGTTAGCACTGAGCAGTTACCAGGGGTCAGGAAAGGCAAAGAGTAGCAGGTAAGAAATGTCTACCTTCATGAAATTCATAGCCAAATGGATGGAACTAGAAAATATCATCCTGAATGAGATAACTCAATCACAAAAGAACATACATGGTATGCACTCACTGATAGGTGGATATTAGCCCAAAAGCTCGAATTACCCAAGATACAATCCACTGGCCACATGAAGCTTAAGAAGAAGAATGACCAAAGTGCAGATGCTTCAGTCCTTCTTAGAAGGGGGAGCAAAAATATTCATAGGAGGAAATATGGAGACAAAGTGTAGAGCAGAGGCTGAAAGAAAGGCCATCCAGAGAATGCCCCACCCGGGGATCCAATCCATATACATAGTCACCAAACCCAAACAATATTGTTGATGCCAAAAAGTGCATGCTGACAGGAGCCTGATATAGCTGTCTCCTGAGAGGATTTGCCAGATCATGACAAATACAGAGGCAGACGTTCACAGCCAACCATTGAACTGAGAATGGGATCCCCAACAGAGGAGTTAGAGAAAGGATTGAAGGAGCCGAAGGGGTTTGCAACCTCATAATAATACCAACCAAAGAGAGATCCCAGGGACTAAACTACCACCCAAAGAGTACACATGGATAGACCCATGGCTCCAGCTGCATATATAAGAGAGCATGGCCTTGTTGGGCAATAAAAGGGAGGACAAGCCTTTGGTCCAGCCAAGGCTCGATCCCCCAGTGTAGGGAATGTCAGGGCGGGGAGGTAGGAAGGGGTGAGTGGATGGGTTGGTGAACACCCTCATAGAAGAAGGGGGAGGGGAGATGGGATAGGGCATTTGTGGATGGGAACCAGGAAAGAGGGTAACATTTGAAATGTAAATTAAAAAAATATCCAATTAAAAAGAAAAAGAAATGTCTACCAAGTGATTTTTTTTTTAATGCAGCCAGGGAGAGTCTTGAGTTTTCTAAGAAGTTACAGACAAACTCAGAAGGCAAGTTCTGATGTGCCAGGTCAATTTGAGACAAGGACTTCAAACTGTTCTTGGGTGGTGGTGTCTCTTTGGTTACCATAGTGAAGTTGGAAGAGCTTAAACACTACGTGTTACAAATTGCTTAAGAATGACTCAACCCTGAATCTCTTGCCTTTGGTGAAATTCATTTGAAACACTTGAGTGAATTTAGAAATCTATGCTTAAAGACCAGTCACTGTGGTACAGCCAGGGCTTATTAAAGAGAAAATCTATAGTACCTTGTTTAAAAATAAATAGTAAGCGCCCACCTCACAGGGGCAGCATCGTAGACCTAGCCTGGTGGCTCTGATACAGAAAAGCTGGTAGGATCACCAACTACAACCCAGGCCCAGATTCTAGGCTTTGAGTAGACCCTACCTCAACGTCTACCCCATCTATGAAACGCTGGATTATGGGAAGAAGACAATCCTGTAGATCCAAAGCTACAGAGTTTCTATGACACAGGCCAACAACAGGATATCTGAGAGGAGTTCCAGTGAGGATCCAGTATTGAGGGTATGACAGAAGCCAGAGGCCTCCAACCAGACTCACTGCAATGAACATTTGGAAGTAAAGATGTTTGGCCAAAAGGGTATCTTTGTGACACATTGTGATACACTGCAGCTTCCCCTGTGAGATGGTTTTGTCTTGGGATTTTTTGTTTGTTTTGATTGTTTTATTTTTAATTTAGGGTTTTAATTTTTTAATTCTTTATTTTGTTCTCTTTTTGGAGGAGGTTACAAGGATAGAGAAAACCGCATGGGACAGATGATATGAAGGGATGGGGAGATGAGTGGGATTGAAGTGTATGGTGTGAAATTCACAATCAATAAAAAGTGAAAAACAAAGAAATGATTAAAAAAATGCCCCAAATGTGAAGGCCAGTAAGCTACCTGAGGAACTGGGGTTCCTTAAGTGGAAGTGAATGAAAATAACAATAATAAAAACCAAAACACCAATTTCTCAAAATCATATGTATACCCAAGGTTATACAATTGTTCTATTTAGAGATGAACAGTGTACATGCAGCCTCCATGAAGGAGTTCATGATCAATAAGTATTAAGCATCATCTCTCATGAACAATGTGCAGAAGCTGATGCTAAGTCTGCATCTTCCTTTGAATTTCCTAGACCCCCACCTTCTCTTTCCTCACAGA